>NW_020173687.1:4619227-4686636 GCF_003031525.2 Neophocaena asiaeorientalis asiaeorientalis | reverse complement strand
CCGCCCGCGCTTCCCGGGCCCCGAGGGCCAGGCGTCCGGCGCGGGAGTCCAGGGCCTGCTCCTCCGCAGCCTCCCGCGCCTCGCCCTCAAGACAGTCGCCTCGTTGCCGCTGTGGCCGTTCCTGTCCCGAATGCGGCCTCCTCACTGAGTGTGGGCCCCGGCGGCCGCCTGTGCCGAGAAGGCTCAAGTCCTGGGTCAGAGGTCGCCTCTCGCTGGCCGGCCACCCCGCCGTGGACACCTGCGGCCCACACTCAGTCGCGAACTGCTCGTGGCAGCTCGGCACTTACCACTCCCTGAAAGGACCACTTTACGCACTTGTGTACCATGTCTGTATGTTAGGAGGGAAGCTCCATGAGGACAGGACTTTGTCACGTCTCTGCGTTATGCCCCGCATGCCTTAGGAGCCTAATAAGTACCTGTTGAGCAAATGAACGAAAGGGACGTCCGCAGAAGTTCCCACGGGGTGCGTGGCCCAGCTTTCCTTCTCCTGCCTTTCTCGTGCCCGTTGCTCATGTCTCTGCAGCCGTGCGGGGCTGTCAGGGTGGCTAGATCTTTTTTGTCCCCGGAGGCGCCTGGGACTGGAGCCCGAGGAAGCCCAGGGGGCCACATGTGTTTGTGGCGAACCAGAGCCCCTTGAAATGTGTACCTTTATTTTTAATCTTTTCCCCCTACCTTCTCCAGCAAAATATTAGAGCCGGGGGATTTCTTCTGACTTGGTCATTCCTTCTTTCCAAAGGGACTGAGTAACTGTGTAGCAGACGGTGCTTGGCCCTTGAGAGATATGAATGGACAAGACAGACAGGACCCCTGCTCTCATGAAGCTTACCTTGTAGGGAGGGGCGACAGGCCAGCACATGAGAGTGTTTCAGGTAGTGGTAAGTGCTGTGAAGGAAATAAGACAGGCTGGTATCATGAGACTGTGCTTGCGTTGGACGGCCAGGTCACCGCTGTGTCGCCAGCACTTGTCTAGGGTAGCTGCTCGATAGATGTTTGTGGCATTGGAATGCCTGCTGGCCACAAGGCACCCCACTTTAAATGTACCGGCAGGAGGTAGTGTCCGGTAACTGACCCAAAGTTACTCAGTTGGCAAATGGCACATTTGAACCCAGATTTCAGAGTTCGCACTTTAACGGTTATGCTATCCGACCCCTGGGAAATACTCCAGTGCTGGGGCTGTCACTTAGCCTCCCAGGTTAACAATCTCCAGATTGTCACATTTGGAAGTGACTCCAAATGTATAAACAACTGAAGGTTTTCCAGTTAAAACAAACACCCCAAAAACCTAACGTGGATTATAATTCCACAACCGTGCTATAGCTTATGTGATGTTCTCATCGCCCGCCTGAGAAAGCAATCCAGGTAACTCAACTGAACATGGAGGGTGATGGTTTCCACTTGAGTTGTCTGAAGTTCTCTACCCTGGAAGCCTGGCTTAGCTACTCCTGGGAATTGGCACGTTCATTCATTTAGTCCACAGACATTTCAGTGCCTGCTCCATGTGCCAGGTACCAGGAGAAGATGAGTCACATCACATGTAGGCCCCTGCTGTCCCTCAACCCCCCACCCCAGAACTTCGGCGTAGGGAAGAGAGCAGATGACAGAACCAGCCAGAGCGGTGCAGTGATACAAGGTAGTCCAGAGTACTCTGAGAGCACTGAGGAGGTCAGCTCCGGAAGGAGGTGTCATTTGAGCGGAGTTTAAAGGTCAAATGGAAGCAGGTGAAAAGAAGAAATGGTTGGGGAGCCTGTCAGGTGGAGGAAATTGCATGTACAGAGGCACGAAGACTGAGATGATTGGGCTCCTTTGGGATGCCAGTAGTATTTCGGAATGACAGTGACAGAGCATTTGTTGGGGTCACGAGGCAAAGGAGGCGATGAGGCTGTCTAGTAGACAGGAGCCAGTTCGTCTAGGGCCTCCGTGCACAGGCACAGCCAGTGTCCAAGTTCACATTGTGTTGTGTCTCCTCGGCTAGTTCTTCCTTGACTGATCCCCGGCAACCTTAACCCCACCCCTAGTACACACGCTCTCCTCTAAGGTGGTGTCATAGAAAGAGGCACTAATTGGAGAAAATTAAAGTTTTTGTCCCAGTTCTTGTACTTGGTGATGTTTGACCTTGGGCTGGCCACTTTGCTCCCCAAAGCCTGGGATTACTCTTTACTCCATGGGAATGGCGCTCACATCTCCCTTGCCTCGTGTGGAAGGTTTTGTTGGTATTTTGGCTGTCCAGCTGCTTTGTAACTGTGCAGTATTGTGCAGAGATCGGTTGTATTTACACCACTGGTTTCATCATTTCAACTTCTTTACCTGAAACGTATGGCGAAGAAGAGTGATCTGTCTCTGGCCCAGGGTTGACCAAAGTAAGGATGGCCAAAGTCACTGGATATTTTTGCTAGGGAAGTGATCCAGGAAAGTTACGGTGTCAGATTGTTGAAAGCTGTTGGCTTGTGGCTTCAGAAGAGGTATCCGCAGGCATATGTAAACCCCCTTATGATTTGTTTGTTGGTTAGTTTTAAACTGAGGACTGAGATTGTGAAATCAGAATAGAGGCTCAGTACCCTGTTTTGCTGTATAGACCGCATTCGTTTCAGGATGCGAACTGGCACATTTCACTGGTGTCTTCCAGATGGCTTGGGGTGATGCCGCTGACTTCATACGGTTCACTCAGATGAATCAAACTCGTAGCTAACTTTGCTTAAGAAGATAATAATTAAAATGCTTGTCATCCAGAGGAAAAAAATTAGTCATCTTTTAAGTGCAGCCTAAAATGATATGGGGTTGTATATGTTGGATTCTTTTTCGTCTTGGGCATTTTGTGTGATGCTTTTGAAGTTAAGCATGTTGCGGAAGAAAAGAGGACACAGACTTACAGGACCTCGTTCAGTCTTACTTTTTTTTTTTTTGGTACGCGGGCCTCTCACTGTCGCGGCCTCTCCCGCCGCGGAGCACAGGCTCCGGACGCGCAGGCTCAGCGGCCATGGCTCACGGGCCCAGCCGCTCCGCGGCATGTGGGATCTTCCCGGACCGGGGCACGAACCCGTGTCCCCTGCAACGGCAGGCGGACTCTCAACCACTGCGCCACCAGGGAAGCCCTCGTTCAGTCCTATAGAAAGTGCCACACTGCACTGTGTTAAGTGTCAAAAGGAGAAGGATTCCTGGCCTCCTGAAGGAAGCATGACACTGTGACATTTGCCTTGGTGACACAGTAGGGTCTGTTGGGATTGGGGACACCTTTCTGAACGAGTTAAGTGCTTCTAAAACCTGTGAGATGTGTGCTTTGCGTCATTGCTCTTTCTGTAGCTCTTACCTCTTCCGAGGCCAGATCATTTTCTGTTTCACTCTGAGGTCCCACTTGTTGCCCAGCTCAATGAGAGCTTTTTCAACGAGTCACTTTCAGGGCATTTTGTATCTCTTGTTTTTCTCCTCCCCTCCCCCTTCCATTGATTCCATCCATGGTGAGTAGTATGTCTTGTATTTTCTTGGTCATTGCCCAGGACTCTTAATCCTTCTTCACATTCTAGCATTCTCCCCCATCTCGTGATACTGTCACCTGAGAATGGTCAGTTAACCGTCCTCATGGGCTGATTAGTTAAGATTTAAACCTGCAGTGGACCCTTTACTTTTGCTTTCTTGTGTGACTAAACCAGTGGCCTTCTAGAAGTCTCAGGTAGTCCTGCTGTTGGTCAGTGTGGGTCACAGGTGGGGTAGCACCACTGGATTGGTGTGGTTGATTACCACTTTGGGGTGGAAATAGGAACTTGGGTAGATAGGTTAGGGACAGTCTCTTTTGTATAAGGAAAGCGTGCTTAGAAGCATTAGTTCACCCTCTTAAGTTAACGTGTAGTTTAGTATTTAGGAAGCTAAAGAATATAACACCTTGTAGATATAGTCTGTTCAATGCAGTAATTATCTTTGAGATGCTGGTTACAGCATTAATTCTCTCGTTTTAGCACAGCACTGATTTCCTTAACGTTTCACGATCACACAGAGCAGACTGTGTTTTACAGCACAGCAAAGTGTCAGCAGTGTGCTTAAGGTTCTTTATGGTAGTGCTTTAAATCCATCCTGAATAGATCGTCTTCATTTATTTAATTATTAACCGGCTTGCTTATAAGAAGCAAGTGGCATTAAACTTACCAACCTTTAGTCAAACGTAAGTCTTCGTAGATTGTGTTATTTGTGAAGTAGAAGTTAACTTACTTTTACCCACTTATTTACTTCTCTTCTTCACAGTTAACTCCTTAAGGAAGAAATGGATAGTTCTCGGCTATGTGCTTACATGGTGATAGTTCCTTGTGTGTGGTTGTAACGTGAACAGTTTTCTTCATAATAAACCTGGTAGCTTTGCATCCAAGTGTGGATTTATTAAAATAAGTAGTCTGAATCGGTGCTTATTAAAGAGGTGAACTCTTAAACATTATTTACACTGTCTTTTATTTATTAAAATTATATAGCATCTTTCCTTCCAGTGCTGAAGGCAAAATACTGAGAACTTTGACCCTGTAGTATTACCACTAAGTTGCTGAAAATGAGGGGAGGAATCCAGGGAGTAAACTACATTGGTTATACTCAAATACTACCCTTAGGCTTGACTTTTAGAACCTGAAACTTGAATTTTTACATAAGGAATTATCTCCAAGATTGCTTCATATATCTCCCACTTGTATTTGAAAAATTTGCCATCTGAAGGATGACCATGGTTTGGAACAAATGAGCATAGCTTTCAGCAAGATGGCAAGAAAGACCAACACAAAGAGTGCTGAGTTCCATTAGTCAAGACAAGGTTGCCATTGAGTGTCTTTAATAAAATAAAATAAAAGCCTTCTGAGCAGTTATTTTGCACTGGGGATTGTGTTAAAAACAAAGTTGCATTATGGCTTCCAGGCTTGCTTCCTCCTTTTCTATCATTCTAGGCCCCCCTCTCTAGGCTGTCATCAGCGTAGCATATCCAGGATTGCTTTGGCCCTTGTTCGGTGGATGTGCACATTTTTCGAAGTTTTTACCTGACAGACCTAGGCTGCTAGCTTTACAAAAATAACAGTTGTTTAGAGAGCTTCATTATGGGAACAAAATTACTGAACTTGACAGTCATTTTAAGACTATTTTTAAAAATACCAGTGTGGCAAAATAGTATCTCTAGAATATCTGTTTTTCAAAATGTTAAATATGTTGTTTTAACAAAAGCTGTTGATGTCTAGAAACAATGCCTTAATGTGCTTTTGGATTTTTCCCCCCTTGCATGGAAAAAAAAAATCGTTGAGAAAATGCCAGTCCCAAGGGAAAAATCTTGAAGTGCTTTCATTTACTAATTTAGCATTAATGGCACAAAACTGTAAAGGTATAGAAATACCTTCCTAGAGTTTTCCTTTGTCCTTTCAGAGGGGTTATTATCAGTTTTTGACTAGCAGGTTACTATTTCTTTTCATCTGTGTCAAGTAGTGTCTTCAATCAGGCTTTTGGCTGTGTTTGTGTGTGCACGCCCGTGTGGGCACCTAAAGTACTGCTGGTATGCACACGTTCTCACAGGTACCCATGATGTGTTTGAGTTAGTATCCAGCTGGCATTTCAGTAGGGTCTTACAACCTTCGCCTCTTTGGGAAGGGTGTTAGGGAAATAAATATTTTGGGGGAGAAAGAGATTGAGACTGTTTTGTCTTTTGGCTTGTACTTGAAGACAGTGTTATGGCCCCCTGGACCGTTTACCTAGATTTGAATTGCTTGTGATGTGGCTTTGTAACCTTTAAGACTCTAAGTTCCTTGGGCTGTCTTTAAAGGCTGGAGGGTGCTCAAAGATTGGAGAGGGACAGAACCCCGCACCAAGGGAGCTGGGAGCAGAGGGCATATTTGTAAGGGGCTGACCCCGCAGTAGGGTGGGTCTGGAGTTAAAAGCAGTGGCCGTAGTGGAGCTGACATTCATTTTGCAATATGAGAGGAAAGAAAAGGTGAGGGAAGAATGAACGTTTCTAGAAGATAAATGCTTAATTTCCAGAAGGTAGACCACAAAGTCGAGGGACTGTGGTAGATGCTTTATGTTCTTCATCTTACTATTTAATCTGTAGCACAGTCCTGTGATGGAGTTACTCAGTGGTTAGGGAGCCTGCTCCTGGGGGAGGCCACTGTGGCACACAGTGGTGCAAGGAGGCAACGCAGGTGTGTCTGGCGTCAAAGCCCATTTCTTTCACATCGACTCTAGAATGAACTCATAAAGGGTTTCATTTTGGAGGGAGGGAGGCAGAGAATTTTTAACCATTAAGGAAGTGTTAGGAGCTGTCAGGATAATTTCTTAAGAACATTAATTAATTACGAATTATTATTTGTGGAATTTTTAGGAGGGATTTCTCAGCATACTTTTTAAAAAGTTCATGCTGGTGACTCCAAAGCATTCTTTGATTTACCTTGTGAATATTCAGTTTTTATAACAGGTATCATTGGTGTTTCATGATTCTGTATATTTAGAACATGTTTAACTTTCGAGTAATTTGCACATCTGCTCTGGAGTCTTTGGAAGGTAGGGTGAAACTTATAGGTAGAGATTTCACAGGTTTGCACATTTGTAAAGTGGGAATTTAGAGTTCAAAAGGGTGCTTATTAAGATATGAAGGTCTGAAATAAGTGACCTTCATAGGTGCTACCTTAAACCTTACAGGTGGGGCTACAAAGGCAGAGAAACAAATAAGTGTGAATTAACATATAACTAGAGATTTCTCAAATGTTGAAAGAGAAAAACTCAAGGTGAATATCAGAAAGTGCTGTTTTATTCTGTAGGAGGTACACTTTGGGAAGTCATCATTCCCCCAAATGATGACATCCATGCATATGAATCAGATTGGAGAGGCTTTGGAGACATGCATGGGTATGACGATTGTGTGCGTAGTAGATGGTTGTCCGATTGAGAGTATTTGGGGTTTCTTCCTTTTCCACAGCTCATCCTTTGAGGTTTACTTCATGAACAGATGACCCCCCTCTTGTCTGACGGAGTATAGCATAACTGCGACTCAGGGCTGGTTTGGTCACCGCATCCTGAAAGCTTCCTGTGGGCCAGGCACCAGAGTGGGGACTGGAGAGGAGTCCCGGCCCTTAGAGTTTCCAGCCTCCAGGTGGTGGGAGGATGGAGGAGAATGTGGAAATGGGACACTTACGGGCTGTCCCTCACTGGGAGCTTAGAAAAAACTGTTAATTCTGCTTTGGGGTTTGAACCTTACAGGAAAGGTGGGATTTGAGATCTGTGACTTGTGCTAGGCATTTTTCTGTAAGTGCTCATTTATTCTTAAAACAGGTCTAGGAAGTAGATGGTTATCATCCTCAGGTTCATGACCTGAACTAGAGGTAGAACTGGGATTTGAACCAAGATCTGTCTGGCCGCAAAGCCCATGTTGTTTATCATTACACTGGCTATATCGCTGCCCTTAAAAAGAGTGTGAGTGTGGCTCACTAGGAAGGCCCGGGATTTTCTTATTTATTACGTTGTTAGGAAGATGAAAGGAGGACTGGAAATAGGACAGTGGGAATTGAGAAGAAGGAGTGAAAGAGAAACGAGATATAAAAAGGAAGGAAAGGTGCTTAATTGTCATTGTGATCTAGTAATGGCTTCTTTGTCACTGCTTCCACGCAGTGCAGAGTTGTTCTGGACCGCTAAAGCGACTGATTAAAAAAATCTTTGTACTAATTGTTTTCCCCTCAGAACTTTTGTTCTAACTTGATCACTTCTGATTGTGTCATTCATGTATGAATGTTGAAAATTATGTGCTAATGTTATCACCACATCTTTCCTTCTACCACCCACTCCCCACTCCAAGGCCTTTATTACCTCAGTGTCTGTCATCACAAACAGTGCAGGTCGATTGGGTCCTATTTTGCCTTTTAATTACATCACTCAGCAACATTTAGAGTATAGTAGAAAAAAGGGAAGGAAAGGAATGGTACCTAGGTCAGTTTTCTCTTTCTCTCCATTCTTGGAGCACCCTCCAGCCTTTAGAGAACCCCAGGAACTAAGTGTTCCAAGCCACATCACAAGCAGTTCAAATCTCGGTAAACAGCCAGTAGTATCATCATCTCTATTTTAAAAATCAGAGAAACTGGGCCCAGCACTTGGTGGAATGCATAATTTGCACCTCGGGCTTTCAAGCCTCTACAGCTCGTGTGCTTTGTATTACAAAGGGAGGCTTCTGTTCTTACTCTTGCTGTCACTTAGAGAGACACTCGGCTCACCTCCCCACCCAGCTTTGATTTCCTCTTCTGTCGGATGAGGAAACTTGAACTCAGTGCCACTTTGTGTTCCTTCCAGCTCTAGTCTTGAAAACGTGTGATTAAAATTTATTTTCGCTGAAGAAGAAAGATGGAAAGCCCATGAGGGCAGAAAGTGGAGTTTGTGTTTCTCTTAGAACCTACCATTGCTTTGCACTAGTGGGCTCTCAGATTTTTAATTAATGAGCCCTCTTGTTCCTGTTGCAAAGCTCACTGTACCCTAGTAACCTTTCTTGAGTATTCTTGGATATTCTTATCCAGTTCCAGTGTTTTCTGCATCACCTCAAACTGTACAAATTGTGTACCACTGCATGTTTTGTTTTTTTATCTTTTTTTTTTTTTTTTTTGCGGTACGTGGGCCTCTCACTGTTGTGGCCTCTCCCGTTGCGGAGCACAGGCTGCGGACGCGCAGGCTCAGCGGCCATGGCTCACGGGCTCAGCCGCTCCGCGGCACGTGGGATCTTCCCGGATCGGGGCACGAACCCGTGTCCCCTGCATCGGCAGGCGGACTCTCAACCACTGCGCCACCAGGGAAGCCCTGCATGTTTTGTTTATGTTATCCTCTCCCTGTGCTTTATTTACTGATTGCTTTGTCTTCCATGCTATAGAATGCAAGCTCCTATAGGTTTTGTTTCTTTTGTTTTCCCCAGTGGTAACTGATAGAATATATTTTTCTTAATTGTTTTCTTCTGCTAGTAACCCCAAAGAAGTTGGACTTGGTCATCTTTTCAGTGTGTGGTTTGACCATTTGAAATAGAAGCATATACACAAGAATAAAAAGAGGGATTTGCTGAAAAACCAAAGGTTTGTCCTTGTGGAGGCTTATTTGGATTCTCATCCTGTTGGTTGAATTGATTTGTTGGCATATAAGTGTGTCCTGATGGACTGCTCTGAAAATCTAAATCCGTGCTTTTTGACCTTTTCGAAGTCAGACACTGCTTTACTAATTGGATGAAGAAAAGCCATGAATCACTCCTTGGAGGATCTGCAGATACACTCCTCATTCAAAACGTCTCATGTGATTTGGGGGCAGGAGGACCACAGTTTACTGTGGGCGCCTAGTTGACCTCTAGTTCGGAGAGTGGCGGAGGGGGAAGAATCATGAGAGGTCATCTGGTGAAGTCCAGAGAAAACTTGGTCAGTTTATTTGGGTCTCTTTATTTTATTCTTTCAAAAAAATTTTAAATGAATGCCTTTGTTGCCTTTGCCCTTCCTAGTAAGGTTGTTTCTTTTTTTTTCTCTACATGCCTGACTTTGAGCACCGTGCTTTGGCAGTTAGTCCTCTTCAGTAAATGTCTGAGTGTTGTCCCGTCTACCTTTAAAAAAGAATAACTGCTTTCTCAGTCTCGTTTGCTCTCCCTAGCTACTCCCTTCTGGAAGTAGCTTATCCTAGCAAGCCTCTGCAAATAGTCTTAATCACCATTTTCTCACCACCCATTCACTCCTAAAGTTATTGCCTGGGAACTTTATTGCTTCATTACCGCATCTGTTGTTGTATTTTTATTCTTTATCACCTGTGTACCCTCTGTAGCATTTGACACCTGTTGCCATTGTGCTACTTGACACTCTTCCCTTCACCTTCTTTTTTTGTTTTTCTGCGGTACGCGGGCCTCTCACTGCTGTGGCCTCTCCCGTTGCGGAGCACAGGCTCCGGACGCGCAGGCTCAGCGGCCATGGCTCACGGGCCCAGCCGCTCCGCGGCATGTGGGATCCTCCCGGACCGGGGCACGAACCCGCGTCCCCTGCATCGGCAGGCGGACTCTCAACCACTGCACCACCAGGGAAGCCCCCTTCACCTTCTTAATCACCCTCTTTTGGCTTTCTCCCACCCATCTGGCCATTTTTACCCACTCCTTATGGAGTCCTGTGGGTGAGGCTGAGGGATACAGGTTCCCCCCTGCCTTCTTGCTCCTCTTCTCGTTGTCTCTCAGTGTCCCCACCCGTCTTCCTTTTTCCCCCTTGGCTTCTAACAGCGTTTGCGGATGACCCCAGGCCGCCCCTGCCCATGTGGGGCTGCAGGTACTTCAAATGCAGCATGCCCCAAGATGTACTCTTCCCCACTCCCTTTTTCTGTTTTCTCCAAACCTCCTCTTCCTGCACATACCTCCTTGAATGGTACCCACATCCACACAGTGGAGCGACTCAAACTCAGAAACCCCATGACTCAGCTCTGTCCCTTCTTCCTCGTAGCCTCTGTGGCTGCCTCATTGTTCTCCCGGATGACTGTAATAGTTTCTTACCTGGTTTTCCTGTCTTGAGTCCTTTCTTCTCTCCATACTGATGGCACTTTCAAATGTGCAAATCTCAGCTTATCTCTTGCTTTTTTTTTTTGAAGTTTTGAATTTTATTTTGTTTATTTTTTATACAGCAGGTTCTTATTAATTCTCTTGCTTTCTTAAAATCTTTAAATGTCTACCCATTGCCAAAAGAAAAACTTTTAAATTCTTTAACAAGATCTGGAAAATCATTTGTGCCCTTGATCTCTCCAGCATCACCTTTCCTCATGCTTGTGCTCTGGCCTTTGGTTCTCCCTGGTTGTAGAGCTTTTGCATATGTTGTTTCCATCACTCAAGGTGAGTTCATTCCTCCTCCTGTCCCACTGCTCCCGCCTGCACTTTGAGGTCATTTTCCTGACACTCCACTCACATTGTGCCTGTCCCCTGTGCCCCCGCACGTATCGTGGTGAGTTGTGTTTGGTTACTTGCCTTCCTCCCCTGTTAATCAGCAAGGCCTTTGCCTGTTTTGGGACCTTGTCTTTTATCCCTGATCCCAGTGCTTAGCATAATGCATGGCGCGAGGCACCTTCTCAGGGAGTTCACGTCCAGGTTGAGAAAGGTGAGAAGGGAAAAAGAAAAGAGACCTTAATGTGCAAAGGAATGATGAAGCCCATCACCAAGGCCTGCTGTGTGCAGCTGACCGATGTGGACATAGTGCCTTTCGCTCAGAAAATAAAGATATTCTACCAAGCACTGGTCACTTTTCTCTCCTCTGCACACTTCGGTTTCGCCGCCTCCCGTCCTGGTGCAGGGCCTCAGTACCGCCCGCACCACCTCTTCACCTGGTGTGCTTCACCCCGTTCCTCTTCCATCGCTTGTGGTATCTTGCTCCACTAGTCAGCCTCTCTGTTTCTGGTGTCTCAACTTCCTGTTCTACTTGATGCTTTCCCAGTGCCTGCAAACATGCTTAAGCTTCCCCTTCCTAAAAGGAAATCACATTCCTCCAGATCTTCCCCCACTTAAGCAAATGCTCGGTCTTACATCACAGGTAAATTTTTGGAAGCAGTGAATATCAGTGACTGGTTTACATCTTCACTCTCCTTTCAATTCTCATTCCTTACCCCTCCACTGAAGCCCTTCTCAGTCACCAGGTTTCTCTTTGTGACTTTTGTCTTCGACTTTTCTGGTGAACTGCCCAGCCGTTTATCATCTCTTTTACTGGATGTTGACATTCCCCAAACTTCTGTCCTCAGTCTTCTCCATTTAAGCATTCTCTGGGTTGTCGCATTAACAGTCCCTTCGGCTCTCACTTCTACACAGAAAACTTGCAAATCTCCAAGCAGATCTTTTGATCTCTAGGCTATCTGCATACCAGTCATTCCTGCCTCTCTGATGGTCAGGAAAACACCTCAGGACTTGCCATATTCCGCGCTGCATTCGTGGTTTACGCTCTCGTTCCCTGTTGAACGTGTCTGCCGTATCTTGGGACTGGCCCTTGCTCCCAGAGGGGTACGCCAGAGATCCTAACCTCGTCTTTCCCTGCCCCTTATCCCACACTGCTCACGTCTAGTCAGTCCATTTTCATGAACAGCGTCTCCTGCACCCCTCTGCTTCTGGATCTGCCCACTGCCATATCCTGAGTGTAGGCCCTCTCTCTTCAGTATTATTGCCCCATGTCCCAACTCCCTGTTTCTAATGTACTCCTTACTTCCCTCACTCTTCAAGCTATCCTGGATACACTTTTCAGAGTTATTTTCTAAAAATTGAAATTGATCATGTCATTTCTTTATTTTAAAACGACGTTCGTTGGCTCCCTCAGTCCTACAGGTTAGTGTTCAAAATTCTTAGGCCAGCATCACAGCCTTTCAAAACTGGGTCACACTTCTTTATTTTTAAAACAGTCTCGGCTTTTATTCTCTATTTTAAACAACTAAAATATTCAAACACTCACACACACACAGATGTGTGAGTACATCTCCTCTTGTATCTGGTTTCTCCTGAATGCTGGCAGAGGCGGTGAATACTTGTCAGAGCCCATGAGGAGAAGGAAACCCATTTTCCTTCCTCATACCTGCCTTCCTAGTGTCATTTTTAATATTCTTCCTTTCATTTCCTTCCACAGAGCTCATTCCCAGACTTGTGTAGGTTTACGGTTTTACTTAAACTATAAGCTTTTAAAAAGCATAAGCAGACATGATTTCCCGCCACCCCTCCCGGTTCTCAGTTCATTCCCTTCCCTCAAACCCCTTCTTCTGCAGCCATATGGTCTCCCTTACAAAGGCCTCTTGCACTTTGATCACACCACACCGTGCTTATTACCCCAGGGCTTCTCCTCCAACTGAGAATGTACGTTCCTTTATTCCTTTATCTTTTCAAACTCCGGGACTTCCGCTCAGTGTTCAACTCCCCGCCCTCCTGTGTTTACACAAAACTTTATATATTATCTTTCACATGGTATTCAGTGCAATGAGAGGTAGTGCACAACCCAGCAGTTAAGAGTGTGAACTCTGGGGCTAAAATGCTTGCATGTGAATCCTGGATCTACCACCTAAAAGTTATATGACCTGGGATAAAGTATTTAACTTCTGTGCCTCAGATTCTTCACTTTGCGGTATGTTAGGAGAGGATTAGTGAATTAGCACATGTAAAGTGCTTAGAATAGACCTGTTCAGTGTTAACTAATGTTACTGTTGTTTGATAATTTTTTTTTCAAGATACATCATTCCGGAGCCTCAACCCTAGAGATTCCTATTCATTAGCTCTGGGTGGGTCTTTCCAGGGTTCTGGGCAGGAGCTGCAGTGTCATCTCTCCAGCTTGAGAGCCTAGCGCAGTACCTGGACTGGGCAGTCGTCAGTTACTTACTGGATGCCTGTAGTGTGCTAAATACTGTCCCGGGTACTTGAGACACCGAGATGAAAAAACTGACAAAACCTTCTGGTGGGGAAGATGGGCAGTATATAAAAGGATGGGAAATGCGTATAATATGGTATCAGATAATGGTAGGTGCTGAATGGGGGGTGGGGGTGGATGCAGGATAAAGGGGTTTGGTTAGGAGTGGGTTCTGTTTTAAAGAGGGTAACTGGGGAAGGCTGAATTTCCGAGAAGGTGATGTTTGAACTGAGACCTGTGTAAAATGAGCGTGCAAGCTGGGGGAAGAGCATTAGAGAGAGAGGGGGCGGCAAGTGCACGGCCCTCGGATGGTGATGGGCTTGGTGTGTTCAAGGAGCAGCACAGTCACTTTGCCTGCAGTTGAACGATGGGGTGGTGCAGTAGGAGATGGGCTCAGGGAGGAAGGAGGAGCTCTTGGTAGACAGGCCACGGGAAGGACTTTGGATTTTGTTGTGATGTGGGAAGGCACGGAGGATTCTGACCAGGAGTCTTTTTAAAAGACCATGGTCGGTGTGGGGAAAGTAGGCCGTGGGAGATGTGTGGATGGTGGTATGTGTGGAAGCCATGAGGCTGCTACAGTTATCCGTAACTCGTCCACCCATCCGTCATCCATACAGTTATCCATCATCCATCTACCCATCCATCATCCACACAGTTGTCCATAATCCATCCATCCATCCGTAATCCATACAGTTATCCATAACCCAGGCCAAGAGACTGTGGCTTGGACCAGGGCGGTGGCAGTGGAGAGAATGGGATGAGAAGTGCTCAGATTCCAAATCTCTTTTGAAGGTAGAGCTGGCTGAAAGGTCAAATGTGGAGCAGGAGAGGAAGAGAGGAAACTAAGGTAACTGCCTTTGGCTCAAGCATTTTGGTGAATGGTGGTTTCTTTTCCTGAGATGGGAAGCAGTGGGTTTGGGGGAGGGGAATGGGACTCTGCTCTTTGGCCGTGATAAACTTGAGATGCTTAGTACAGCTGTAAGTGGACATCAGGGGAGAGGGTCAGGCTGTGGATGTAAATTTGGCAAGTCTCAGTTTATCGTTAGAACACAGTATAGGGAGGAATAATTTTTTCCAACTGAGAGATGACGTAAGCCTTTCCAGAAGAGAGGACATTTGAGCAAAACTTTGAAGAATGAGTATGATTTCCAAAGTCAAGAAAGGGGAAAATGGAAGATATTTTTCACCCGAGTCTCACAGCCTTTTTCCCTGGCCTCTTGTTGAATTTGTTTAAGAAGCTGCTGACCTGGTTGATAATCTCTTTTCACTTGTATAGCCACTTAGGTTCTCTACTGAAAAGGAAACCAGAGCAGATTACATACTAACTGATAAACCACATTCTACTATTTCTCATTGTTCACAAATTGAAAATTCGACTTGGACCATAGAGGTGCAGAATGCTGAGTGTGTTTTTGCTTCACTCCTCTGTGTCTGCTGTGAATTGGGACATGCTGATTTTGGTGTGGAGGTTTTTCATATGTTTGTCATCTCCACTGAAGGCTGAACATTTTGGGGACATTTTTACTTCTGCTGTTACTGACTCTAGGCACTTGACTTTGACCTGTTAATGTATAACTCAGTCAGGTTCCAGCCACAACCATGACCGTGAGAAATTGGGACCCCTTGCTCTCTAATCATGCATATAACTCATTTGGGCATAATACCTGTCTTGACTCTCATGTTTTGCCACTCTCCTTTACAGGGAGAATTTTAATTGGAGTAGAATATTGCTTAGCTTTTTGTTTAATTTCATGATCACCCTAATCACAAATTTGGTCTCCTAAATAAAGAAAAATTACTAGATGTTTGTTAGTCAATGGGTCAAAGATTATGCATTGAAAAAAAACTGAGTCTAAGATACATTTAGAACTGATATAAAATTCACACTAGATAGGTGTGCCATTACCTTAAAATAATCTGTTTCAGTGCTGGGTATAGGTAGAATGTACGAAACTTCAGCTCTTATATAATACTTTTAGCCATTTTTCTATTTAGAAAAGAAATGTTGCATTAACGAAAGTAGTCATAGAATTTATTTCTAGGGCTTCCCTGGTGGCACAGTGGTTGAGAATCCGCCTGCCAATGCAGGGGACAGGGGTTCGATCCCTGGTCCAGGAAGATCCCACATGCCATGGAGCAACTAAGCCCGTGCGCCACAACTACTGAGCCTGTGCTCTAGAGCCCGTGAGTCACAACTACTGAGCCTGCATGCCGCAACTACTGAAGCCCACGCACCAAGAGCCCGTGCTCTGCAATGAGAGAAGCCACTGCAATGAGAAGCCCGCGCACTGCAATGAAGAGTAGCCCCGCTCACCGCAACTAGAGAAAGCCCACGCGGAGCAATGAAGACCCAACACAGCCAAAAATAAATAAATAAATAAAATAAATTTCGGGGAAAAAAAAAAGAATTTATCTCTAGATGGGTTAAAGCTTCTAGTCTTCAAAGTTTTTACAATAGATTTTGTCAAAATTTTGGGTTTGGGTCTTTGTCTTGAATTAGCGAGACCACTTCTACTCTAAACGTGTTTTAAATAATAACCTTGATTTTTATAAAAATTACACAAGAATGGCTATTGCTGTGTGTATATTGGTTTTCAACAACTCCACAATTCAGGATTCTAGTATTTTTATGTATACAAAGCATTCTGGACAAGAAGAAAATTCTCTCAGAACATTGTCTGGATCTTAAACTATTGCTTTTTTCCTGTGGAAAAAAATGTAAATACACAAAAGTACATATAATTTAATAAACACCCAAATACAGAATAACTAAATGTTAATAATTTGTTAGACTTGTTGTAAAGTTTTTCTTTAATAAATAAACCTTCACCAAGAATTTGAAGACATGTTTGTCCTCCACATCTGCCCATTCATGCTCCAGATCTCTTCTTCACTTTCCAGAGGAATTTAGTGTGAACTATTTCCATTTTTTTTCTGTATCACCTAATGTGGTACTGTGGTGTATGTATCACGTGTTTTTTGAGACCTATCTGTTGTTGAAATACAGATGTAGTTCATTCTTTTTAATTGCTGTATAGTATTCCTTCACAAGAATTTAGCACGTTTGTTTTATATATATATATATATATATATATATATATATATATATTTTTGGGGGGGTCTGCGTTGGGTCTTCGTTGCTGTGTGCAGGCTTCCTCTAAGTTGCAACGAGCAGGGGCTACTCTTTGTTGCGGTGCATAGGCTCTAGGCCCACGGGCTTCAGTAGTTGTGGTACACGGGCTCTAGAGCACAGGCTCATTAGTTGTGGCACGTGGGCTTAGTTGCTCCGCGGTATGTGGCATCTTCCCAGACCAGGGATCATACTCGTGTTCCCTGCATTGGCAGGCAGATTCTTAACCACTGTGCCACCAGGGAAGTCCCAACACATTTGTTCTTAATACGAGTTCTTTATATATTCTAATAGTAATTGCTTATCTGTTACCATAAGCTCCAAATATCCTTCAGTTTCCTAAGGTGTTCCTTGCTGTCCAGCTTTATGTCTTTTGCAGGTAGCTTTCCTGAGTTTGATCTTACACTTCCATAGTATTTTATCCATTGGATTCTTATACTACAGTAGGGTGCCTTGTGGTCTAGTTTTTCCCACCCATGGAGTTGATGGGAGACTGAGTTTTATTTCTTTTTGCTCCAAAGGAGCTAGGAAACTAGTGAGTTGAATAAGCAGCCTTAAAGATTGGTATAGTCTATCTCAGTCAAGCTGGCGTCTAGTGTGCCTTTGATGGCATCATTAGTGAGTATTCTTGGTTTTTGATTTCTCTTGCTATAATAATGGGTGTGATGTTTCTCAGTAGCTGGCCTTCTCCGAGGATATCAGGTAGGTTACTTTATTAATTTAGAACACTTTGCATTCTAAGATTTCTTTGGGAAAGTTATGTGTATGTGTAGGGTTCTTTATGTGTGGTTCTTTCAAAAGAAGAGGTACATAATTAGGCTTTCTGCTGAAATATTGGAATCCATTGTCTGCCATTAAAGGCACATTGGTTGCAAAGCTTTATTTTTGTTTCTGAAGCTTTGAATTAACGTGTGAGCTAATAATTAAGTCAAAATAGATTTAAAAAAATTATCTCCCAGTGTCCTTACTCTTGAATTCATGGTTATTTAAGAGCTTACCGTCTTTGAATAGCTGTTACTATGAAATCTGTTTTTCATTTTTTTTGAAGGGGCAACTTTAAGCAAAATTATCATAGAATAATAATGACGAAGGCATCATTGACACAAGTGAACATTTTTAGTGCCTTCAACCTGTGTATGAACAAAAATATATCATGATTTCAGATCAAAGTTATGGACTAGGCATTCGTTTATAGGAAGCGTGTCAGAATCAGAGTTGAATCGCCTCTGAGGAAGTCTGGTGTTCATTTGTGCTGCACACCCTCACTGAGCCCTTTAGTGCAACAGTGTGTGGCGCTGTTCTAGACTCAGACCTTCCAGTGCTGAATCACGTGGAGATTCACTCTAGGTGGGAAACAGGCAGGAAAGGAACACGTGAACCATCAGTCAGTGGTGAGTCTTAGGTAGAAGGTGAAAAGGGGGATAATGCTGCGGAGGGAGCAGTCAGCAGCCAGCTCAGTGTTGGTTCACCCCGAGCCTGGTGGTGCATCCAGGAGGGAGGGTGCAGGAAGACTGGAAGCATTGTTTAAAGTAGATAGAAGTGTGGCATGGCCGTTTTACTCATTTGTTCAGCATATTTATTGAGCATCTGCGCTATGTCTGGAAGTGTTCTGGAAACTGATGATCAGCGGTGAACACAAGAGGGACAGAAGAGTCTCTGTGTTTCTGGAGTGTACATTCTGAAAGTGGAAGCCTTACATGAACAAGAAAAATAATGTGAGGACTGGTGCATTGCAGATGGTCAGGGAAAGGAGGAAGCAGTAGGATACCTTTAATGAAAATACACTGTCAAAGGATAAATTTTAAAGACGTCTGTAAGATATCCAACAGACTTTTACTTGACAGTGTCCATTTCCCCCATCTTAATATACTTTTACAGTAGACTCTGTGTATCAGGGTCTATTGTATTGAAACCTCAAGCATAATTTCATTGTCTTAACAAAATCCATCATCAGTCCTGGGCTTCTGGAGACAGATGATTACCTTTCCAGAAGGTAATCTTTTCAGAGTTGAAATGACATATGGTAACTTGTTTTTTGGAAGTGTAGAAGAAACAAGAGATATTGTACCTAAATTGTGTTTATAAAAGAGTATAAAATAATATAGCTCTTTTTATGCAGAGTGGAAAAAAACTTATGGAGCTAATAACTTTAAATTTATATCTGGAAAGCTGAGAGCTGATAAATTATATATCAAATTGGCATATAACTTACTTGGTAACACATAGTTTGAGTTTCAAAGTATTGTGGCTACATCAGGACACATATTACAAAGGAAGGATATGTACTTGCAACACCAGAATTTCATGAACTCCAGAAAATGGAAGAAAAGCAAAACAAAGCATCTTTATTTATTCAATTATACATACACAGTATATTAAAATCAGTTATATTTACTATCTGAAACTGTGGGGGTGCCACCAAAAGTGGATTAATATGAAGACCAAATACTTTTTTTTTCCTTCGTTTTTGGGGGGAAAAGAAAAAGCTTTATTTTTTTTAGAGCAGTTTTAGGTTCCCAGCAAAATTGAGCAGAAAGTACAGAGAGTTGCCCCGGCCGCACAAATGCACAGTCTCCTCCACTGTCAACGTCCAGCACTAGAGTAGTACGTGCGTTACAATTGATAAAGCTGCATTGACACGTCATTGTCACCCAAAGTCCGTCGTCTGCGTCAGGGTTCAGTCTTGGTGTAGTACATCCTGTGAGTTTTGATAAATGTGTAATAACATGTACCCACCAATATAGTATCATACAGAATAG
This sequence comes from Neophocaena asiaeorientalis asiaeorientalis, assembly GCF_003031525.2. Lineage (NCBI taxonomy): Eukaryota > Metazoa > Chordata > Mammalia > Artiodactyla > Phocoenidae > Neophocaena > Neophocaena asiaeorientalis. The sequence goes on along the minus strand of NW_020173687.1, from coordinate 4,667,401 downwards.
TTTCACTGTCCTAATAACCCTCTGTACTCAGTCTCTGTATCCCTCCCTTCCATCTTAACCCCGGCAACCACTGTCTTCATAGTTTTCCCTTTTCCTTAATGTTATATAGTTGGAATTACACAGGTTATAGACTTTTCAGATTGGCTTCTTTAACTTAGTAACATGCATTTAAGATTCGTCTGTGTCTGAATTTTCATGGTGTGATTGATGGCTCATCTTAGTATGGAATGATATTCCATTGTCTATATATACCACCGTTTATTTACCTACTAAAGGACATTTTGGTTGCTTTCAAGTTTTGGCAGTATGAATAAAGTTGCTGTAAACATCTGTGTGCACATTTTTGTGTGGACGTGAGTTTCCAGCTCCTTTGGGTAAATACCAGGGAGTGTGATTGCTGGATTGTGTGGCAAGAGAGTATGTTGGGTTTTTTAAGAAACAGCCACACTGTCTGCCAAAGTTCCATACCATTCTGAATTCGCAGCAGCGAGGAATGAGAACTGTTGCTCCACATCCTTGCCAGCCTTTTATGCTGTCAGTGTTTTAAATTTTGGCCATTCTAATAAGTGTGTATTGGTATCTGATTTGTTGTTTTAATTTGCAATTTCCTAATGACATATCTTGAACATCTTTTCACTTGTATATTTTTTCCACCTGTATATCTTCTTTACTGAGGTGTCTGTTCAGATCTTTTGCCCATTTTTCTTAAGTTCAGTTGTTCATTTTCTTATTGTCGAGTTTTAAGAGTTCTTTATATATTTTGGGTGACAGTCCTTTATTAAATACTTTAAATATTTTGCACATATTTTCTCCCAGTCTGTGGCTTGCTTGTCTTCGCATTCTCCTTAACAGTATCCATTGCAGAACAAACATTTTTAATTTTAATGAAGTCTAGCTTATCAATTATTTCTTTCATGGTTTGTGCCTTTCGTATTGCATCTGAAACGTCATCGCCAAACCCAAGGTTATCTAGATTTTCTTATGTTATCATCTAGGAGTTTATAGTTTCGTGTGTGTGTGTATATATATCTATCTTTGTTTTCTAGTTGAATTGCTAAGGAAAAATATTACCCCTTAATTTCTGTCCTGCTCTTTACATATGGGGTGATACGATATGCTTAAGGTTACACAGATAAGTAAGGTCAAGATTGAGTTTTGAGTTCACTTGGAGTTTCACTGTCACCTTTTACAGTCATTGGGACCTGAATGCTTAAGTTATTCTTTTGTGAAAATGGTTATTTGCATTTTCTGAAAGGAAGAGTTTTGTTATAGTCTTTTCTTCCATGGATCTTGGAATGAACGATTACAGGAAAGAAGTACTCTTAAACCGTGCATAGATTGCTAAAATGTTTAAAAATTTAATGGAATACTTTTTCCACAGAATGCTCTTGTGTTTCTTGATTGATAAGTTTATCTAGCCATTTTTGATGAAATTGTCAATACCTGAAACCTGATGTCTTACTGTTGAGAATCTCGTTTGCTGGATTATGACCTTCTTTCCTTGACCTTTAAAACCAGCGCTTTATAATGCTGAGACTCCATTTTTGTAAGTAAGACTGAAAAATTAACTGTTCCTGCTTTTACTTTTAATGCTATGCATATTTCTGCTGAAATTGTATTATTTACTTTCTAAGGCCAATTCTAGATCTTCTTACTGTTTTAAAATACAGACTTTAAAATGACAATAAGCCAAACCTGGGTGGAAGAAATAGTTTATACTGTGCTTAGTTTTATCTTAGTATGTTTTAGGGCATGTCATGGAATTCATATTCCCATTAGTTAATGCTATTCATGAGCATCTATCCGACTCACAAGAATTTTCACAGATGAATATGCATAATATAGGGCATGAAGAACATTATTCAAATTGTTAAAAAGGAGAAAAATTAAAACTTTAAGGAATATTCCTAATTTCTCCCAGATTCATGTTGCTTCATTTTTTTGGACCTCCTTTTTCACATGTTAGATGTTAATTCTTAAATATCTGTATAACTATCTGAAATAAGGAAGATGAGAAAGAAAAATGCTTAAAAGGAGGTGCTGCAGTGCTAGAGATACCAAATCATTTTTTTCATCTTTTAAAAGAAAAAAGTCTAATCTTTGAAGATTTCATTTGTAAATTGACTCTGTTCATTGGTGATAAATATGCATGTTGGTATAGGAAAATCCCATTTTTTACATAATGCTTTAATGGAAATGGCAGTTCTATGAAATGAAAATGACTAGTAAAAATATGAATGATTCTCATAAGCCCGTATTACATCATTTTTATTGAGGTTTTTGTGTATTCTGATTCATTAATAGAGGGGAAAAGGAGAACAGTAACATGATTTGTTTCCTATAATTACTCAAATCGAATAGAATTTGTTTTCAATAAAATTCTTCGAGTAAATTGCCCAGGGAGGGGAGAGAAGGGTTGGCCTGTTTTTACAAAATGTCATGATTTTTACACATGAGACTTTGCTATTTTATCAATGATGTTGTTCACTTGCATATATTTTTAGTGTAGTTTATTCCAGATTTTTAAAAATAAAACCTATGTAAGCCCAAGAAATCTCTAACACTTAATGGCTCAGGATTGAGTGTTGAGGGAGAAATCTGGGATATTTATTTTATTCTGCTTATTACACAAATATCATTTGTCTTTCAATAATTTAGACTACTTTTTAGGTGAACCTTATAGGCTGAAATATTATTTAGATTGCTATGTAATGGGTTAACTGGTGGAATTTCCAAAAACAGATTAGTGTTTACAGTTAAATTTGCTTTATTTTTGTGGAATACCTAGAAGAAAAGGTCATTGTAAAGGATAAAGACACTTAAACTCCCCCCTCTGATGAGGCAGGGTGAGGAGGAAGAGACGGGAGAAACTGAACTGGAAACAAGTAAGTGCTCTTAATTTCATCACAGTGGAATCTTGCCAGCATCCCTATTTTCTGCTTAGTAAACTTCAAACCACCTTAGAAAATCCTCTGTTTTTTTGGATGTGTTTGTGGGGCCTTATGAATTCTTGGCATTCTGATCTGAAGATGTTTCCATGTTCTTGAGGCAGAATTTTGTTGAAACAAATAACTTTAAGCTTATATCTGGAAAGCTTTAAGGCCTGTTAGTTTATGAAGCACCTTCAGGTTGTCAGTGAGAGTACTGTTTTCCCCCGTAGGCCTTATATTTGAAAGCGCACCCCTTTTCAGGTGTCTCACGGTTTTTGTCTGTTTTCTTCTCCTTTCCCCCCCAGCATTGTGGGGTCATCCGAGCTGGAGCTCTGCTTATATGATTGGCATGTAAGTCCTTGTGATTGGCACCTTTTACATGAGGGCCAAGGAATATGTGTACATCATGATTGTGCCTGTGTAGGTCTGTCTGAGCTTGTGTTTGTGTGTTTGTTTAATTGCTTTCTTTGACTCCAGAAAACTTGAGTTGTGTTTAGTTGTTCTTTTTTTCTTTTACCATTGCTGAAGTGATATCCACTTCAAGCAAAGAGACTTAATGGGAGATCAGACTTTCTCCATCTTCATTCTGAGCCAGCCTGCATGTGTTGGAGAGTGGAAAAGGGTAGAGTCATGGAGAGCTGCTGCCTCCATAATCCCGAAAAGACTGCCTCAGCAGCAAGTGTCTTTTTTCTCCTGAGAGGCCGAAAATTTGATACGAGGATGGAACGTGGTCAGCATCTGGCTGTCCCTCACTGTGGCTGAAAATCCTGTTGGGCCACAGGGTACCCACCCTCCTGTGTCAGCTCTTAGTTCTCAGTAAGGAGATGACTTCGCATGTCAAGAGAGGGTTGTGTGTGATGGGAGTTAGTAGGCGGGATGAGATAGCAGAGGCCTTGCCTTTCCCCATGCCTGGCCACAGCTGGACCTACAAAGTGCCTCCCTCTTGTGGCGTCCAGCTTGACTGCCACGGGGCCAAGGGCAGGGCTTATTGGAAAGGTAAGCAAATGGAGAAATTCTGTCTAGGCATTTCATTCTTTTTTGGGGGGGGGGGGGCGGCGCTCTGCCACGTGGCTTGTGGGGCCTTAGTTCCCCGACCTGGAATTGAACACTTGCCCTTGGCAGTGAAAGCGTGGAGTCCTAACCGCTGGACCACTGGGGAATTCCCTAGGCATTTCGTTCTTGAAGGTGTCATTGCTCAAAGAATGGGAATAGCTTTCAGTATAAGTAACTACAAAACAATAGATAATCTAGTAGTATAATCAATCCTGCTATAACGCGGCATATGCGTTCCTAAAAATCGCCATCCTATACAGAATAGCACAGTAAAAACCATAGGACTTAAGAGGAGGAAACGAGGTTAGGTGCACAGCACTCAAAGCCTTTGTTGGTGACGCGCACAAAGATAGGAACCTAATACAAGCAGAAGCACAGCTTTGCGCACATGAAATGGCTCGGAAATATATACATACTGTAATAAATATGGCACTTTACCTTGAAAAAGACCTGAAGTTTGCCTGTGGAAGTGGGTGTTGGAAGAGAGTTTCAGTTTGTGAGGTACTGAAGTGGAGGAAGGAGGGTTACCCGAAATCACAGGGAAGGTGACACCAGGTGAGGATGGGTGTGGCCCCTGTCCCACACGGTGAACGGAGGTGCTGGTGGGTGATTGAGGTGTGTGTAGTTGTGTATTCTGTGTACTTCTATGCCACTCGGTGCAGCTGGGTGCAGTTTTCTGTGATCACTTAGCGTTTCTTGCAGACAAAATCACACATAAGCAAACGTGAAATTCATTTTATGCTCAGACTGTCCCCGTAATATGCACATCAATCACATTGAAACAGATTCACGTTTTCAAAATAAGCTTCTAGCAGAACTGGCTGTGGTTTATTTGATTGGAATTGAGTCCCCTTTCCTTTCTTTCTTTTCACCGTTATTGATTTCTTAATTTATATTTGTTAAGCCCACATCAGATTGATTTTCCATGCCCAGAGCACCTCCAGAGGCGAGAACGCAGCCTGAGATTTTAATTTTGCTAGTGGTAATCCACGAGGTACTTGCTCCTTGGTGAGTGACTCTCAGTCTCTGTCTCTGTCTCTGTCTCTCCCTGCCCCCTGTCTCCACACACACCCCTTTACCACGTGCCAGGCACAGTGCTGGAGATACGGAAACTGGTATCATTCTTGTCCCCAGGAGCTTAGAGTCTCATTGAAAAATTTTCAAGGCGCAGATTTAAACGTCTTGGTTGTGGATCTTCTTCGGGAGCAGATGAACCAACTCAAGTGTTTCTTAGTTTGTGAACACAGGAGCACACGTACCTCCCCACCCCATCTCTTACTTCCTGTGAATGTAAAGATGGGGTAAAGAGCTTGCCTGGAGGAAACACAAAGACATCATTGATTTACATAGTGAAAAGATGTGAATTTGAAAAGGGGTTGAAGAGGTCCTAAGAGACCTTGTAGCTCACCCCCCCCCACCCCCCACCCCCGATTTCTTGATAAACCCTAGTGGTCAGGTGTTGGAGAAGTCTCAGAGTAATGTAAATGGTATGATCCCATTTTTGTTAATCCCCCCTCCTCACTCATGTATGTGTGTACTGCTTGTGTAAGCATACGTGATGTGGAAACATCTCCCATATTGTGAATAGTAGTTACCTCAGGGGACAAGGGAAAGCTGATTAACTTCCTCTATACATCCTTTATTATTTGGCTTGTTTTAAGAAGCATGTTTTACTTTTTTAATTAAAAAATCTAATAAAGTAGAAAATGAATAAATAATAATGATAAAAAATACCCTCAGGGCACTTTGTTTCAATCTTCCCAGTACCCTGGGTAGTTGAAACTGAACGTGACGTTTCAGGGGTGGGCTGCCCAGCAGGGCTCTGAACTTGCCACAACCGGAGATGATGTTAACTTTTCTGCAGCGACACTGTGTTGCTGTGGGGGCAGTTTGTGTGTATAGACCATTAGCACCTCAGCGTCGTTCTTGCCTCTCTACCACTATTGGCACACTCTGCCTTTGATAATCATTTTGGACCCGGGTCTAGTCCTTTACATCCTCCCTGTTAGATTTCATCTTGTTATTGTGGAAATCAGTGTTCAGCATAGGTTAAGAACTGGCCTTGGATTCAGGCTGCCTGGTTCCAGATCCTAACTACCGCTAACTAGCATGAAGACTTTAGACAGGCAGTGCGTCCTCCCGAGCCTCAGTTTTCTCCTCCGGCAGCAACCATGCATCTGTGAGGTGTCACGGAGACACTGTGTGCTAGAACACTCACTAGGCCAGGTGCCTGGTGGCGTGGTGAGAACCTGGTGCACGTTAGCTGTTACTGTAAGTGCGTCAGCCTCAGCTGGTCTCTCCCGTCCATCATAATGAGATGGTTTTGGATTAACCACATTTGCACATCCCTCCTGACCCCAGACCATAAATCAGTCTTTCTTCTAAACGATCCTCCTGAGATCCCCAATCAATCTCTGTCTCATTCCACAGGTCCCTTCACCGACGTTGTCACCACCAACCTAAAGCTTGGCAACCCGACAGACCGAAATGTGTGTTTTAAAGTGAAGACCACGGCACCACGTAGGTACTGCGTGAGGCCCAACAGTGGGATCATTGATGCAGGGGCCTCTATTAATGTATCTGGTAAGTTCTGAGAATGAAGGCCAACAGGGTGGGCTAAAAAGGCCCCCTAGCAGTAGTGGGATCTCTTAAAGCTTGTATGTGCAGTACAGCAAAATAATATGGTCGTTTTCTCCCCCACAAGCCCCCGCCCTCTGATTAAAAAGCTCTGTGGGTCCCACTCACCTCTTGTTCTTCCATAATTAAAGTCTCTTTAGTTTAACGCTTACAGCCTTCGTGCCTCAATAGTTAGAGCAAAATTAAAGTGGTAACTTCAGACTTGGCTTCAGAATGAGTTTGTTTTTCACTCCCTTGAAATTAAATCTGCCCTTTGGCAGTAAATAAAAAAGGGCTAAACAAACTTAATTTTCCTTTGTGGGAGAAAGCTAAATGGAGTTATTTTCTTATTTAAGCTAAATGATTTCTGACATTAAGCTCATGTCATTTCCAGTGATTGGTAACTGCACTTTACTGATTGTGAAAGGGTAAGGGAGATGAAGGCTGAGGAAATTGGAATATATTCAAGGGGGCAAGTTCTGTGCATGTCTGATGGGTTTTTTCCCCCTCCTGTCTGAGAGGGCATATATTTTCCAAAGTCCAAATTTTGAAAAGATGCTGGTAGAGTACCCAAATTGAGAATTGGATTTCAGAATTAAGGAGATGTAAGTGATGGGTTTGAGTTTAAATGTATTTTTAGAAATGGAATAAACTTTTAGCTCATTAGAACTTCTGGATCCAACAGTGCTTTTTGTATTTGTGGAGGAGCTGTGGGGGAGTGTGTGTTAATCCTTTAAGTATCAGGAGACTGTCACAGAAGGTTCTGCATCATTAGAAACTACTACTCATTTGAAATGGGTACCTGGCTGGCTTTTTTCATGACAGATTTTGATTGTGATACATTGGGCTATTCATTTGACACCTAAAAGAAAATGACTCACCTCTTTGGAAAGATACAAGGTGTTTCATTATCTGATCATTTCTGCAAACTCTTGTTCCCTACATCCATTGGTCTCTCTCATTATGGTGCGCTCACACCAGCTGTCCCCTTGTGTGTTTGTCCCTGAGGCTGCAAGACCTGATTTGGACTCTCACATCGGGTTATTATCCAGGAGAAATCAGGAGGGTGGCAGCCAGCATTTACTGAGGGTCTCCTCTGTGCTGGGCCTGCACACATGTCATCATGACATTTCTGTTACCTGCCCTGTGCAGAATGCACTGTTACCCCCATCGTACTAAGAAGGGGGCCAGTGACAGAGCGAAGGTGTGGACCATCTTGATTGGCTCTGATGCCCAGACGCTCCGAACTGCAGCATGCTGGTAAAGGAAGGGGCCCAGGGTGTTGGCATTTCGGTGTTCCTTGGATCCAGAGGGTTTCAGTTTTTCCATTGAAATCAAGGGCAGCTGGTATCTTTAATTCCCTTTTTAAAATTGACTTCTTTACCTCTTGATTTCCTTGCCCATGTCAAATTTGAGTAAGGTTGTCAGTAGGTGAGACTTAGATGTTTTCACAGTAGACATGGGGCAGCAACATCGTTTTCTGAATAGTCTCAACAGGCAGTTGTACAGTGTAGGTGTGCTTTCCAATACGAGGTATAAGCGTGTGTGAGTGTATGTGTATCTCTTTCGGAAAGATTCACCCCTCCCCCATCAGAGGAATGTTTTTTAAAGTAATAACGAACCCTGGGCATTTGTTTTGATTTATGTCTGCCTCCTTAAGGAAGACCAAGATTTTGTGGTTGTGGCCTTCCTTTTGCAGATGAGAAGGTAAGGTTCAGAGAGTGGGCGTGAATACCTACAGGCACATGGGTGATTAGTGGCCGAGCTAGTATTTGAAGCCAGGTGTCTGTCCTGATCTAGTGGCTCTTTGGTGACACTGAACTGCCTCAACAGTGTTAGGGGATGGCCCCACTTACAAATGAATGTAAAACAAAATACCTTGGCTCTCAAAATGTCATGTACTTGGGGAAAAAAGCCACTGAATAACAGGATGTCCACGTGTCTGCAGACCTTCCTCCTAACGAGACAAGATTATGTTTACACATGAGAAAGGCCTCCTTTGTTTTTATTTGGTGTGTATCGGTCTCAGTGCTTGGGGTGCACCTGGGTGAAGCCAGATTTTGTTGCATTTTCGGGACAGCCTCATCAGCCGGCAGAGACCAGCCTCCACTTGCTGGAGTTTTCCGTGCTGAGGGGCCGCTGTATCATTTATTAGACGTTCATGTCTTGGGGTAAAAGCACTGCGCTTTTCTGAGGGTCCTGTTAAAATGCAGCCACGTGATGGCATCTGGGTGAGGACGTGGGGTTCCCGGGTTCCTGCGGGTGAGAGAGACTGTCCTCAGGAGAAGGAGGCGCCCGGCGGCCGGGCAGCGCAGAGGGCTCGGAGGCCGGCCTTCCCTTCCCGCGCGCACGAGCGCGCGGCTGAGCTGGGCTGCACCCGCTCTACTCAGAGGGCGTTAGAGCTGGGCTTCGGAAACCTGAACCGGGAAGCCCAACCCTGCTGTTTAGCCTGTCGGCTGACCTGTGCCAATACTCTGAGCACCCTAGGTTCCAGTTTTCTCATTTGTGAGGTGGAGAGAATGGTATCCGCCTCACAGAGTATTTACCAATGCTGAAGGATTTTAACGGGAAGCGTGGTACGAGAGTGGGATTGCATTTTTCTTCCACTAGCTTTGACCAAAACTGGCTAGTTTCTGTTGAAGGTGGATCGTACATATTTGAATTGCCTTTTTAGAAATAAATCAATCCTATACATTTTACTCATTTATGAAATCTTTCTAATTTAAGAAGAAATTTTTGTTTTTCTTCTTTCTATAATATGCATTTGTTTTATAGTGAAAAGTCACTAGTAAATTTTCAAATACAATCTATGAAAAGGAGGTCATCAAATCAACTGAAAATACTACCAGCATTGCCCTGCCTACCACACAGAATGTCACAGCATACCTGAAAAGGACGTGACTAGTACGTTATTTTTTTCCCATCTCTGAAAACCCTTGGGATGTGCTAGCTGACAGGAAAGGTTATAAATCATTCTTTGAGAGAGGGGGGCAAGGAGGAAGGGAAAGAGGAGGAGGGGGATGGTATCCACCCATGGAGCTGGCAACACAGACTGAGGTCTGAGGGCACACAGATCAGGGTTTTGATGGGGGATTGAGACTTTCTAGCTGTCAGATGTCTTTCAGACACACCCTGTGAAACTCTTCTCAGCTGTCAGCTTAATCTGATATTCGCAGGACCTTACATTACGCATCAAAAGTCCAGACGCTGACCTGTCATGTCTTTTCTTCAGAAGATGGCACATCACTCATTGGGTCCTTAAAAAAAAAAAACAACTCTTGTATAAACTCAGGTGGTAAAGTTACAGTTGGAAACAGGTACAACCTAAACTTCTTGTGTCGGTAGGTGAAAACATGTGGACTTTGCAAAGGAGTGTTTGGGGATCCGGTCACTCGGGTCTCTGACTCCTTTTCTTTGTCCTTTAGATAGGTGCTCCTTGCATCTCTTTCTGACAGCCCCTTCTGGGATCTGTGCCTGTTGGATGAGGCAGGCAGTAGGTGGGAGGGTGCTGGGTGCTTTGTGTTTGCATTAATTGTCCCAGAATGCCATGGTTTTGGCCCCTTGCCCCTTGATACGCACCATCTGCTAGAGACGGTTTTGAATTATTCAAATCTGGACCTCAGCAAAATAGGCACACTTAAATGGAGATTGGAGAAGAGGAGATTGGATTTTTTCCTCTAGAGATTTTAAATGCAAGGAAAATAGAACTTTTTGAATTAATGAATTGTTTGACGCAGTGGGGGGTCTCCATTTGTTCTAGCTTTACAAAATTAAATCTGTTTTCTGAACTGTCTGGTGGGAACATATTTTTAAGGTAGATAATTTCTGAAAATGTCTGTGGTAAGCTGTTAGTGGTTGTGGATTTTTTTGTTTTAATACTGCAGTTTAATAATGAGGGGGTTTTCCATTAATATTCCAAACCATGTTTGCCAGCGGATACAGCAGGTGAAGTGGTAGAATTATGGGCCCATCAAAAATACTTACGCTTCCTGTAATATGATATTAAGTTTAATATTTTTATAGCCTTCACTGAATTCTAATTTCACTGAAGTAGCAAGCACGCTTCCATTTGCAGTTCAATTATGCATATTGGTTGCCTTTGTACCAAGGAAATTAGAAATGCAAACTATCTGTTTGGTGGGGGGTGGCGTTGGAAAGAGTCATTAAAGATACCAATATGTAGGCACAGATACACTTTACTAAGTGTACCCTGGGAATTGAAAATGAATTAAAGACAAACCAACACAAATCTTCTAGTGTCTGAATCTGTGTTTTAAATTAAAATTCAGAGAATTAGGGAGCAGTGTTTATTCCTGACATATAGCCCTTTTCAGCACTTATTTCAGTCACATTTAAAGCATAAAGTTCTTCCAGTAAAATCCCGAGGACAGAGAATGAATATCAGCAGCTCTTCTTGGATGGGAACATTGGTCAAGTAACGTAATTGGGTAGTACTGCGATTGACAATTAATCCTTTTAAGATTTTGCTGACTCAGTTTAAAGGAGCCGCTTGCTTGCCCTGGACCAGCCAACCTTGGGTTGCAGCTCTTAGGTGATTAGCGTCCGGAGTGTAAGTGCCCTGCCCTTAGAGAAAGAAGTCAGGGATTCATCCGTCACGTGCTGATAGTGGGAGCTAAATTTGGAGGTTTTGGCATCTTAACAGCCTCATTCTTCTTCGATGGATCGTTTGCTTTGGAAGTCTCTGATAAACAGAACCTTTTCATAAGTGGTTTTCACGAACCAGCTTTATGACTCTCAGATGAGAACAACTCACATTCATACTTAAAAGATGTCTTTAATCTTTTTCACCAGATGAGATTCTGGTTTTTTAAAAAAGGGGGAAATTACCAACAGTGATTAAGCTTCATCGTGCCTTTAAAGATTTGTTTAAAGTTTACTGTAGGGACTTCCCTTGGTGGCGCAGTGGTTGGGAGGCTGCCTGCCAGTGCGGGGGACCCGGTTTCGAGCCCTGGTCCGGGGGGATCCCACATGCCGCGGAGCCGCTGGGCCCGTGCACCACAGCTACTGAAGCCCGTGCGCCGTTAACTACTGAGGCCCGCGCGCCTGGAGCCCATGCTCCGCGGCAGGGGAGGCCACTGCAGTGGGCGGCCCACGCACCACAATGGGGGGTACCCCCCACTCGCCACAACTTGAGGGGGCCCGCGTGCAGCAACGAAGACCCAACACAGCCAAAACTAAATAAGTAAATAAATGTATAAAAAAAAAGTTTACTGTAATATTGAAGTTTCTTAAGGAGAATCCTGTTTCACTTTTTATGAGTGTAACACAATTTCCTTATTTTTTACATTTTTCAAAGATGATGATCAAGAGGACTTTATCCAAGTACATTCAGTACAGCTCACTTAGCTGAAGTACATTCAGTACAGCTCACTGCAGCGTGGCCGAGGAGCAAAAACCAGGCGTGGCTTCGGAGCAGCCAAAAGTAATGTTCCTTTCACTGGTTACAGCACCTTTTGCACATTCTACACTTAGGCTCCCTAGTCTTGACTCTCCTGTTTATACTCTTACCTTAGACTCTCTGTTAACCCTGTTCTGATGTCCAGCCCATCACAGGCCAGAGTGAAGGGCAAGGGCTGCGAGCGGTGGCCACAGTGAAGGCCTGGACAGGAACACCGCAGAGAACAAGTACGGGAAGGTAACAGCAGGGATCCGGGATTGCCGGAGCCTCAGGGCACACCGTTCTCCCTGTGCAGTGGGTCAGTCCCGAGGGACCTTGCTTGTGGGTCGTATTAAGGTGGCATGTAATGGATGTTGATAATCAGAACACGAGAGTACTCAGGGACGGCTGTGTGGTATTCCAGTATAAAGTGTTAATGGAGATAGGAAAGTCTGTTGGAGCTTTGAAAAAAGATGTGCATTTTAAAAGATATTTATAAAAAAGAGTGAGTCAGCCATGTTCTTCGGCCAGTGACTGCATATTGCACACCTCATTTTCCAGTGATACTGGGGTACATTTGCCCTGTAAACGCTGCACAGATAAATCAGTGAGACTCTGAGGGGTCTGCTATCTAAGACGGGCTGTACTGAACTGGAAACTCCTGTAGAGAGCACAAAGACAACTCAGTGTCAGCCAGTTTATAAATAGATAAAATTAATTATTTACCTTCTAGACTCTTAGTTCCATCCATGGGTCCCTGAGTAGACAGAGGTCCAGGAAAGTAGTCATGTTTCCAACATTCTGAGCATCCTGAAGGAAATAATACATTTACTCACGGTAAGGCACCCAGTCTCACTAAAACGTCCGCTTCGCTCTAGGCTAGAACTCTGTCCCCTCATTGTGGAATACTGGCTACCATAAGCTGATGACAGAGTGCTGGTGTGTCTCTGATTAGTTTCAAAAAAGTGGAGCAGTGACTTCATTATGACATTGTAAATGCAGCTTAGTAGAGAACAGTCTTTTGACAGAGGCATGAAAGCAAAGACAGAGAGTGCGAGAGCACAGTGGTGATGAGAGGATTGGAAACCACTGTCTTAAACCACGAGATGAAGAGTGAGTGGCTCTGGGAAGTGGGGCAGAAGAGAAGACAGCTGGTTGAGGATTAAAGAGGGTTTCCTCTCTCTGTGCTGCCCAGGGAGATTTCTGGGGGGAGCATGATTCCAGAGGGCTTTGAACGTTGGAAGGGAAGAGGAGGCACACTCCTCAGCCAGTGGGAAGCCGCAGGTTAGTTCCCAGAACGTGAGGTAGCAAAGCGTGAAGTCCTGGTCTCAGCTTAATTGGGTAGAAAAGGCGAACATGTGGGGAGAACTCTGTATCAGTAGTGTCCGCTGATAGAATAAGATCCCCAGTAAGACGAGAGTGTGAAATAGCATTCCAGTAGGAGCTGCAGCGTGAGGAGGTGTCGTGCAGCACGTGTTCTCCAGGTAGGGTGCCTGGACTGGCGGCAGCAGCTGGGAACAGGTTAGAAATACGTGGAATCAGAAACTGGAGGTGGGACCCTGCCACCTGTGTTTTGACAAGCACTCCAGGTGGGTCTGATGCACCCTGAAGCTGGAGACCCCCTCATGACAGAGTCAGACTAGTGGCAGGTTCAGAGTCAGATGAAGCCCGGGGAGGTGTGACATACTGAGATGTGAGTAGGGCAGGGGGACCGAGAGGGATGTGCCAGCCTCCTAGGCCCAACGTGATAAGAGGAGACTTGGGTAACGACAGGAGAATACCTGCGTGCGGGGGTGTGGCCAGCACCATATGCACACCTGTTGGACCAGCAGGGAAGCCTGTTGTTGGATCATATCAGTAAACTGAGAGAACCAGGCTGTGGACTTGAATTGATTGTTTTTTTACTTGGGAAATAGGCTTTTTTTTTTGTAGCAGGTTTCTGGTCCGAGGAATTTCGTGATGGTGAGTAGGGTGTTTAGGGGGAGATTAAATTTGTAGTGTTTTCGGGCTCTGCAGGGCAGCTTGTCTGAGAGAGAGACCAGGAGGAGGCGGGGAGATCTAGCTGGAGAGGCTTAGGTGTTGGGGGGTGGGGCTGAGCTGAGATTGTGGTCATGTGAACAAGGAGAGGGACATTTTAAAAATAAAATTCTGAGATTAAAAAAATAATAAAGCGTGTGTCGAGGTGCTTGTTAGACTTTTATTCATCGGCTCTGTTGCCATTATTACGATGCAGGTGAAGATGATCTGTGACCTGCTCGCTCAGGTTCTCATAAGCTTTTATGCTGCATTTAATCAAGTCATTTCTCCGAGGGTGGTGTGTGTGTGTGTGTGTGTGCGCGCGCGTGTGTGTGTGTGTGTGTGTGTGAGTGAAGCGGCATATATTCTGCATTTCTTCTGAAGAAAGTCTGATCTTATTGATCCAGTGTTTTATGACCATGAAGGCAAACGCCTTCTTTTCCACCTACTGCTCTAGGTGGAAGGAGAGTTGCTGCGGAAGTTCACCAGCGGCCACCATTTTCACTCAGCTTAAAGTTTTCACCTTGCCAGTCTCACCAGTGCATCGGGCATCTGCGTTTCAGTTTCATGAGTCCCAGCCTTTGCAGAAGGGGTATTTGACCTGCCGCCTCTGCTGTCTCCAGTGCTCCTGTAAGGTGATTTGTTACCACCAGTACCCGCTTCTTTATGTGCTTACATTCTTGTTGAGCCTCGAGGTCTAAATGTCAGTTACATCCTCTTGAGGGTCTTCTAGCTCTGCACTGTGGCGACCTGGCAGGCAGCCTGCTCTAGGCCTGGAGTTGGACTGATGCCACCTTCAAGGTCCGAGGGTGGCAGGGGGGTCTCAGACAGCGCCCTTCTCCAGAGGTGGAGCAAGAGGTTGCAGGGTGGTTTGTTTAGCAGAGCACGGGGAACCCCAGTCCCCTCCCTGTAAGGGACACGTGCGCGTGCACGTGTGCCTCTGTCTCCTCCCGAGGCCTGGGTACATACGGGACTCAAGACTTGGTTTGTGTGAGGTTGCTTTCTGTTTCAAACTGCACATTCTCCCAAGAAGGGGACGACACAAGGCCACCAGTGCCTTCACTTGAGTTATTAAAAGAGCATTTTCCTCCTGGAGGGGCCTGCGAGGCAGCTTGATGGAGAATGACGGTGGTCAGACCTTTTGGTCTCAGGGCCTCTTTACACTCTTAGAAATCAAAGACCAAAAGAGCTTTCTTTGATTTGTGGGTTGTATCAATATTTATCGTATTGCAAATTAAACTGAGAAATTTAAAAAGTATTCTTTAATAACAACTTTAATAAATACAGTTATATGCAAACAGTAACATTTTTAGTGGAAAATAACTTTTCAAAAAAAGTATGGCTTTATTCAATATGTTTTGCAAATCTCCTTGATTTCTGGCTAAATAAAGAGAAGACAGGCTGGATTCTCTCAATTGCTTTTGCATTTCAGTCTGTTATAATGTGTTGTTTTGGTGAATATATATGAAGTAAAACCACCTTTACCACAGATATGTATTGGAAAAGGAAAGGGTATTTTTAATAGCCTTTTCAGATAATTATAGACATTATTCTTTGATACTGTATCAAAACTTGACAAGTGACACTTCCTTAAAGTTTAATACAGTGTGGAATCTGACACCCTGTCAGTGAACCGTTGGAACTTTGTTTCACTAAAATGCATTGGTTTCTCTTACACTTGATGGCTTTGGTAATATTATGCTAGCTGAGTTATACAGATCTTCCAACTGTTGACATCTCATTATACAGTATCAAAAAAGTACATTCGTTACTATTCCCACTGATCTCATTGGAAAAGTCCTTAAATCTTCAGGAAACTGCGAAGCTCTTGGTGGCCGAAGGAGGTTTTCCAATATTCTAACTTTTGTTTGAATGCCTGGTTTTTGTCACCGGCAACAACTATAAGTTGTTTTCCTTAAAGTGACAGGCTCACTTCATTCATTTTTCAGGAAAATATCTGCTGTATACCCAGGTGTGAATAACCATAGTTTTTCTGTCGGTTGTTCTTTCAAGTAAAAGGTTCCATGAGAAAGCGTCCAGTTGAGCTCACAACCCAAACAGTTGCGCAGGTGCTTTTCCCAAGGCAGCAGAAATGCTTGATGTGTACTTGTCATTTCATCGTACAGAGTGCTGAGATGCATCGTCAAGGGTTGGACTTTAGTAAAGTCTGCCCTCGGGCACTAGCAGTTTCACCCACCGTTGGTTTTGTGCCGATCACCACTTCGAATGTCAGTGCAGTGGGAAAAGCATGTGACATGGAACGTCTTGGTATTATGAGCAGTTTTGATTTTATGGACCGCCTGAGGGGTGGGTCTCGGGGTCTGGGAGTGACACTTCGAGAACCTGTGGTGTGGAAGTTGGACTGTGGACACAAAGCCAATGTGGAGCTCTGGTTCCATCAGTTAATACGCTGTCCATGGGACCCCAGGGAGGCCACTTAGCCTTTCCAAGCCCTGTCTTCTCATCTAGAACATAAAGACATGGCCATCTTTATGATTGTTGTGAGGACTGATGGGAGAACTAAGGAAAATATTCCTTCTTTGGTGCCTAGTCTGTACTAGGCCCTAGTAAAAGTTATTTTCCTTTTTTGGGACATTGCGAAGGCACTGGGGATGGGAGTGTGGGGCGAGGTAGAGAGAAAAAGGAAGGGTCAGTTTGCTTTAGAACGTGCCTGCAACCCAAGCCCTTCTTTCTGGCTTACACCTCCTGGAGGAAGGGGGAGAAGAGTGGAAAGGGAACAGCAGGCCTTCCTGGGGCTCTTTATGTGGGGTTGTCTTAGGGTCTCTGGACCCATCCATTCTCTGTGTGTGATCCAGTGTCACTGGAGCTAAAGAGCCAACTTCTCTGAAAATTAACCGTGTCTTCTGATTGTTCTCATCTCCTGGGCATTGGGCTCGTTACAGATAAGACGGAGGGGGGGTGTTTGTATTTCTCTTCCTCATCATGGGTGGTCCTGTAAGATACGTGATGGTGGGTCTGCGGTGCGTGCAGGATGTGACCCCGTCGCGAATTGGAGTGTCCATTGTGGCTGAAGGGGTGCTGACTGCACGTGGCTCCTGGTCGAAGTTTTGCTGCTTCCCAGCACAGTGACCTTGAGCAGGTCCCTTCACTTTGTCGAGTCCCTTCACTTTGTTGAGTCCCTTCACGCTTCCTTTATAAGCTAGGGCTTAGGGTAGGTGCCCTGCATCTGCTGCAGGGGGTGGTTGATTGTGAGGCTTTAAGCACCTGGGAAGTTCTAAGTGGTGTTCAAGGGCAAGAGAACACTGACGAGTGCCCAGCAGCAGAGGTGCTGGTGGAGAAGGACAGGACCTGCACTGTCAGAGGACAGAGAGCCAGCCCCTCATGGTGGCCACGAGCACTGGCTTTCCAGTCAGACCACCTGCGTTGGAGTGTCCACTCCTCCACGGTGTGACCTTGGGCAGGTTAGCCAACCTTTCTGCACTTCAGTTTTTTCATCTGAAAACAGCCATCAAAATAACTTCCACAACATTACCTGCCTTTGAGGTAAGGATAAAGCTGAAGTGCAGAGCTGAGCTTCTGGCCCAAGGGAGACGCTCAGTCCCGGGGAGCTCTTATCAAGGTCAGGGCTACAGCGGGCTTTTCCTGTGTATGGAAAAGTTAGTTTTCAGGGAACTTAGTGAGATGTGTGGTTTAGTCAAAGGCTTGTAGCAAAACCTGTATTTGAAAGCAGCTGTCATTTAATGGGGTAGGGTGGTAGGTCCTAGGGCAGCCATTCAGAACGGGACGGCGCCTCGCTCAGCGCAGTGGGTGTGCTCAGTCAAGGGAGCCCTTATGTGAGACTCCCCTAGCTGCTTAGGGAGAAAAAGGGTGTAAGCTGGTGGTGTCTTCTCCATGCCCTGAGGGTGCTGGTTCTGAAAATTCTCTAACATTCTTGGCAAAATTGCATTTGAAGCATTACTTTGATGACCTTGACGTGGGAAATAGGACAGAGAGAAGCTAAAACAGTTCCTTAGATGTCTTGGATTACTCTGTTTTAGTTCCTGAAGAGATCATTCGCATGTATCTTCTTGAGCAAAACAGGTACAGGTGTTTCTACCTGGTTGACCTGGATGTAAGGCCCGTAGCAGATGTTTGGTCAGGTGTGCCCTAGCGGCAGACCAGTGGGCTGGGAATCAGAAGACCTGGGTCCTGAGCCCCAGTCCTGGCTCTGCCACTACCTGCAGGTGGACCTTGGGGAAGTCCCTTCAGTTTCCTGGACCTCAGGTTTGGGGCCTGGTCATCCTGACCTGCTCGCTTCACCTGGGGCTTCTGAAGGCTCAGATAGAGAGTTCTGGTAAACTGCTTTACAACCAAACTACAAGTAATTAACGTAACAAATGGCTGCTGGTAACCAAGCTCTGACCCTCCTAATGAAATATTTTCTTTCTCAGTGATGTTACAGCCTTTCGATTATGATCCCAATGAGAAAAGTAAACACAAGTTTATGGTTCAGTCTATGTTTGCTCCAACTGACACTTCTGATATGGAGGCAGTAGTAAGTACTGAATGCTTCTTATTTTTTTCAGTAATTAAAAGAAATGATTAGGTGCAGATTTGCGGGTGCATGCATTTCAAAATGTGTCAAAATTGATTTTAAAGGGGAATGGTGCCTTCAAGGAGGTTTGTGCTTTGACTGCCTTTATGGTTTTTCTAAAACTTTGATTTTAACATTTCATGTAACTTTTTAGAACACTCTTCTTTTCTGACTTTTATATCTGGTTGCCTTCAGCAGCTCCTTCTTCTGGTGGATTGTGTCTTGAATGGTCTGAGGATTCTCTCCCTTCACCCCCCTCCCATTCCCCCCACAGAAAAGGACAGTTTTCACTATAGAGAACCTTCCTACCACATCTTCCCCATCTTCCAGAACCCAGAGGGATGGGAGAGAGTTGAAAACTAAATATCCTTCAACCCTTTAGGCATTTTTTTTTTCATGCTTGGTTCTGGTAAGCATGATTCTGGGTTTTTTGTTTTTGTTGTTTTTTTTTCCCCAAGTTTCCTTCATTTTTTTCTTTTCCCCTGCTTAAATACATGTTTAACTCTGTCTCTTAATTTTGGTAAAAATAAGATGACTTCATTTTCATAAAATAAATAATTGATACATTACAGTTGGCCCTTCATTTCTGTGGGTTCTGCATCTGTGGATATGGGCCAGCGGTCCTAGCATTTTATGTGAGGGACTTGAGATTTTGGTAGCCGTGGGGGCGGGGCCCTGCAATCAATCCCTCGTATTGATTTTTCTAGAAGAAGACTATAATGGTAGTTCTTCCCCAAGGTTTCCCTTGAATAAATCGGCAGGCATCCTGGTGCTGTGAGTGTGTATCACGATACACGGATAAACCTTAAAAGAATCCACAGCACCAGTGAGGACAGACGGTGTAGCCCTCACAGTTTGGGAAAGGAGGGCAGGACTGCCGCAACGTTTTCACCGCTTTGCGGTTCGCCAACTGAAACTAAGAGACTGAAGTCATCCGAGGAATGGCTGCAAATTTGAGTTAGCTGGGACGTACGCTGTACCGCTGCTTCTCTTTCACAGCTGTACACTGGGCGCTGCTTTCACGCACAGCCCACCTTCGTGTCCCCGTGTCACCGCACAGCGGCTGCTTTTCATCTCGGAAAAGCATAACCGACCACCTTCACGCATGTCTAACTTCTGGGTAGGAAATGAAGGGTAAGCTAGATATTTGGGGGTTTCAGAGAGATCAGGGAGAGTAGGCTTCCTTTAAGATTCCTTCGAGGAGGAATGACTGTTGAGACATTCACTACTTTTATTTCCTGGAACATGATGTGTCACTTCATGTTACTTTGTGTGATCAAGGAAATGTATGGCAAATGCAGAATGTGGAATATCCAAGAATATATTCTGTTTGGCTTCCGCTGCATGGCTTGGTGAGAAGAGCATGGGCTTGGGTGCCTTGGGTGTGAAGCTGAGTTCTGCCTCTTACTAACATTGTGGCCTTGGGCGATGTTCATTAACTCTCTTGAGGGTTTGGTCACGTGTAAAATGGGGATGAAAACCTAGCTCACGTGGCTGTGGTGGGATTAAATGTGCTGTGTATGTAGAACTTGGCATAGCGTCTGGCATCTGGCAGCTGTCTGAGCACTCTTACAGGCCAGGCACTCTATGTACAATAAAGGTGAATTTTGCTTCCATGATAACTTTTATAACAGTTAAACATTTTTTATATGAAATGTACATTGTTGGAAATTTTGGCAATATACAAATGAGCAAAAATAAAACTAAGGGACCTGTAATTTGTTTATACTAAACCCAACCACTGTTAATGAGAGCCCTGTGCTCTTTCTTTACTTTAAAATATTTTTCTTCATATTGTGATGTACAGAAAGTTGAAAAAATAGTAGTGCCTGCTCATCTAACCTTTACTAAGGTGCACCGTTTAACATTTTGCCACGTTTGCTTCGTTGCTGTCATAAACTTCCTTTTTTGCTGAACTACTTGACTGTAAGACACAGACTTCATGACCCTTCACCACCTAACTGCTTCAGACAAGGCCAGTCTCTTACGTAGCCACAGTCCCATTGTCACAGCTAAGAAGCTTAACATTAATTCCGTAATGTTTGATAGAGAAACTCATACCCGTAGTCACCATTTTCCAGTTGTTCCAAAAATGGCCTTTAGTTTTTCTTCTCCTAGAGCACCCTCACCCTTTTTACAGTCCAGGCCAGTTGACTTGCAGAATGTCCCACATTCTGGATTTGTCCAATTATTTCCTCATGATTAAATTCAGGTTAAATGTTTTTGTTTTCTTTTTTTTTATTTTGGCAAGAACATTCCCTAGGTGGTGTCATGTGTGATGCATCATATCAGAAGGCATTTAATGCCGTGTTGTCCCTCTTTTGGTGACACTCAGTTTGATTACTTGGTTAACATGGTACATGCCAACTCTCCCCAGTGTCAAAGCACATTTCCCCCTTGTGGTTAATAGGTAATCTGTGATACTCAGAGTGATCAGATACTTGGAGACCACATGAACATCCTGCTTGCCGGCGAGCAGTCTTTCACTTGGTGATTTTTGGCGCCCAGAGATGATCCTTGCCCGATGTTCTTTTGACACACGCACGCAGGCACACGTACGCTCTGTGTGTGTGTGTGCGCGCGTGCGGGCGTGCAGAGGAACAGACTTAAAATATTGCTTGTAGTTTCTTCACTTAACATCCTGCGAATTTTCCCCATGCGATTAAACACTCCTCAGTATCCCTTGAATGGCATGCTGTTCCATTGACTGTACCTGCCATGGTTTATTTGGTGGTTCCCTATTGTTCAACACAAAGATGATTTCCCATTTTTGGCTCTTGGTACTGTGTTGCTCTCGCTGCCTCCTGCATGGTTCTGGGGTGAGGGTGGGGGAGTTCGTTCCTTTTTCTGTATTGCAGCCTTCCTGCTATGCTGGTCTGTAATGATCAGAACACCTGGGATTCCTGTCCTCCACTGCCAAGAGGAGGAGGAGTAAGCCAGAAGTGCATCGTCCCAGGACATGGATTTAGTCAGGAAGATGTTACTACCAGCACACCGAGGCAGTGGGGGTCAGCCCAGACAGCGGCGATCACAGGGAGTGGCCTGCCAGTTCTTGTGCCCTGTTGGTAGTTGGCAGTGTTCTAAAACCACTCCCAGATAGCGCAGGCTTACTCTCTCTTAAGAAGGACGTGCCCTGCGAAGTAAGTTGTGTTTTCTTAAGGAGAGCCCAGATGTCCTTAGGCCATCCAGTTGCAGTTTAGAAGATTCCTCTTGGGTCAGCGGTGGTCTTCTCTGTCCCGTGTGCTTCCCGCAGACTGGCGACAGGAGGAGCGCTGGTGGGCTCTGAGGGGTCCGGCAGCAAGACTGGGGTCTGTGAAGAAGAGTATATATTCAGGAGAGCTAGTGCGTTTAATCTTGTCATGTTAAAAGTATTGAAATCTCAGCAGACTTAAGTGCTTTATTTGATATACGTCAGGGCTTTCTCATTAAGAGTATTTTTCTGAAATTGTCAGTTATAGGAAGAAAATTATTCTTCCAGCAGCTTTATAATATCCTGATTATTAAATTTAAATTGTTTTAGTGGAAGGAGGCAAAACCGGAAGACCTTATGGATTCAAAACTTAGATGTGTGTTTGAATTGCCAGCAGAAAATGATAAACCAGTAAGTATGTTTCTAGTTAACGGTAATTGACGTTGCAAGCTGATGCTTATTTGCATACCGTCTCCCGCAAAACCAAGGTTTAAGTTGGCAAATTATTTTCCTTCTTCTGATGTATGAGGAAAAAAATAAGCCGAAGTTAACAAGTAAGTGGGCCTTCATGACATCTGCCTTTGAGAGACTTGCAGAAAGACAGCTAATTGAAACATTTTTTCCCTTCGAAAAGTGCAGCCTGTTGAAATGTCATAAATTCCGAAGAGCTTCTGTGACTTGGCAAAGTTATAGGTTGCTATTTAACGGTGGGTAAGACCAAAACGGAATAATTTGCCGTTTATCGTGGTGCTTGGTGGACAGGTGGCGGTGAGCTCTGAGGTTCTGTTGTTTTGCAGAGTGCCGCCTGTAGGCTTCCCCGTCTACACTTTCCCTCAGCACCACCTCTCTACCCCTTGAACCCCACCCACCTCTTCAGTGAAAATATGCTTTTAGATTAGGATTTCTCAACCTCAGCACTATTAACACTTGGGCTGGATAATTCTTTGCCGTGGGGGCAGTCCTGTGCCTTGGAGGATGTGTAGCGGTATCCTTGACCTCTGCCCACTAGGTACCAGTAGCACCCCCTAGTTGTGACAACCAAAAATGTCTCTGGATATTGCCAAATGTGCCTTTGCTGGGGCAGAATGATTCCCTGTTGAGAATCGCCCCCTTTGCTTTCCGAGCGGGTGAGGGCAAGGAGCGACTTCCTCCAGGCTGTCAGCTCTCTTTTCTCTGTGTGAAACCCAAGAGATAAGCCTGTGTTGGCCCTGGCTTGTGACCGGTTGGAGAGAGAAGATTGTATCAGTAATGCTAATGTGGACCTCCCTTCAACCTAGTCAAAAAACTTATAATAAATTGTATTAAAAACACAGTTTAAAACACATGTAGAACATTCAACCACCCTGGCTGTTAACAGCTGGAGGTGGGAAATAGAAATGCTCACCTTCTCAACATTATCCATAGCCGTCTCCAGGAATGCTGATGCTTTGTGTCAAAACCACGTAGCATTTTCTTTCTGCTCAATAATTGACCACTATCGTTATCCTGTTGGTTTGAATGGCACTGGTCTTTTTTTCTTTTTTTCCTTCCCATTCCCATTCCAGTCCTGGGAAGGTTAGTTGTGGACGCTGTGAGATCTGTATTCTGGCCCTAGCTCTGTGCTAGGTGATTAGCTCTGTAAGCTGGGGCCTTGCCTTTCAGGGCCTCACCCTTCTCACTTGGGAGAGACGAAGGGTAGAGCTCCTAGTTTTCAGTTTGCTGCATGGAACCCCCAGGGCAACGATCCCCAGTTATTTTATTTTCCCGACACACCTGAGTGCTTCCGTGCCCTCCCCCCACTTACTGATCCGTCCCCGGCCGGCCTCCAGAGTGTGTCACAGCGCAGTCTTGGCCGAGGAGATGGAGGAGTGTGGCGCTTCCCCAGACCGAAATATTGTAGACGACACTGAGTTTACTGCACCTCCGTTCCATCTTCATGAAATAAGTCGCCCTCTGTGTTACGTCCCCGCTGGCCTTCTTCCGAGACCCCCACTCAGCCAGCCCTGGGGGTGTTCAGACCTTCGTGGTGACAGGGATTTGTGGATGATAATTCCTAAGCTTGCACCATTACAGTGTGCTAATTTCTGCACGGCAGGAATTTGATAGTGCAGTATGCACGGCCCCTTCTCTCTTTCTTTGAAGTGTTAGTCTCAGCCGAACTTCATTATTTGCCCTCGTCCATAATTTCTGGAGCGCACTTGCTGTAGATTATTAAGACACTGGATAAAGTGATCCATATTAAACGTAAATGTGACATTTTACAGTGTGGATGAAACGCTACCACGTGTGGTGTTTGCTGAGAACTACTTTGCATTAAAAAGTCCATTATTACATAGTTGGTGACACTTGGGCTTTCATTTATTTCTGAACAGCATGATGTAGAAATAAATAAAATTATATCCACAACTGCATCAAAGACAGAAACACCAACAGTGTCTAAAGCTCTGAGTTCTTCTTTGGATGACACTGAAGTTAAGAAGGTGATGGAAGAATGTAAGCGGCTGCAGAGTGAAGTTCAGAGGCTGCGGGAAGAGAACAAGCAGTTCAAGGTAACAGCGTTTTATTTTCTGATCATCTGCAGGCAGCAGGGGCTTTTTCGCTGTGATCTTGGGTGGGGAAGCTGACGGACCCCTGAATTTGTGGAGTTGTTTTATATTTGCACAATATAAACTCTTGTCACCTCGTATAAAAGCAACAAACAAACAATCCATTAGTGTAAATTGAAATTCAGTTCTGAGACTAAAAATAAAACAGCAGTGGTTATCTTGAATTCACATGTTCAAACCCCACTCCATCCCCACTGGATGAGAATCTTTTTTAAGTGGGTAAATACTGACCTGTATTCTGTTTTAACACAGGCATGATTCTGTTTCATGAGGATCCTAAATAGGTCTAGGCAGTAGGGTCTCATCCTGCCCTTAACGCGGTGAGGAGACTGGAGATGGGAAGCTGTCGCCGTACATGGGTGGAAATTACAGGGAACCAGAGTCTCCAGCTTGTGGCCACTGACCCGGCGGTTGGCATTGGAGGGAAGCAGGTGCACTTCGCTTGGTCTTGGAGGCCTGCGGTGTTGTGGAAATGACCAGCCAAACTTGGGCTCGCTGTGAATCTTTTTTAGTCACGGCGGCTCCCAGGCCTCTGTTCGCAAAACCCCTTTAAGGCCCCTTCCAGTGTTAAAAGTATGTCTGTTTCATACGCAGTATTAAAGAGAGCATTTCTGAACGTCTGATCATAGGGTCTTTCGTTGCAGCTTAAATCTCGAGGCCGATCTGTTCTCTGCATCGTGATCATGTCCCCCAACCACACGATAGGCTTTTTCACTCGTTCACTGCGTAGCACCAGGTACACGTCATAAATTCGTGGCAGTTGACTTTTCCTTCTCTTATTCTAGCAAGGTAGTAGATACAGGAGGGCTGACAGAGTTTAGGAAATGGCATCATCTTCTTTCTTGGCAGTAATCTTGATTTGACTTCTTTTAGTAAGGAGTAAATTATGAAGCTGACATGCTACTTTTTGGCTAAAAATCTAAGATACGCCTGGAGGTTCTCCTTGAATGTATTGCTCTTCAGAAACAGACTTCTGTGCCATTTAAAGTGATAAATAGGTAGAAGTAGCTTCTATATAAACCCAATAAAATAAATGCTGTATTGCTGTGCCCATTTTTTTTTTTTTAAAGTTAATCGAATAGCACCAGTCATTTATCACTGTGCAGTCGTTTTGGCCATGCCCCGTGAGCACAGTGTCTTTTAAAATGTTATCAGACGAATCTTGACATTAGAAGATTCTTTATCTTGCCAAACACTGATTTCTTGTTTTGTGTTGTTTCATCCTGTCATTTGGCCAGCACATTTCCTAAGGTCCTACCTTGTACCCCGCTCTGTGGATACAGACACGGGCAGTCCCTGCCCTTAAGATAAGCTCCCTGTTAACCAGGGTAGCCAGGGAGGCCCCGACACGAATACTGATAACGAGTGTGATGAGCGGTGCCACCGAGATGGCCATGAGTGTCACGGAAAGTCTGCTCGATGGGTTGGATGCCTCTTGTCTTCAAGACCTGCTAGGCACTTGGTGAATGTGAATGGACTGAAGGAGAAGAAGAGAAAGTGCAGCTGCTGTGTGGGCGTCAGGGATGAGTCGAGGGGTAACTAGCCGGGGTAGGAAAACCTTGGTGTGCGCCCCGTTTGGGGACGTGGAGAAAGCAAAAGTTTCTGTTCGTACAGGTCTGTGTGTGCGGGGGAGAATGGCCAAGTTATCTTCACGTGTATGACAAAGAGAGTCATTTCTCTGGTGGGAATTCCATGCGTTAAGTAGGAAATACTTGAGATGCATGTATCAAGCTCATTTTACTATTACACACATCACAGTTTTGATCCAGCAGTCTGCCTGTAACTCATCAGATATCAACTATATACAGAGCTCTACCTTTGAAAGCTTCCAGGTCCCCCACTTGGTCGTTTCTTGTGATTCTTTTCTCTGAAGAGTTTTTTTCTGTAAATCATGGGGAACCAGGGAGTCCCCTGCTTAGATGTGTGGTATAAAAAGGTACCCAGCAGCATTGTGTAGGATGGATGGGAGAAAAGAGGGGCTCCTGGCAGTATTTTTGTGGTGGCCTCAAGCCAGCCTCTTCTTCTGTGTAGGCTTGTTTCTCCATTTGCAAAACGAGGAGGTTGGACCTCATCGTGTGATGGAGTCTGGGCATCACCGCCCCCCCCGCCCCCCGCCGCGTCCCCCAAGCTGTACAGTTGACTGCTGCTCTGGTGCCTTGGACTGTCTTTGAAACGTGTGTTTGCTCCCGTAGGAAGAAGATGGACTTCGGATGAGGAAGGCAGCGCAGAGCAACAGCCCCGTTCCCGTGTTAGCTGCGGCTGGGAAGGAGGAGGGCCTCAGCACCCGGCTACTCGCGCTGGTGGTCTTGTTCTTTATCGTCGGTGTAATCATAGGGAAGATCGCCTTGTAGAGGCAGCAGGCAAAGGATGGTAAATTGGATTGATGGCTCCGCCATATCATGGGATTTAAATGTATCATAACCGCGTGTAAAAAGAAGTTAATGTATGATGACATCTCACAGGTCTTGCCTTTAAATTACCCCTCCCTGCGCGTGTGTGCTGCCGCACACATGCACACACACATAGAACATAAAATAACAATCTTCTAGAAAGTTTAACACGCATAGTAAGTGATCGGGGGAAAGAATGATCCTTATTAATGACAAGGGAAACCATGATTAAATGAGACTGGCATGTCGGACATGTCATTTTAAACACGTGTAGCCTTGGTCCATGTTGCTAGTCACCTCTCTTCCAACACGACACTCTTCCTTGCCTGTTGGTGCTGGCGCTCGGGGAGCTGGAGCCCAGCGCGGTGGAGAGCGCTTCCCCCCCAAGGCGTCCTCCCCGCACCGCTCGCTCCCCCCGGGCTGCTCCTCCATGTCTGCCCCTGCCGTCAGTTCCCTGGGACTGATGGACAGAGTCTGAGGCCGAGAAGAACGGCGCTGTGGCAGCATCGGCTATGCTGGGAGGTGTGTGTTGCCCGAGTGACCCAATACTCTGGAAATAGAAGTCAGTGAAGGCTTTGTTCTCTTAAAGGGACCAAGCTAGATAACCATTGGTTCATGTCATGAGATTGAATTGTTATTCAGAGATGTTTAATGCATATTTAACTTATTTAATGTATTTCATCTCATGTTTTCTTGTCACAAGATTATAATTAACTCTGTGGCCTAAAATCACCTGTGCTACCTAACTCTGCTGGGTGAAGCTGGCATTGCTGCTGGAGGTTCTGGGCTGTACACACACGTGGAGGTGCGGCTCATTGGAACGTTGGAAAACAGCTGCCGAGAAGTGGTTTTCTGTGCAAATAAATGACGACTCTCATAGGGAGGGAAGTGCTCGGTAGTGGCAGTCAGCTCTAGGTGACGCTTTCTGTGGGGAAGGGTAGCAGATCTCTGTACTGTTCTTTCCTTCTCCACTCCTCAGCCTCCACTCATGCTTCGGCACACGTGCCCCAGCGTGGCCCTAGCTGGGGATCAGGGCGTGTGAGTCGGGCAGCAGAGGGGAGAGCAGAGGAGAAACCGGCTCGGTGGGGTTGGGAGGGGGTGGGAGAGAAACGTCAGATGATCCGTCAAGTAGTGACTGAGAGCTTGTGAATTAACTTTATGCCATAAAAGACCAATCCGATTCTGTTTGACTATGTAGCATCTTTAAAAGAAAAAAAAAATTAAAATAAAGCCCCCAAATTAAGAGTTCTTTTGTCATTTTGTCACTTGTGCTAAATGGCGGGGGGAGGGAGACATTATTTTTATCATTGTTATTTTGTCATTGGAAGGTTGATTTAAAAATGAACCCTGTCGATGAGAAATAACATGTTTACTGTACATCCTGAGAACTCGCGGTAAATGTTGAATAGACCTCGTTCTCGACCACACACCCATGGCGTGAAGCTTTGGAAGGCCGGCTGCCCGGTTATAAATTAGTCTCCAGTCTCTATTCCGTGTGGACCCAGGTACTTAGGAAAAGGAGTGAGAAGACTGAGCTGGGAAGCATGTGCTTCCTGCTGTTTTCTCCAAGTGGAGTAAAACTATCTGAGTGTAGGAGTTGCAACGAATTACTCTTCATGTGGCTTCTAATACCTCATGACGTTGAAAGGAGAGTGATTTGGGGGGGGGGGGGCCTCAAATAGTGCCTGGGGATGCAGTACAGTCCCATTCCTCTAGAGCAGGAGTTGGTAAACATTTTCTTAAAGGATGTTGCCGTGTGTGCCATTAAAACTTTATTCACGAGAACAGCTGCTGGGATTTGGCCCGTGAGACTGGAGTTTGCTGGCGCCTGTAGTCGAGTGACCAAGTTCTCAAAAAGAATACCTGGGACACTTGTGTTTTAGGTCTTTGGAAGTGACTAAGTGTTTTGTGTGCATCTAGAAGGAATTCAGCTTCTCCAAGGATGGTGGCATTTTGTGTGTAGCTAAAAATCAAAATCTAAAATCCAAAGTTGTCTCTTAAAACTAATCACCCTGTGAAACCTCTTTCTGTTTTAGGGGCCAGGACTTGGTGAGCACCTGTGGAGCTTTTTGACTGAGAGGAAAAAGGGAACATCTCCCCCCCGCCCCAGGGAGAGGAGGAGGGTGGTGACGGGCAGAGCAGACACCATGCCAGTGACCCTGGTCAGTGAAGTGTGTGTCAGGGAGGAGAACGTGTGTGGAGCAGGCACCGCTCTGGTTCAGGGACCATTTTAAGAGCCACAGACACTCAAGATCTCAAACCTGGAGAAGCACGCACTTTTTTTTTTTTTTTAATTATATTTATTTTTGAACGTTTTGGGTTTTCGTTGCTGCGCGCGGGCTTTTTTTAGTTGCGGCGAGCAGGGGCTATTCTTCGTTGTGGTGTATGTGCTGCTTCTCATTGCTGTGGCTTCTCTAGTTGCAGAGCATGGGCTCTAGGCACGCGGGCTTCAGTAGTTAATGTCTCGTGGGCTCAGTAGTTGTGGCGCAGGGGTTTAGTTGCTCCGTGGCATGTGGGATCTTCCCGGACCAGGGCTCGAACCCGTGTCCCCTGCATTGGCAGGCGGATTCTTAATCACTGCGCCACCAGGGAAGTCCCAAGCATGCACATTTTGGGTGTCTTTTTCTGGAAAATGAGAGTAAAGCAGGTAGATGGATGTGCAGTCCTGCCCCGTGGTCTGTTCTGTCCTGAGAGGGTGAGAGTCAAGTCACTGGAATAAACTGGCTTAGAGCGAGCCAGGCTGAAGCCGGTTAGGGTGCTGGCTGGGAAGGGAGCCTGGGCGGGCGCAGTCAGGCTGCTCCAGTGCCTGCTGCCCTGGTTACTGGCTCACGGCACCTCTGAGAGTGGTGCCCTTGTTTTAGAAATACCCGCCACCGGGCTCGCAGATATGGGAGAGATGCAAGCAGTAACAGAGTCCTGTAAATTTTTATTGATTGAATTTAAAAATTGGTAATTCAAGCTCCCTCGGCACCTTACAAAATACCTGAAAGACCAGCAGGCTATGTTATTTGTAGGTATGAGGACCCGGCTTTCATTTTTTTTCTCCTCCTAGTTTGCATGTTTTCCTTCTCTAGTCTTCTAAACTGCTGGCACCAGTGCTAATAAATACTGATAAAATCAAAATTGATTTTTACCAGTGGACAGTTGATGCCTAGAGAGACGGCTTATACCTACATAACACAGAAGGGGGAAAAATGAAGAACCTCCAGTGATCCGTGAAAACCTAAAAGCTTTCAAAGAAATCCCAGGAACAGAATTGCTATCGGAAGATACCAGTACTGGACTTGCAGGCTGTGTTGAGTCATATATAACTGAATGAGGTGATAGCTCAGAGCTAAATAGCCGTTCAAATTAATTTGAAAACAAGCTGTGTGTGTGTGTGTGTATATATATATAGCATATGTACCATATGTAAGTAGCTTAGCATTTTTCAAATGGTGCCTATATTTTTTGCACACAAAAATCTTTATATTTGCAAACTCAGAATCCACACCAAAATAGAATGCCTTTTGTCATCTTCAGCTCCTTCTCCAAAGAACTGGCCCAATTACAAGTTTCTGGTTGTGGGTTGTTTGTGAAATTCTTGATTAAAAGAAAAAAAAAAAAAAACGAGCAAGGTGGGACTTGGGCTTGGAAGTCACCTTGAACACTTGAGTAACGTTTAACCTCCGAGACCTTGGCAGGTGGAGAGGGCGCTGCTCCCCCTGCTGGTGATGGCCGTTCACTGACTCGCGTCTCGCTGGGGCCCTGGGGCGGGAGCGGCGTCTTCCTGTTGAGACAGTCGGGCTAGAGGAGGAGGAGCTTTAAATAATACATGGAATTATCAGAGTTCCCACTCTGAGGAGGCCTGGCTCAGTGAAGCTTGGGCCGAGGTTGCTGCTGCCGAGAGATGAGCGGGAATGGGGTTGTATTTAGAAAGGCCCCTGCACGGTAGACGGAAGACTCCAGCTCAGGGCACGCAGATCCGATAAGACCCGAAAGGGCGGCTTGGGACCACGTGTGCCCCACGAGAAGCGGGGTCCCTCAGGGTTCCTGGCCCGATTGGGTTTGGAGAAAACTTATTAGTCTTTTTAAAAGCCTCCTCAGCCAGAGCTGCTTTGACAATAACCTCTTAGAGAAAGTCGCTGTTGTTAGGACGCCCTCCCACCCCGTGCAGAGCATCCGATAGGTTCACTCACTGGCTTAGTGCTCACGACGACTGTGATGGGGATGGGGGCGTGAGGGCTCTAGTTCTGCACGTGAGGAAATGAAGCCTCCGGGAGGTTAAACGGGGCGGCTTTTTAGCACCTCTCATTTGGAATGAAGTCAGTCTCTGGGAAGCCTGCTGCGAGGGCCTAAATCGCCAAGACGCTGTTTCAACCATAAAAACCAGTCAGAGGAGCGGCGAGAAAGGCCTCGGTGAATTCACAGGGGCTGATCTCAGCAGCGCTGACCTTCGTCCACCTTCCAGGTGTTTGCCTTCGTCCCTTCTGCGGTGATTTTAAAGATAAAGTAGACAGAATCAGGACTCTCCTTCAGATGCTTTGTATTTTGCTTTTTGAAACTAAGCACACTTCAGGCAGTGAAGAAATGTGCGTTTTCCATTTTCTCACTGCCTGAAGATCTCTGCGTGGTGCTCCTGGGGAATGAATTTGGGGGCTTGAGAAAGAAAATTACTAGCTTGTCTCAGCGAGGTGATGATGAGAAGGCTTTCCAGGGAGGCTTTACGAAACTTGTGAATTAAATGGGAAGCGAAGGCAGTTCATTAAAATTGGTGTCACAGAAGTGGCCTGCTGAGCTTCACAGCAGCCGAGCCGCTGGTCTCAGACCTCTCCCCGAGTTAGCGCTGTGCTTCTCCGGGAAATCACCGGAGGGAGCCAGTAATAGCAGACCCCGATGAGGCACATCGGCGGACAGGCAGACTGGGCAGGCTGTGAGCGTGGATCTCCAGCGAGATTCACAGACCCTTTTCCTCCTGCGTCTGAATCTCACCAGCCGCATACTTAGCACGCAAGGCTTGGCCTCCAGGACCAGGAGTTGGGGTACACAAGGCCCTACACCCCCGTGCCGACGACACAGACCCCGCTCTTGTTAGCTACGGCCCCGCCACTGAAAAGCGAGGTGTCCTTCTTATTGTCATCACAGAGGTATTCTGAAAAATTTAGAAGACGTGAGCACACACAAACAGTTGTGTGTAAGAGTTAAAAGTGAAACCAGTAGAGGTGGATGAGAAGTTGTCTCAGTATAATTACTTCAGGTTTTCTTCTTAGTGGAAATAATCATCAGAAAATGCCCGCATCCAATCAGTAGGAAAGGAAAAAAGAACAAGCAACAAAGATACAGCTGTTATCTAACATGCCATGTATAGTTGCAATTATGATACCTTGGAATGTTGCCACAATATGGATTGCTTTGATTAAAAGATGTCAGTTGAATAAAACAGTGCTGTGGGATAATAGTTTTCTGCTGCTAAGTAAATGCTCATGTTTGTTTTTAAACCAGGAAACATTGATCCTGTGACAATACCGTATTACAGTTACTTTCTTATACCGCAGGGTTGATGTGTATTTAATCATCTGGCTCAGGGTGGGTGGGTGCAGGGCTGATGCTCGCTCCCCCGTCCTGCTCACCTCTGCATCCTGAACGGCAGGAGCTCCGCCCGGCTCCTGCAGGTGCAGCTGCGGCCCCGGAGGGTTTCGTCTCACTGATAACCAGCGCCGAGTCTGGCCGAAACAGAACAGGTTACTTTTTGTTTGTTTGTTTCCTTCAGCAGCTGCCAACTAGGGGAGACAAATCAGATATCTTAACCCGATTTCATTAAGGCTTAGTGCTAACAAGAATGCATAGCTTTTTGTGATTTAGGATGATAAATTAGCATGCATGTTTCTCACATCAACTCGACGGTTTTCCATGTAATACGAAGAGGTCTGGTTCTTTTTATGAACTGGCTGCCTGCACTCCCATCTGTCTTTTGTATTTTATTTATTTTTAAATTTTTATTATTTTTTTTGCGGTACGCGGGCCTCTCACTGTTGTGGCCTCTCCCGTTGCGGAGCACAGGCTCAGCGGCCATGGCTCACGGGCCCAGCCGCTCCGCAGCATGTGGCATCCTCCCGGACCTGGGCACGAACCCGTGTCCCCTGCATCGGCAGGCGGACTCTCAACCTGCGCCACCAGGGAAGCCCTGTCTTTTGTATTTTAGAAGTAACTTAAATTCGGCTGTTAGCCTCTAGTGCAGCATTCATTTAAAAATACTTTTTTCCCCTTGATAATTTTCCTTGGATTCAAAGGTCAGAGTTTACTGTCTGTCCTACTGAGACCATGTGTACAAGAACTGCTTCTTGCTTTTCACCACTCCGTCATTCAGCAAACGTTGATCAATTTACCTTTCTCTGTGTCTGATCCTGAATGAGATGCTGGGAAATTACTCAGTGGGAAAGAGTGTGTTTTTGTGTTTTTCATTCGTAAGCAGCCTCAGTAAGGTGAGTCCCGTTCCTACGTAGAAAAACGCAAAATACATTTGGTTCTCCTTTCTTTTGCTAGTGTTTTGTTTTTTTTTAAAGACAGTTTAAAACTGCTGCCATTTGGAACTTCTTTAGGAAACTCAAAACGATCTATTTTTATTTAAATGCTCCCTTCACCTCCTCTCAACATTTTTGAGTCAAGAAGTAGTTTCAGTCACACGTGCTGTTCTTTCCATGCTTTGTATCTCACTCTTGTCACTCCCTGTCCTGAAAAGAGATCTCTGTGGTTTGTGATCAGGATTTTTATTCTGCCTTCAGTATATGTTAACATTTTGGGAATTGAGTATTTTAAGAGGTGTCTTAGAATGCTTTTGTTTTCATAATTTTTCTTTTATATATTTTAAGTTGTATGCCCTGTTTTGACATGGAATTCATTTAAAAAGCTGGTGTAGGAAAGGACTCTTCACCATCGTACGTGTTGGTTATCTGATATGTAATAAATTCGCGGTTTTATGGCTAATTTTCTGTTCTCCGGAGGGAAGGAGGTGTATTTCTGCAGTGGCCCGCTCGAGAGAGCCGTTCACAGCATGTTCTCACATGTTCCGTGTCAGCCTGATGAAGCTTACCCTGCTGAGGCATGAACTTCTGTACTAGCCATCTCCATATTATGTTCAATAAATTCTGTGCTCTGAATGTGTTTAAAGGATGCTTCAGTGTGCGATTATTTTGAACGGATGGCCTGTGAGCAGTTTAGCTGTGCTTTAGAGAAGACGGCGCAGCCCTCTCTCACCACTTCTTAGGAACATGAAATTGGTTTAAGTGAGCAATCAGATATTTTGTGCCCAAAAACAGACTTACGGGATGACTTAGGTCAACCTTCTCATTTTACTGATGGGGAAACTTTTGCCCAGAGAGCTTCAGCATGGGGGCCAGACCTGCATCCCCGTGTTTTCCTGCTGGGGGAGGCGTTTGTCATTGATTTACTGATTGCCCACTGGTGTCCAGTTGCCTCCGAGCCTGCAAGGTGGGGTGGTGATGGTCTTTAAGCGGTGGCTGATAGACTCCATCTTCTGATGTTATCTTTTTAAAACATTCCTGAAAACATTTTAACCTCTTTGGGGAAAGTTACACATGCAAACAGTAAGACTTCATACAAGACCAAAGGATAGACAGCTCCAAGTCAGTGCCCCCCCCCACCCCCCCGCCAGGCCCAGGCCCGGGCCCGGGCCCGCTCCCCTCTCCAGGGGCTCCTGTGACCCATTCTTGTTGGACTCTCTCCAGAGAGCCTCTCGCTGTGCGCCTGTGTACGCAGAGCCCTCGTGTGTCCTTGCACACAAGCGGCAGTCCACACGCCCTGCCCCATCCTGAGTGCTGCGTGTGGACTTGTGATGCATCTTGGAGATCGTTTCATGGCCACAACACATCTGAATGGTTCTGTAGTTCTCCTCTGGGTGATGTGCCCATCATTTCCTTAACCAGCCCTCTATGAGGTGCACTTAAGTCATTTCTGGTCTCGCTGCTGCAAACACAGCCACAGCAGACTCCCCTGTAAATGAGACAGTTCCTGGAAGAGAAACAGGGAAGGGCGCCTGCATGTAAAATTGGTCATGTGACTCCACATCGTCTTCCAGAGGACGCGGCAGCACGTGGTCCCAGCACTGCCTCCTTCCCTGTTTCTTCACCAGCATGTTGCATCGTCCACCTTTTTGATCTTTGCTCATCTGAAAAGCGCACTTGGTTTCCTGGCTTTAATTTGGGGTTCCTTTACATGAGGTTGAGCAGCTTTTCATACGGTAAAGGATCTGCAGGGACATTAAAAGGCCACACAAAGGGCTGATGACGGAGAGCAAAGATGAAGATTCTAAGGACACACATTTATGAATGTGCAAATAGGAATCTAGACATGATTTTACTAATAGGAAAATCACGTGCAGCAAAGGGTACAGAAGTGGATTGGGCAGGGGGAGGAAATC
Source organism: Neophocaena asiaeorientalis asiaeorientalis (assembly GCF_003031525.2). NCBI lineage: Eukaryota > Metazoa > Chordata > Mammalia > Artiodactyla > Phocoenidae > Neophocaena > Neophocaena asiaeorientalis. The sequence continues at coordinate 4,632,273 of NW_020173687.1, read as the reverse complement.
GCCCTTTGTGGCCAACGAATTGAGCTTGGACTGTTGACCTACACTAGCAGCCTCACTACTGCACCAGTCCGAACATCTTGTGTCACATTCCTGGGGTCCTTTGACTATGGAGTCCACAGAGGATGCGAATGGGGTGGGATGTTTCAGCCTCCCAGTCCATAGGGAGCTTCTGTAAGAGGGACTGAAAATGGTGGTAATCCTTAAAGGGTTAAAATCCAAGCTGTGAAACAGAGGCCTTTTCAAACGACAAAAGGTGCTGTTCTGAGGAAATGACCACACCAATTTGCCATTAGCTTTCGTTAGTGCGTTAGAAGACAAATCTCCCTGAGAATCTGCCAGGGTCCTGTAACGGGAGTGACATGCCCGTCAGAAACTGAGAATACCCTCGGAAATTGTACTCGGAGTCTAGACTTCCTTTTTTTTTTTTCAAGTAGAACTTCTTTTTCTTAGCGATGTTTGACTGCTAAGGTCATGTCAAAGAAGCAGAGAAACAGCAAAACTTTGGAGAAATACAAAATTAGTGTTACGGACTTTTGCAAAAATGTACTTTTATGCTATTTCAAAAATGTTAGGAAAATGTGTATGCAAGGACTCTATTTTTAAAGTCAAACCAAGACCGACCGTTATATTTTAAGCCCCTCCTTGCAGTCACATTGCCAGTCCTAAACGTGATTCCAAAACATAGAAGTATCTTCCATTAGTAAAGATGAAACCATCAAAGAATAGCTATCCAGGCCCTGTGGCCCTGTCACACTTTGGGTATTTCCCTTCAGCCTCAGACATTGAGGATAAGCCCACTTTGCAGACTGAAGATGTTATCTTCTCTCATCATCTGGCACTGCCTGCTCTACGGCACCGTCCCTACCCCACCACCCCTGTCCCCCCAACTCTCTGGCCCTTTACTGGATTAAGAGCAATTTGAAGGGACGTTCTAGGCTTTGTCGTTGGATTTGGTCGTGTGGTATTTTTAATTTTGTTTTTTAACCGAAGCATTTTGTGTACATGGTATAAAAAGCCAAATAGTTCTAATAGGCTCATAATGAAACCCAGCAGACCCCCATCACTCCCAGCTTCCATTGCCTAGAGGCAGCCGTTTTAGCACTAATTCCTTCTGGGTATCAACCTCTATATTTCTGAATAATGTGCCTGTATTACTTTTTCTTGGTTTTTCATGTCTAGATACTGTTTACTGATTTCCTTCTAAGGAGGATAAGGATTTAGCTCCAATAACCTTTCTCTCCATCCCTGCCCCTCTCAGAGTGTTATGTCATCATTTCTGGCTGTGTCGGCATCCTTTTGCATGATTAAGACTACCTGAAGTATTGTTCACAGCTCTGCCTTGTATGTTCTATGATTATATTTCCCTTTTATCCACAGTCCTTTTCCCCTCGGAGTAACTAAATCTCAGTGCTCTGTTTGCTTAGTTTCTATGATAAATTCAGCCCCAGACTCTGACAGAAGTATGAGTCTCTTGAGTACATTTGCACATCGGGTAGTCTGTGATTTTCTTCTTAGAAAGGTCCCCCCTTGGAGCTCTGCGTCTTGCTACTCTCTGGACTGACGGCTTCCTAGGCTTGCTGCACGGCTCTCAGCCCGGGAGGGCTCCTCCCTCGCTTTCATCTTGAGAACTCCCTTTGTTCTCTTCTGGGTTTTGGATTTCTTGTTTTCTGCACCTCTAGCCTTCTCTTCTTTTACTACCTCCCTTCGGTGGAGCACATCCTTTAGCAGGTTTCTGACGGAGGAGTACGTGGGAGATCATTTTTCTGAGAACTTTGCATTTCTGGAAGTGTTCCATTCTGCCCTCACACTTGGTTGATAGCTGTACTGGTTATAAAAATCAAGGCTGGCCATCATTCAGAGGATTTTGAAGCATTGTTCACTGATTACCAGTTCGCAGTGTTGCCCTTAAGAAGTCTAAGGCCATTTTAATTCCTGATCCTTTTTCTATTTCTGGGGAAATTCTTCAGCTCTAATTTCCAACTTTCTTTTGACTTTTTTTTCTGCTAACGTATTCATCATTTTCAAGAATTCTTTCTTTTCCACTTACTATTTGTTTATAGCACCCTGCTCTTGCTAGATATATATATAATTTTCTTTTCACCGTGGATATTATCGTTCTTTTGTTGTTGTTCTAGAAGCTTTCATTTTGATGTTCTATATGAGGGACTAAAAAATGGTTGTGGTCTTTAAAAGGTTAACATTCTTTTCACTGAGGAAAGTATAGTTTTTGTTGTTCTATCTCTTGCATTATCTACTACTTACGACTCACTTTGGACTAGGTTTGTGTCACAGTCATTTTGGAGGTTTTCTCAAATGCCTGGTTACCCTTGACCATCCTTAGGTATTTATTAGTGAAGCACTAAAAAGCTGATGGGAAGCTGCACGGGTGAAGGGTGGGATTTGTTGAATGGTGGGTTTGTATGAAAGCTAAGTGGGTAGGGACCTAAAAGACACCTTTTGGGGGAATGTCTAGCTGTCAGTATCTGTAGTTGGTTTAGCCTGGGCTCATTTCTCTAAAGAGGAATCTTACAGCCTCCTTCCTGGCAGCGTTAGTCCGGCCGTCATCTCTTAAGAAGGGAGAGACTGTACAACCTCACTGTTTCATGTGTAGAGTTGTCTTTACTCCCTCTATTTTCAGTTTCATACCTGACCTTGCCCTGGGTGGTCTCCGCGTACGAAGATCCCCTGGTTAAACTGCTGGCTGTTAGAGGGGTTAGGGAGAGAATCTGGGGGCAAAACTCCTTTTATAGACTTGCAAATGGTCCTCCTGTTTTCAGCCCCACTGCTCTCCCGCCTCTGAGGCGCCTTGGGCCACCAATTCCTAAGGCTCAGAGCACGAGTAGACATGCTTCTGAGCCCTACGCCTCCGATCAACCTGCCAGCCCTTTTCTTTTGCTTTCTGTAGCCTGCTGTCCATGATAAGTGGCCCATCAGCTTTCCAGATTCCGGAATTTTGCTGACATCTCTTGTTGGCTCTTTTGTCTTTTCCTTTTTCTTGTTTATCTGTGTGATTTTGTGCCTTTTAATTCTTTTCTTGTAATTTATTGGGACTTCAGAAGGAATTGGAGAGAAAAGCATGTGTTCTACTTGACCACTTTAGTCAGAAGTTTGGAAGACCGTCCTTCCAAGGCACCCAGTATAGTCTTTGGCTCATGGTAGGTGCTAAGTCAATATATGTAGGTCTTATTAAACTGGCATGGCTGATTTTAACAGAAGCAATAACCACCTAAGTTTTGTGTTAACTTTTTTCCTCCTGAAGGATTAAAAAAATACCAAATGTAAGCAGAAGAGTAGTAAGTTGTTAATTAATAGCCCTTAGGAAGTAAATACGACATCACTGAGAAAAGACCCATCCTCACTGAGAGTTTCCTGGCTTAAAGCCATTTCTCCTAGAATATATATCATTGATTCCTCCGGATTCACTTGCCAGCTATGGGCTTTCTGGGTGTTGAGGCTGGGTGGCTCCGGGAATTACCAGGTTTCAACTCATCTTGCTGGTGGGGAAACTGAAGCAGCGAGAAGGAGAGTCTTAGGTGTGTCTGTGAGGTTGAGGGGCCCCAGTCTCCCTGACCTCTGTTAAGTATGAGAAACCTGAGGTGGACTCTTGGGGGACCCCATGTCAGGCCGTGTTTCCCCCTCTGTTGGGACAGCAGTCCCTAATGTCCTTCCTAGAGAGTGCCTGGCTAGCAGAAGACAGGTGTCCTCAAGATCACAGAGTTGTGCTCCGCCCATCTTATTAAGAAGAAAAAAAAAAAAATTCCAAGCTGCTATTTGAAGTATGTGGTTATCATCTTGATGCTTGAATTCAGAGTACTTCCGGCCAGGTCTCAGAGCATTTCTTCAAGACATCAGTGTTTATTGAGCCCCTTACTCTGTGCCAGCCTCCGTTCCACACGTGGGGGCACAGTGCGGAGCCAGGCAGACAAGGGCTGGCTGTCGAGGATCTCGTGCTGTCGATGAGGGAGGCTGACCAGACAGAAGGAAACGAGCAAATAGGGTATTAGAGACCCTGAAAATTGCTGTGGTGGAATAGAAAGGGTGCCCTGGTGGGCAGAGCACTCCAGGGAGAGCGGGGAGCTGAGGCAACGAGCCTGAGGGGGACCGAGTTCCAGAGAGCAGGGAGGCCACCTGGCTGGGGCTGAGGGAGGATGGAGGTGGCAAAAGGGGCATCCAGGGAATCCGGGGGTCGCAGGAGGGTTGACCTGGAAGCTGAGAAAGTGAGTCCTCAGGAGTATTGGCAGGTGATTGACTCCATGCTCACATCCATCTGATGGGGGCTATGAGTGACAAGGAACTGGCTGGCTGTCACTTAAGGCCATCAGGGGCAGACTAGGGGTCACATGTTGCTGCCCAGGTCCACCCCCTCCCCGCCTGGGCCACGGCCCCTCCTGCAGCGGGAAGCGCTGCCCCTCCCGGCTCCTGCCTGAGTCAGCGGCCCCAGGGCCCGGGGCAGCACAGCACAGCCCGCGTCACCGTCACCGTGAGCCCTGTCGATCACACCAGCAGCACCACTGGGAGATGAAACACATTCGCTTATAGAAAGCAAAGAAAGAACTTCTTTTGATAACCAGCATCTGTTCATGGGCCTCTGAGAACTGTGTACAATTTAAACTTTTTATTAAAAACAAAACCAAAAAGTACTCATTTACCCTCCTGGGAGCCTGTGCTATGAAATTACAAACTGCACGGGTTTGTTTTTGTTTTTGTTTTCCTTCTAAACGTGGCTGAACATACAATGGAGAACATTTGTTTTGTTTTGAACTACAACTGTGGGTTTTACTTTCGCCTGTTCTGCTTAAAGCTATCTTGGGTTCTATGTGGAGGGTCCAGACTTAACAATAAGGTGGGTCCCCATCACTGGGAGAGTCCCCTCAGCCCTTGGACCCCAAACCCACCCCTCGCTGGAGCCTAGAGTCTGGGAAGCATGGTTTCTTGCCCGGGAGAAAAGAGCCTGGGATTTTCTGTCAGCACCAAATGCTCCAGAACCAAGAAGCTGGGGATGGGAGGGTGCCTCAGTCCGGTCAATGGGGCCAGGCACCTTCTCTCTTCCTGAGCACGGGCCTCCTAATTAGGGGAGGCCCAGCCAGTCCCACAAAGCAGCTCTGAACTGCTTTCCCCAAATACGGTCACGAATCCCACCCCTGCCAGGGACCAGAGTCCCAGAGGGACACCCCAAGATGGAGGCTCAGCTCTCAGGCTCTGGGGCCTGGCTGCGGCGGCCTCGGGCTGGTCCCTCTCTGCTCCGAGCCTGCTTTCTCTGCAAGTTGCAGAGTCACACCCTGCACTGCGGGGCTTCCCTCACAGGATGCCAGGCGTGTGGCAGTGACTTCTTCGCTGGCAAGGGTTAACCAGGATCGCCAACGACCTGGTCTACCAGACTGTATTCATTGAAGTTCTACCGTGGGCCAGGTACAGCTGAAGCTGCTGGAAGAGATCCCAGTGACTGACTCAGTCCTTCCCTTGAGGCAGAGAATAAGCGTGGATAAATCAGATGCTGATCACTAAGCATTATAAAGAACAGAAAGCAGAGTGATGGGATGGATAGATAGGACAGCCGGCCAAAGGAGGCTGCTCTTCGGGGTGGGGGTTGGGGGATGCTCACGGTGGCTTCCCTGAGGAGGTGACATGTGGTCTGAGACTTGAATGAGGGGAGCTGAGCCTCTGCAGATCTGGGGGAAGAGGTGCTGGGCGGCGGCCGTGGCGCATGCAAAGGTCCTGAGGCAGGAAACAGCTTGGTGTGATCAAGAAACAGAAGGAACCCCAGTGCAGCCAGGGCAAGGGGAGATATTGCTAGACCTGGGATTTTATTCTGTGTGCACTGGAAGCCCCCAGAGAGCTTTAATTAGGACAGGGCAGTGGCGTGAAGTGAAGGTGCATAACAGAGAGAGCTGGGGTTTACCTCCACTTGTTTTATTCTCTTTCACACGTTCTCTCAAGACACTTCACTTCCTTTCTTTAGAACCATAATCCCCTTGGTTGACTTTAATAATCAGCAGGAACATTTTTCAGGCTGTTTAATTTTATTAAAAGATTCAAATTTGATGATAAATGGTGGTGTGGCTGCCTTAAGCCTTGGATACAAGACTTGCTCAGCCGTGGACATGTTCCCACCACCCACCCTCATCCCCACCAGGAACACTGCCACACCGCCCACCCTGATGCAGTCTGAGACTGTAAATAAACGAATTATTTCTTGTACTTCGGTAAATACGCCACGAACACTCATAGCTCTCTGAGACCTACAGAGAATATTAACTCGGGTTTTTTGTTTTGTTTTGTTTTTAAGAAGGCTGTGTAGATAAGTTAGGGCAATTTCAGCGGGCTGACTGAACCCCACACAGCCGAACAGAGGACAAGGGCTTCCCTCTGAAAGCACCATTAGCTTCACAGACAATTGTTGTTCAAGATCTGTGATAAGAGCCAGAGACAAGGGTTCGGGCAGAAGAAGGAGGGCGTGAATCATCGGCACAGCATCCCGGAAACCCTTGAGCCCACCAGGCTGCCAGTTAACTTCACAGTGTACTGACGAGGCCCTGGGCACACAGGCAGGGTCCCTGGAGAGGCACAGCCTGTCCCCACCTTGATGACAGCCCCCTCTGAGCACATTAGCACGGCAGCCAGCAGGCTGGGTGAGGTGTGGCCCTCCGCTCCCTCCTCCTCCAGATGTGGCCAGGTAGCCCGCTGACCCTCGGATGGTCCCAAAGACGCGTCGGAGGTTTCTCTCCCTCCTTGTCAGCCAAGCACAGGGAATCTTGAGAACAGAGGACGCCTGTGCAGGGCTAATTACAGAGCACATTAGTGTCACCGCTGTCATTAGTATTAATTACTTTCCAAAGGCTGGAAGCGCCGCTTTCCTCCAAAGACCTGACCCCGGCTGCCAGCCCTACACGCTGGGGTTTGGTGTGGATGGGGCTGCCTTTATTTGCTTCCTGGCCGGGGAGGGCTGGATTCACCCGCTCGCCGTGTTGACAGCTCGAGGCCCGACTCGCAGAAGCACAGGCAGCCGCAGACAAAACACCAGCAGTCACGACTCGAGAAAGCCGAGAGGCTCCCAAAGAGACGAGCCGAGCCCCCTGCCAGTGAGCTGAGACGTACCGAGAGCCCGAAGCAGCATCTTTAATTCATGGCTCGGGTTTCAGTTTGTATTGCTAAATTCAAATTAATAATCTTTAAACAACAACCCACAGACTCAGCAGAGCAGTGGCAGCAGGCGCGTGCAGAAGCGTGTTTCCATTTCCCTGAATCTCAAGGGCTCAGGGAGGGCACTGGGGTGCCGTCGGGCAGGGAGACGGGTGTGGTGCACTCCCTGGCGCTGGTCCGCGCGCTGCCCAGGAAAGCTGGGAGGGAGCGCTTGGGAACTCGGAGCAATTGGCGTTGCTGCGATGCCCGTTTGTGGTCACGATTCGAGTTGCTAGCCGTGGCGTAGACTCTGCAGGCGCTGTTGAAACTCTGTGTAACTGTCCAGGACGGTCACGGGTGGAGGAGTCTGTGCCAGAAGGGAGTCCATGGGGTCGGACGAGTGTCCTGAGGCACCGTCTGGAAGTCAGAGACCAATTTCATAGCCACTGGAGGAAGGCCAGCCCGAGAACCAGAAGCAGGGAGGGGAGAGGGGCCGCTGGGGGGCCCAGCCCCCCGCCGCTGACGGGCGTCTGCAGTAGAGGCCTGTGCCGCGGAGGCCTGGAGAAGCCCCAGGCCACCCTGTCACAGAGCACCAGGGGTGCTTGGTAGGATGTGGGCCTCTTCTCCGGGGTGTCGGGACTGGAGCCGTCAGTGGGCCTTTGTCCGATGAAGAGCAGGCTTTGCCCGAGGGGGTCCTCCTCCATCTTGAAGAGCTCGTACTCCACGTGGGGGAGCCTGATGCCCAGCGGCAGGCACCCGTTGGTGGCGGTGACATCCCGCTCGGCTCCCAGGTACCAGGCCCCCGGGCCGCCACAGCTGCTCGGCTCGGAGAAGTTGAGCATGGCCGTGGTGACCCGGTCCATGGGGGTGACGCGGGCTCGCGTGACCTGGAACACCAGCTCGGTGCCGCCGCGAACCCTGGCAGACGGCGTGCCCTTGGTGTAGCGGCCGGCTGCGTAAACGGTGAAGGTGGGCTGCCGGCAGGTGGGGTCCGAGAAGTGGTGGTAGTACCCTTCCCAGGAGCGGTTGTGCCCGTGGAAGGTGAACACCCTGGTGAGGAAGAGCACGGCAGGGCGCACCTCGCACCCGGGGCTGACCCAGCGGCCGCCCAGGCGCAAGGGCAGGGCCGCCTGGCGGGGCAGCACGGGCGGGTGGTGCTCGTCGGAGCGGGCGATGAGGCTGCAGGCCGGGCAGGGGCGGGCGTGGTGCTGGCGGAGACAAAGGGAAGGCGGTGACTTCCGAGGCGGGGAGGTCAGGGTGCACCCGCGGCGGGCTGGCTCGGGGTCCCGCCCCCGGCCGCCCGTCACCCCTTCCCTCCCTGCCTGCAGCCCGGACGGTCACTTCACTCTTCGTGGACCTCAGGCGGCTCCTCCATCCTCTGGGCCTTTGCACCTGCTGCTGCTTCCACCCGGAACTCCCCCCGGCACGTAGCCTGGCTGCCTCCTTCCCGACCTCTCAGTCTCAGCTCAGAGGCCTTAGAGAGACTTCTCCCGACCACCCCTTGTATGGTGGGCCTCAGCCCCTTCTAGTGCTCAGGGACGTGTCACGCCCTATTTCCTCTGCTCTCCACTCCTTCCCCTTCACTGGAGAGTGAGCTCCAGGAAGCCCAGTCTGTCTCTCTGTGGCTGCTCCATCGCCAGGGCCTAGCACAGTAGTACCTGCTCGCAGCAGGTGTATTGGGCAAATGAAGGAAGGAGAGACGGTTGGAACTTGTGTCCTGGGAGTTGAAAGAAGTTGTCCTTTCCCACACCCGGCCTGCTTGGTCCCGAAATTCGACCGTTCATGTTTACTGCCTTTCTCCTGCCTGTTGTTACTTCCCCCACCCCCAACCCATTCTTTTTTAGGTGCTTCGTAAGGGCCAGGAGCTGTGCCGAGCACTTTTCATGCACTGTTACCTTACAGCCACTAAAATTCTCATGCCCTTGCTGAGCGTCTGTGCTGAGACGTGGCTGAAAAGTTGCAAAGAGATTTGGCACAAAGATGTTCATGCTTGTGTTATTTATAATCGGAAACCCAGCCCCCTCTGCGTTGGTTGTCAGGTGCGGCCACAGTCCTCAGTTGCCCGAGGCTGCTTTCCTCTCGCTTTGGCCTTATTTACAGTTGCCCCTGTCTTATAAATTCTCACGAGCTGGGTTTACAGTAAAACACGTCAACAGGAAGCAGATGCTAAACCAAATTGCGTGGGAGTAGTCGGTCTGTATTCTGGAGTGTAAAAGCTCAGTCCAGGCCAAAAAGAAACCAGATACAGATTTTTTTTTTAAGGGAGCTGCTGCCCAGAATTTAGTTCAGAGCATCATTCTGAGAGGTAAATGTCCTGGAACAGCCACTTGTCAAAGCAAGCATCCCCAGCGTTTGCAGTTCCAGAAGGACACCCAGGGCCGTGGGTGCACACAGGACAGGGAAGGGGAAAGGCATCTTGAAGCCCCAGCTGGGAAAACAGCTCCAGTGTTTTTTGTTCAAAAAACAAAAGATTTCCATAGATTGCTGCTGGATGAGTTTCATGCCAAACAAGGGGGCATTTGGGAGTTCCAGTTTAGAAAGAAAATATTGGATGATTGAGAACAGACTTTTTTTTTTTTTCTATCTTGGATTGCTACATTATAAGCTCTTATTTATTTCTACGGTGAACCTAAAGTTGCCTTTTTTTCCATAATACAGAAAACGATATTATTTTTGGTTTGGGGGATTTTGACCCAGAGGACTAGAAGGCACTTGGAAATGCTAATAAATGGCTACCGAAAGGTTTGTGACGGAAAGAAGCAAGAAAGCTGGGTAGTTAGCTGGAGTGCAGGTAATTGGAACGCTGGCTGGTAAGAGTCTCCTCTAATTTAGGCATTTTAACCCACATTCCAACTGTTGTTACACTAATGTGTATTGACAGGACATAGTGCGTTACACCAAAATAATCTCAGGGCTGCCTTTCTCCCTCAAAAGAGATATCTTTTGCAGACAGGACATCTGGGGATGCTGGTTGGTAATCAGGGGCAAGCAGTTTTCTGCATAGCAGAAACGAATGGCGAACCAGCAAGGCTTGAAGGTGAGAGAGGGAGAGAGAAAGCATTTCCCTCTCTGACGCTCTGGAAGGGGATGGAAGAAAGTACCTGTCTCTATCAAAAACCTTCCAGGCATCGTTGTGCACAGGTCCGGAGTTGCACGCGTTAATAAACAAGGCCCCAGCCAGCAGAACTCACACGTGTGTGCAAGCCAAACTCTTACTGGTTTAAGCCCGTTATGTAAGGTTATACCAACAGCACATACAGTTTCTAGTTAACTCCCAGAGGCGACACCAGGCTTAGATGATTTTGCTCGAGCGGTGACTGATTGATTAGGATTCTATATCCAGGCAATGAATTTGGGAATCAAATTGGTTTTCAATTAATTAACTTCTAAAAATGTTCATGTTTACCATCTGGTTTGGGTTGTGGGCAAGGCTTGGGCTCCGGAGAGCATAAGGTAATGACTGATTCGTTACTTGGGATACAGAAGGATACACAGTGTATCCTTCTGTGAAATTATCTTCCTTTTTCTTTTTTCTTATGCGGAGGGGGGCGGTTGGTGAGTGAACATTTAATTTAACATCCATACATCTGGCCCCGCTGGTCCTGTATGTTCTGCTTGGCAATTGCATTGCAGGTCGCATGGGCCGCCCTGGCTGGTCAGGCAGCAGGAGGGCAGGAGTCTGCAGCCCCAGAGCCTGGCCTGGGGAGACATGACATTGTCATCCTCCGTGCCCCCGGGGTCCGTTCTCTCTGCATTCAGAGCAGTGTGCCCTCCTAATGAGGTGGTGGGGGCCGGTAATCACCCCACCACCAGCGCCTTCTCGGGTCTAAGAAGGATGGGCGTCAGACCAGCCTAGAACATTGGCTGCCAAAAGGGGAATCGTCTCGAGGTCATGAAGAGAACTCGGGCTGATTGTCTGATCACGAGGGCTTCACGCTGTGCTTCTTCTCTGCTACCCAGATCTTGGGTTGGGAGGAGGGAGGTGGGAGAAGGAGAGCAGATGGGCTCAAACCTGGTGCCCCTCCCCCCACACACACACTGGGGATGCTTTGACAAGAGGCTGCTCTCAGGGGTGACATGTTGCCCCATCTGGTTTAATTCCGTAAGTGTCTAGTACACAGCAGGCACTCAGTACATGCTGAACATGTGAGGGTTGCCTGTGGGCTCAAAGAGCACTTGACAGGGATGCCTGAACTCATCCATTCCCCCATCCATCCGTCCATTCTCACTTTTGAAAGATATCCCTTGGGTATTTCCTACAGACATTCTTAACCCAGAGTCCTAACCTCGACTTCATTTTTACAAACCTCAACCTGAAATCAAAAGTTTCTTCTAATTGTGAATGTGGGCAACAACCCCCTGTAGCTTCAGTGGAAACTTCTGCTTTGTGGCCGATCTCATATTAACAGTGTTGCAGATACTAGAAACACTGTTTATACTCGTTGCTACTTTGAAATCGGGAGAATAAAGAATTCCCATTCATGGTATTCCCACCTCAGAGTGTTTTAAGACTTGGGTAACTCTTTTCATAGAATTGGTTTCTGTTTAAATCCCATGTCTTTTATTTTATGCTTTTACAAATATTTTTCTGAGGAGGGGTCCTGGGGTTTCACCAGACTCACTGGAGTGGTCACGAGGCCCTAGCCTTGCCCACCAGGCTCTGTGCTATGTGCCAGGAGAACTTTACGTACATAAAGTTCAGTTTCTTTTTGCCTATGTGCTCATCGGACAAAAAAGGGCTATCAGATCTTCCCCAAATCAGGAGAGTATGTTTGTGATGTCTTTAAGTTGAAGTCTAGGTTAATTGACTTACGTGAAATTCACTTTGGGGTGGGCACATCTCAAAGAGAGGGCATCTCCCTTTAGACTGCAGCCTCCTGCCCAGAGGGTGGTCCATGGACCACCTGGGAGCTTGTTAGAAATGCAAAATCCCAGGCCAGACCCGCGAACTTGACTGTGCTTTCTAAGGAGATGCCCAGGTGCCGGCATCTTGAGAACAGAGTCTGAGAAAGCGCTTCTCCACCTGATGTTACTGTGACAGGGAGCGCTCAGCGCCGCTGGCTGCGGGGTAACAGTGGGTCCACGTGGAGCTTTCCAGAGGGGCCTTCCAGGGCTGTGCGGCCGCCTGGCAGAGCTCTGGAGGAGCTGCCCCCCTGGTTCATTCACCAGCATTTACTGGCCCAGCCCGTGTGCCAGCCCCTGGGCCAGTTGTGGGGACACGGAGGGGCACAGGGCCTCCCCCGCCACGGGTGATATTGGGAGAAGATGGCCAGCCAGTGAACAAACAGTGCAGCCCAGAGTGTGCCGGGTGCTGGGAACCGTGCAGAGTGGGGATGGGAGGGAACATCTGAGCCGGGAACTGAGGGAGGGGGGACCTGCCCGTGCATAGCAGGGGCAGGAAGAGACCCTGCCGGGTCCACGAGGAGAATGTCAGGAGGACCACACTCCAGAAGACTCCCCAGGAGTTCCTTCTGTCCAGACCTGAGAAAAGATGTCTCGAGCAGAGGGAAGAGCATGTGCAAAGGTCCTGAGGCAAGCAGACCAGTGCGGGTGGGGGGTCGGGGGAGGGGGGCTGTGCAGAGAGGGCCCTAGGCAGGGGCAGATCCCACAGGCTGTCAGAGCTCGCCCTCCCGGGGCCCCAGACTCACCAGGGCGCTCTGCAGCGGGCGCTGGTAACCGGTGGGCCGGTAGTGACGCCGCTCCGCCCGGTCGGTGTGGATGTCCCCCAGGTAGAGCTCCTCCACCAGCCGGGGCGCGTCCCGGGGCTCGGGCTGCAGGCGGCGCTGCACACGGACCAGGCTGAGCTCGTGCATGGTGAAGCCCAGGGCGGCCGCGCAGTCCCGCTCAGCCCCGGCCCCCAGCAGCTCGTACAGGGCCCCCGGCAGCCAGGCCCGGGCGGCGGGCAGGCGGCGTGCGCAGGCCCGGCC
>NW_020173687.1:4576407-4619204 GCF_003031525.2 Neophocaena asiaeorientalis asiaeorientalis | reverse complement strand
CGTGCGCAGGCCCGGCCGGCCCGGCTCTGGTCCAGGCGCCCAGCGACGTCGAGCAGGGCGCTGCGGCTGTGGAAGACGACGCCCACCTTGTGCAGGTGGTAGTCGGCCTCGGTGGCGCCCCGGGTGACCCAGGAGGCCCGGCGCAGGCGCACCTTGCCCTTGATGAGCAGTGAGTGGGCGGGCTCCCGGCACGAGGGGTCCCTGTAGTAGAACTGGTAGGCGCGGAAGAGGCGGTTGGGGTAGAAGGTGTAGGAGCGGGTGAGGAACTCGGGTCCCGGGCGCACCTCGCAGCTGCGGGGGCAGAGGGGGGTTGGGCAGAGCAGTGAGTCCCCCAGCCTCGCTCTGGGATCCCCCTCCTACAGCCTGTGTTTCAGGCCTCAGCTCAGGGCTGAGAGCCTGCAGCCTCAGTTTCCCCAACCGATCTCAGCCCCACTTTGAGGGCTGGGGGCCTTCCACTCTTGCCTTGTGGCCTCAGCAGAAGCTGTCCTTCCATGCCATCCCAAATGCCTCTTACAGCGGACATCCACCCTCCTGGACCGGCTCCCCGCGGGTCCCATGGATCCCCCTTGGCCCAAGAAACACACAGGCTTTGCAGCCAGAGGACCCGGGTTCAAATCCCATTTCCGTCCCTCCTGAGGATCGTGAGCCCGGATAACGCCTGGCTCCTTCCTCTGGGACTGGGAGGCCCTGGATGCACAGTCAGGGTTTCGAGGAAGCAGCCAGCACAGTGGTGGCACCTGGGAGGAGCTTAAGAAACGGGGGCTCCTTCGCACCATTTGGGAAGCCCTGTGCTCTGAGCTCCTGGGGGCAGGGTCCTGCCTGTTCTCTCCCCGTTGGGTTCCTGGCACCTGGTCCAGGGCCTGGCACACACTGGAACCCCAAACCCTGGTCCTCGCTGACTGAACCGTGAATGATGGTGCTTACATTGTCTCCCCCCTGGCTAAGCTGACGGGCCCCCTGCCACCACATTTCACCCACATCTGTGACAGGCTTGTTGATCTAAACCAGAGAACTTTTCCACTGAAGAGTCAGATAATAAGTATTTCTGTCTTTGTGGCAGTTACTCAAGATCGTGGTTCTGGAGCTAAAGTAGCCAGAGACAGTATGTACATGGTGGGCGTGGTTGTGTGCCAATAAAACTTTATTTGCAAAGCCAGGCGTCAGGCTGGCCCTGACCCCCGGGCCCTATTCTGCTGGTGATGAAACCATGACTCCGAGACCCCCAGTCACACCCTGGCTTTGGGGTGGATGGTGGACAAGTTCCCCGGGAAAAAGAGCAGGCAGGTACCCCCTGCACAATGTTACACCGACCAGGTGCCACCTGTGCTGTTATTTTCTCGAAATGTTTCATACCAGCGCTGCTGGAGCAGGAGAAATATGTTCTCGCCCACCCTTTTCTTTCAGTCTTTCTGGTTATATTAAGGAGAGAGTCACGGTTGGAGTTCATGTGTCTTTAACACCAATCTCCCTTTTCTCCCAGAGTGAACAGACTCAGGGCCTTAGGCAGGCAGCGAATCAGGGGAAAATTTAATGATGTTGTTTTGTTTTCATTGACTTTCTTTTTTTGTTTTTCTGCGGTACGCGGGCCTCTCACTGCTGTGGCCTCTCCCGTTGCGGAGCACAGGCTCCGGACGCGCAGGCTCAGTGGCCATGGCTCGCGGGCCCAGCCGCTCCGCGGCATGTGGGATCTTCCCGGACCGGGGCACGAACCCGTGTCCCCTGCATCGGCAGGCGGACTCGCAACCACTGCGCCACCAGGGAAGCCCAGACTTTCTTTTTATGGTTTCCTCCTATTTATGGCAAGTGGCTCAGCTCCCCATAGCCATAGTGATCTTACACTTCCTTTAAAAATAATCATAGCGCTGTAAATGTGTACAGTATACCAATAATCCCCCAATAAAGCTATAAAAATGCATGACTGTATTTACACCAACAAAAGCAAGTTGGTTTAAAGAAAAATCGTAAGGAAATACCAGTCCAGGCAGTAGTTAAAAATGGAGAGAGGTGACTCACATGCCCGAGGGCGGGAAGATTTGCCCAAAGGAACGCAGCAGGTCACACCAGACAGCTCGGTGGTTCCCAGACTCTGGATCTTTCCCTGCACTACTCCCAGAAAATAGCAAAGCCTGTCTGAAGGGTACAATGGGGGACTTTCTAGGAAGAAAATATTAGAAGTTTCTAGAACTCTCTGGAATGCTGTTGTCTTGGGGCAGGAAGAGCCTGCAGCCAGTCCCCATCCTCCCCATGTCTCAGCTCTGTCTCAGAGTGACCCCGGCCAGTGGTGCATGAACCCCACCTGGCCTGTGGAGTCGAGGAGGGGGCAGAGCCTGGGAATGCACCCAGAGCCTCTTTGCGGAACTCAAGTCCCCTTCCTCCCCCAGTGCGCTAGCAGATGCTTGGCAGTTGGATTTTTCCCTGACCTCGGGAGGTGCGTGGAGGACATGGAAAGTCCAGTCCCTGACCCCAGGATGGGACTGGCCCCAGGGGCTGGCCGGGGAGGAGGGGATATACTAGGTGTGGAGGAGGATACTGCCTTCCTTCTCCCTGACCCTGGGAGGGAGGAGCCAGCTGGCTGCCCCGCACATGAGGGCAGAGCACAAAGCCCCTCGCCCCAGAGCTGCACTGAGGCCTCTGAAAGGTCAGGTGAGCCTGTCAGGTTAGAAGGAGAATTGGATGGGCAGGCAGGACCCCAGGCCCTCTCTGGCCTACTCCTTCCGGCCTCAGGACCTTCGCCCCAGCTGCTGCCTCTGCCTGCCTCTGCCCCTGGCTCCCTGGATGGCTGACTCCTTCCTCCTTTCAGATCTCGACTGAATGTCACCATCTCCGAGAAGCCTTCTGTGACCGCCCTCGAAAGAGCCCTCCCGGGCCGCTCACTCTCACATCCTCCCTTTTATATCTTTCACCATCTCAAGTTTATGTCACTTATTTCTGTGTTTAGGGCTTGTCTCCACCGCAGCTCCCCCCTGCACCCAGCTCATAGTAGCTCCTCAATAAGTGTTTGCACAGAAGGTGCTCAGTGTGTGGAACAAGTGCATTTCCTCCAGTTGCTGTCTGTGGCTGGGGCAGGATGCCCGACACAGTCCCGACCTGCCAGGCTCACTCTGGGGAGGGCGACAGCAAGCACGTGCTTGGCAGGCCTCTGGACAGTTGCACGAATTGTGCCCGTTTCACAGATATGGGACACTGAGGCTCAGGGTGGGTGAAGCCTCCAAGCCCAGGGGCCTGTGGTCAGCGTGACCTCAGCAGGGTCTTACCCAGTGGAGATCCAGGGCCCGTCCAGGCGTGGGGGCAGCAGTGCGGTGACGGGCGCTCTGCTGGGCAGGAGCTGCTGGCAATGTGGTCCCCAGCGCAGGCGGCTACCCTCTGCCATCCCGGCTGCCTCTGCAGTGTGGGCTGCAAAGCAGACGGACCCGGGTCAGCGATCCCAGCACACCCTGGTTCTTCACCTGCCTGGCCAGCAATGGGCTCCCCAGATCGGGGCGCCTCGAGTCAGCCTCGGGACTCATCTGCCTTCTGCGCGCCTGCCTGCCGTGGCCGAGTGCCGCCGGGCAGTGGCGGACGGGCCCTGCACCCGGGACAGGAGGCAGCCTGGACTCAGAGGGGCCGGACGGTGGGACTTCCACCCCCTCTCACCAGGAGCCCGGGCTCTGCTTGACCTCTGCCCCTGGAGCGGCCAGACCTGTGCCCGCAGCGCGTGGCCATTCCGTTCATGGTCCCTCCGTGGTGCCAGGCCCGGGTGTCGTCCTTCCCCACAGGTGGGACCTGGCCGGCGCCGGCTCACCGTGGTGCTCACTCGGGATGCGTGTGGTGGGGTCAGGCTGAGGCGTGAGGCCAGCAGCCGGGCCAGGGGAGGGCTGGGGTCCCTGCCCTGCCCCTTTGAAGCCGTCTGACGGGGCCCGTGGCCCCCAAGCTCTCTGCCCCCCTCGGCCTCTCACAGTGGATTCCTCACTTTCCTGGAGGTCTGGGGTCTCACCGGGAGACGCTCGGGGTCCCCAGGGACCAGCTGCGAATACTGGAGTGACACCGACGGGGACCACGATACGGCATCAGTGGCTCCTGTTCACTCAGGACCGGCTCCGTGCATTTTTATTATATTATCTTAGATTTGTGTACGTCAGCCCAGGAGATGGTGTTGGCATCGCTGCCTGATGGGTAGAGCCACGGGCTGGGCGACCCGGGCTTAGCTGGCCTGGGGCCCAGGCTGCCCCCGGTGACAGAGCCGGGCTTCGAGCCAGGCCATTGGCTGTGGCCTGACGGCTTAACCATGGCTCCTTTTGCACTGCAGGCAGGGGGAGGGGCTGAATGAAGGAATGAGTAAAAATCCTGTGTAGCACTGGGTCCCTGTATATTCCTGCTGTATCCTACACCTGATTTACAGGCTTTAAACAGCCAAATAAGAGAGATGAAAATAAACAACCAGTGTACCAGGGCTGTGGTGTCCCCACGGACAGTGGGCACTTGGGCTGCCCCAAAGGCTCTCAGGGCCATTCTGCAGTGAGTCCACGCCAAGGGGAGTCTTGAAAGAGTGGTTCTGTGTTAACTCAGGCACATCTAGCCTCTTGGGGACCAGAGCCAGGATGTTGGGGTGGATGGATGGGCATCCACGTTGGGCCAAACGCCCAGCATGGCCCCGTCGGGAATACTGAGCTGGGACATACGTGCATCCGTGTCCACGGCTCACGCCTTGTGCTCCTGAAATCAACTTCACCCGGACCCTCTGGGTCCCCTGGGTCCAATTCTGCGGGTTAATCTGAACATCACTGGTTGTCAGTGAAGCTTGACAATGCACGTGTTGATTTGGGGAATGGATGGGAGCAAAGGGAAGAAAAAGGTCAAAAGGGGGTGGGTGTTATTTGCGTGGTAGGAAAATCAAGCTTATGTCTCAGAGCAAAACCGTGAACAGGCCCCGAATATGACATTGGCGCTGCTTCCACAAAGCTTGATTTCTTGAGAAAATGTTTTCTGTTCAAAAGGAAACGAACCTTTCCCCCAGGTACTCCCTCTGAAGGCACTTCGAAGAGATGTCGCCTTCACGACGTTATATTTTGACACGAATCCTGAGATAGTATGTTCCCGCTAAGTGTGTTTCGGTTTGTCTTGCTTTTCTGCGAGAAATTGGGATTTAATTAAGTCAGGAGACAAAGAGATACGATGAAATCTCACCATATTCAGAACACGGACATGCAAAACGCAACTGGAGCCCTTCTTTGCAAAAACCCGAGTGGAGCATGGCACTGCCTCTCGGCTGGAGCTTCCACTTCAAGGTTGCAAAAATGAAACCAGCCGATTAGAAATGAACTCATGAAATGTTTCCAGTCCCAGCTTTGGAGGTAGCTTATAGATTTTCTTTCCTTTCTCTCCCTCTTTTCTCCCCTAGAAGAGTCTGAGCTCAGGGAACCACAACCGAAAGCAGATGGTGTCCTGGGCCGGCTTGCACAACTTCTCCTGGGGACCTGATAGACTGAGTTAAATGCGTCGGCCAAATTGATTTTTATCAACCATGGATTTTTAATTAACAGTGGTGTCCACTTACCGCCATCCATTATTTACTGTTTACCCACTAATTAAAAATTATGCTGCTTTTGCACTCATAAGAGCAGGACATTTGAAATTAGATCGCATCGTTCAAATTACCTGCAGAATTAAATCCAGAACGTCGAATTGCCCAGACCAGGCTACTGGGGTTTAAAATATGATCTGCTCCAGCCTGTTGTATGATCATGAGTCAGAATGCCAGGAGCAGGCTACATGGCAAACATCGTGTGGAACCTGCCTGGGGTCTTAAGGGGGAGGGAGACCTTGGAGTCTGTCTTGAGCGGAGGTTGTCTCACCCAGGAATCCCAGGGAAGGCAGCCTGTCAGTGCACTGATGGAGTGCTTCCAGGTGGCGGCCATACCTATGGACCAGCAGGTGTCATCTGCTGCTGTCATCCAGCAGCCCATGGTCCAGGTTCAGTCAATGCCCCCATTTTGCAGATGAAGAAACTGAGGTTCAGAGGGTGGAGAGACTTGGCCACCCTACCCCAGGCAGCTGCTTCTTATCCAATTAACAAATAAAATATGGTAAAATACACCTAACATAAAAGTCACCATTTTAAAGCATACAGTTTAAATTCGGTGGCATTTAAGATGTTCACCAGGCTATGCAGACATCAGCTCTGTCTAGTTCCAGAATTTTTCATCGCCCCAAAAGGAAACTCCGTACCCATCAGCAGTCACTCTCCACGCCTCTCTCCTCTGAAACCCTAGCAGCCAGTAATCTGCTTTCTGTCTCTATGGATTTGCCTATCCTGGCTATTTTGTATAAGTGGAATAAAAAAGATCTGCCCCTTTCTTATCTACTTCCCTTTTTTTATCTACTTTTCTTATCTACTGTTCACAACACTTCTATTAGATGGACGTGATTATCTTCATTTTCCAGATAAAAAATGGAGCCTTGGGAGAATATTTACACCCAGGTCCACCATCCGTGTTTTCTTCAAAGAAAGTGAAAAGCGTAGGTCTGAATCAATGGTGGGGGGGTGAGAGGGGTGGAGAAAAGACATGGGGTTTGTAGCCAGAGCAGATGGAGAATAATCAGGTCTTCAGATACCTTTCTTTTAGGGGCAAAAGGCAAAAGAAAAGCACTGTTTTTTGTCCCCCCCCCCCATCCTGATTGGCTTGTTCTGAGGTTCTGGGAGGTGTGCCAGGTGATTTTAGGTGCAGTGGTGAGCATTTCTTATTCCAGCGGTTATGCATCGATTTTAGGGGGTGTCAAAAAGCAGCTGCAGTTACTGTAGCAAAACTGTGCTTTCACAGCCCACATTGCCAAGGACAAGACTGAGTTTTAAAAGGGGCTTGGTCTGAACTGGATTTTAAAAAATTAAGTACTACTTGAAATAATATTTAATAAGTAACTATTTAATAAGTAAACGTGGTCAATAGCCTGAGGGGGGTGCGCAGAACGAAGAGGGAGAGACGGAGGTTAACCCAGCACTTCCCCTCATGGCTGTGTGTCCTGGAGCCACCACCACAAAGGACAGCAAACTGGGGGACCGAAAACAGCAGGACATTATTCTCTCACAGTCTGGAGACCAGAAGTCTGAAATCAAGGGGTGGGCAGGACCACGTTCTCTCCTGAGACTCTGCAGGAGGGTCCTTCCTGCCTCTTCCAGGTTCTGGGGGTTCCAGGCATCCTTGGCTTATAGCTGCATCCCTTCAATCTCTGCCTCTGTCGTCACAGGGCCGTCTTTCTTCTCTGTGTGTCTGCAGCTCTGTATCCAAACCTCCCTCTCTTTCTCTTATAAAGACACCAGTCACTGGATTCAGGTCCACCCTGATCTAATAAGACTGCATCTACATCTGTAAAGACCTTATTTCCAAATATGGTCACATTCACAGGTACCAGGGGTTAGGATCTGAACATATCTTCTGGGGGATGCAATTCAATTCACAACCGATACCGAGGGCCACCCAGGTCTCCCAGCAGCCTAACCTTTGTCCAGCTACTCCTCCCGCACATGAACCTTGCATGGCTGTTACATGCCTTTGTAAGGCACCACATGATGGCCGGAGTTCCTGATCCCTCGGAGAGGCTGGCGTTAATCAAGTAGTCCCACTATGGATTATAATTTCAAAGAATCGTTAAGTGTCTCAAAGGAAATTTACACAATGGCCAAAAACTTCCTAACACACTTGGAGTAACATTCCACGCTTTTCCTTATGATCTCCAGGGCCCTTCAACATCGGTTGTCTTCCTGTCTTTCCAGGGCCGTACATCAGATCCCCACCCTGATTCTCTATTGTGTGTTCCTAGGGATGAAGAGCAAACTCTCTCCTGCCTCAGGGCCGTTGCAACACTGCTCCTCGGCCAGAGCACCTCTCCCTCTGCTTTGAGCTGGGTGCTTCCCACTCACTGGGGTCTCAGCATAATCGGTGTTGCCCGGCGGGCTGATATCAAACATCCCCTTCTATTCTGCCCTTCCCATCTCACCTGTGCAGCACTCATCACCTCTCTCAATTCCTTACCTGCTTGCTGGGTTTTATCTACTTTTATTTTTTGACTTTTCAAGTTGATATCATTTCAGACCTACAGAAATTTTGCCAAAGCAGTAGAAAGAGCTCTAGTATACCTGGTTTCCACAAAGGTTAACATCTTGCAAAATATATAGTACAGTGATCAAAACCAGGAAATGAACACCGATCCCATGTTAGAATGAGTCTACAAATCCTAGGCAGATTTCACCAGTTGTCCCAGTAACGTCTCCTTTCTGGTCCAGGATCCAATCCAGGATCACACATCTTAGTTGTCACGTGTCTTTAGCACCCTTCAATCAGAGATGCTTCTTTGGCTTATGTCTTTCACAGCCTTGACACTTTTGAAGAGTACTGGCCAATTATTCTGAAGTGTGTTCTTCGGGTTGGGGTTTTCCGATGTTTATTCACGATTTTATTCATCTTGGGTAGTTTTGGCAGGAACCCCAGGGAAGCAGTGTTGGGCCGCTCTCAGTCATTGCTTCAGGAGGTACCGAGATGTCAGTTTGTCCCAACGCTGGTGACGTTAACTTCGACCACTTGCCAAGACACCACTTGGAGGTGTCTGCCAGGCTTCTCCACTGTTAGATTACTCCTTTCCTCTTTGTCATGAATAATTATCTTATGGGGATATACTCAGAGCTCATGCAAGTATCTTGTTTTCCGTTATACTCCCCCCACTAATTTTAGCGTCTATTGATGACCATTGACGATTCTTACTGACAACAGTTATTACTGTGGTGTATCCCAAATGGTCATTTTCTAGTTGCATCATTCTTTCTGGATTTATTTTTTATTGTTTTATCTATAACTTTCTGGATTGATTGATTGGAATTGTGCTGTAAGGAAGCACTATCCCTTCTCCCTGTTTATTTTCTAGTTGCATCATTCTTTCTGGATTTATTTTTTATTGTTTTATCTATAACTTTCTGGATTGATTGATTGGAATTGTGCTGTAAGGAAGCACTATCCCTTCTCCCTGTTCATTTTCTAGTTGCATCATTCTTTCTGGATTTATTTTTTATTGTTTTATCTATAACTTTCTGGATTGATTGATTGGAATTGTGCTGTAAGGAAGCACTATCCCTTCTCCCTGTTTATTTTCTAGTTGCATCATTCTTTCTGGATTTATTTTTTATTGTTTTATCTATAACTTTCTGGATTGATTGATTGGAATTGTGCTGTAAGGAAGCACTATCCCTTCTCCCTGTTTATTTTCTAGTTGCATCATTCTTTCTGGATTTATTTTTTATTGTTTTATCTATAACTTTCTGGATTGATTGATTGGAATTGTGCTGTAAGGAAGCACTATCCCTTCTCCCTGTTTATCTCGTTATTCAATGATTATTTGTCTTAGTATGAACTCAGGGATATTTATTTTATAGGTTACAATCCATTGCTGTCATTATTTACTTTGTGGCTCAAATTGTCCCTGATTTGGCCATTGGGAGCTCCATCGACTCCATCAAGCTCCAGGACTCCGTCCTGGGTCCTTTTTACATGCACTTGTCATTTTTTTTTTGAGCATGTCCTCATTTTCTGGCACTAGAAGATCTTCCAGGCTCATTTTGTACTTTTCCTGACCCAGCCCTGGAATCAGCCATTTCTCCAAGGAGTCCTGGTTCCTTTTATTGGAGAATAGTATTTAGAAACCAAGATGTAGGTGCTGGGTGCTCACTGCTACTGAGGTGTCACCCCAGGTGCCTCAACTTCTTTCTTCCTTCGTCTCTTCCTTCCCTCTTTTCTTTCTCTCTTTCTCTTCCTTCCTTCCCCCTTTTCTTCTTCCTTTCCTTTCTTTTCCTTTCCTTTCCACGAGGACAGGCCCTTATCTCTCTTGCTCCCTGCTGATTCCCAGCCCCTAGCACAGTGCCCGATGGATGCTAAATAAATATTTGTTGTGTCAGTACATGGACAGCACTTAGAACAACGCCTTCACGTAGTAGACACTCAATAAGTGCTAGTTGTGATTGCTACTTTTAGTTGAATGGATGAATGAATGACGTGCTCCCTAAGACCAATGCACATGAATTCCTTGTTGACATTTCTCCCACCCCCTTGAGGTTTCTCCTCCTAAAACTTGGCTGGTGATTTCCATCACGTGTGTGGCTATCAGGGTCAGGCTTGAAATGGAAGTGGAGAAAGAGAAGGCTTGCAGCTGCTGGGATCACTAAGAATCTGGCTGAGGGTGAAAGGGTGGTCAGTAAGGGAGTTCCCAGCAGGCTGGGGACCCTGATTGATCCAAGCAGGTAGAGAGGAAAGAGAAGTAGAGGCAAAGGGAGATTCAAGTCTGGGAATCAAGCCCTGCCGAGAGTTTTGAGGATGGGCCGGATCTGGCACCAGAACCTGGTGCTGGGTCCTTGGCTTTACAGCCTTTTTGACCCTTGGGACCTGCCCCAGCCAAACCAGGACCCTGATATGGTTCTACACCCCCAAGGAAGGCTCCATCTAACTCCACGGCACTGTTCAATAAGCAGAGACTGTGAGTCACGCATTAAAAAGGCTAAAAAGTAGCAGGTGAAATTAATTTTAACGATATTTTTTTATCTAGCCCGCAGTAGTATATGTAATACATTCAACATGTCTAAATTCAACAGGTAAGAGATATGAAAACTAGTAATGAGATATTTTATATGTCTTTTCAAATGCAAGTCTTCGAAATCGGGCATATATTTACACTCACAGCACAACTCAGTTTAGATGGGTCACATTTCAGGGCCTCAGGGGCCATATGCGGCTGGCGGCTGCTGTATTGGAAGCATAGCTCCAGCTCAAGAATGGGATGTGTGTGTCAAATTTCGCTGCATCAGAGGTTTCAAGCTGTTTTCTGAAGCCCACAGGTGTTTTTTTCAGGAGAGAAGGGGGGACCCAGTGGGTGGGACTCTGGCCTCCCACCTTCTGCTTTAGCCCCTGCAGCCTCCGCCATTTGCTCTGGTTTATGTACTGGGAGGCTAATTAAGATCTGCTTTGAAAAAAGGGTTCTCTTGCTTAAAAAAAGAAAAAAGTCTGAAACCCTCTGGTTTATTTCAAAATCCTTAGCTTGAGGTAATTCACCTAGAATGTTTGTACTTGGAAGCTCATGCACATTTAAATAAAAATCCCCACCCAAAAAAATAACCTCTCTTGATTAGAGGCGGCCGCCCTTTACAAATCAAGATGGGCTGGTATGCAACAGCACACAGAGAATGTTTCGCCAACAAGCTTCAGAAACCGGCTGTTGAAATGGCAGCTGTCACTGTGTTGCTACAGCAAAAGCTGTGCTTTCCAATGAAGCCATCGCACAAAAGGCACGCAGAGTCTCCGTTTAAACTCCCCGGAGAGGGTTACAGATTGGCACGCTATGACAGTACCAGCAAATCACAGAAATATGAAGACAAACTTTGAATTCTAAGGAGCCTAGACTTCCCCTCTGGTGTGGATGGCTGGCCTTCACATTCCTCATATGTCCCTCATTTGGCCATAATTGAATCTCATTATCCATCTAATCTGAGAGTCTTTGCCTTCAAGGCTGGGGCGTGGGCGTGAGGCAGGATGGACTTTGCATTCTTGGGAAGCTCAGAAATGGTGTGCTCTAGAAAAAAGTGCACACCACCTCCCAGCCCTGCAGCATCCCAGGACTGTGACACGTGCCCTCTTTTGCTTGGTGAGCTCAGAGTTTAAAGTTGCCCTGAGGAATTCTGGAGCGACCACGTGCCTAGAAAAACAGATTCTGAGCCGTTGAGGCGCTGGAGGGCCTCAGACTCGGATGTCAGTGTGTTGAAGGGCTACTGAAGGGACATAGCTTGGTTTGTCACTGTTTCCCCCGTTCTGGGTTAAAAGTCCCGGCTTGGGCTGGACCAGGGGGGTCGGTGGAAAAGGTGGACCTAATTGGTGCCACTTGGAGAAGGGGACTGTTTTATGTTCGTGTTTCCAAAATTGAAAACATTTTGTCAAGGGGAGTGGCTGACCGTGTAGCTATCTCCCCGCGGCCTGTGTTGAGCATTTCCTGCTAATGGAAGTGGAAACGCACAGCTCAGGGGATGGGACAGGGATGGGGGCTTTGGAAGGCAAAGTCTAGCCCGCCAGGCCTGGCTCATCAGCCAGTTATTGTTTGTTTACGATTGCTCCAGTACAAAAACAGTTCACATCAAAGCTCCCTCAGCCCCATGATAATACTAATTATTCCTCGCTCTGGCTGGGGCTTCCACCCAGATGAAAACTGGAAAATTCCAGCCAAAGCCCAGCTGTTTCCAAACAGCCAAGGCATCAGGGTGATTGATGGAAGTGTTTCCCTTTTCACCCAGATGTTCTGGTGTCTTGGAGACAAGGCCTCCTTCGCTCAGCTTTAGCGCCTGTGTTCCCAGATCTGCATGTTGGCCCCTCAGATGTTCCTAATTTATACCAAATTTGGTCAGTGCTGTCCATGGATACCAACGTTCAGCCCTGTGCTTTGAGGGGTGTGGCGAGGGGGAGTTGGGGCCTGGAGAGATAGAATGTGAGATCTCTCCGGGTTTCTGAACCTGGCTCGGTCTCGCGGAACATTCTGGTGCCTGCCCCGAGGGATGTAGTTACAAGTCAGTGTTTGCTAAGCAGAACGTGTGTCTAGAAGTCTCCCGCTGGATTGAATCCTTCTTCGCTCTCTTGGCAGAAGACTGAAGCTCCCATTGCTGTACAGAACAGGAATTTGGCAGAGGTAATCACAAGGTTTTGACACATTCAATAAGAAAGAAGACGTTTGTGTAATCGCGGTGAAGACTCCCGGAGAAGGGCGCAGGAGTAGGGATCTTGGGGCGGCAGCTTCAGGAGCTTAACTCTTCACGGGGCCCTTAGGAACTGGTTCTCCACCAGGTCTTCCCCGGAGGGCCCAAGAGTCTACTTGTCTCACAGAACTACTTAGCCTTCGAGGAGAGCTGGATGGAGTCTGTCGGTCTCCACTGAGTGCCTTTGGGTCTGTGTGTGTGTGGGCGGGGGTCCGGGGAGCAGCCCCAGCGTTGGGGGAAGTGCATCACTTACGGGGCTGTTCTCGGGAGTTTCCACAAGGGGGCCCTCTTGAGCTTTGGCTGGGGCGGTTGGGCGGCCCCGGATGAAACCCGGCACCGCCTCCTGCAGACCCGGCCTCCAGCCGAGGGCCTCCGGGCTCCCTCCGTTCACCTTGGCTTTGGCGAAGAGGGAGCCCCTGGAAGGCCAGCGCCGGGGCGCATGCTTCCTTCCACGTGGGAGGTCTTGGGTTCCGGTTGCACAGAGGACGTATTTGGAGACCGAAGGGCGAGGGTCACGGGCTGCCCTAGCCTCGCCTCCTTTCCTTCTTCTTTCGAAGAAGTTTGCAACGCAGAGCAAACACTCCAGTTGGAACCACAAGAAAGGGCATCTGGGAAGCTTCATCAACAGTGAAACCAACCATCGTGGCTCCTCGGGGCCTTTCCCCAAACACGCATACAGGGGGGCCTTTGGGTCAGCCATGACAGGAGGCACGGAGATTTTAAATGCGAGAAAATTATTGTCGTTTAACAAGTCAATTTTTCTTACACCGTGCTGAGATTGAGTTCGTGGTCTCTTCCATACATTCGAAATAAGGAATTTCCCTAGAGTGCGATTTTGAGGGAGAACCTACATCATGTTTCGAAAAGCCTATTTTGTTGGGAGTTACTGGATTTTATTTTAAAAGAAATGGTAATATTTAATTACGGCATTATTTTACTGTCTAGAAAATTAATGTGCTTTTGGAGTTTCGGGAGAAAGGCCGGCTGCAAGTCCGAACCCTATTTTTAAATTACCATACAAATAGAATCCCAAAGACGCAAATATTGGCTTTAGTGTCGCAGGTACAGGAAAATACGCCGGCTTCCTAAATGTTAAATAGACAGGCTTGTAATTCTTGCCCTCCCTTGCGACCCTGGATGGCTGCGTCCTCATCCTGGGGGGAGGGCATGCCGCTCACCGAGGGGACAGCAGCAGTGCCAACTGGATAAGCACAGTGGACTAGTCATCGGGCATCTCGTTACCATCCTAACAATAAGGCGCCATTTCTGTGAAGCTCTAGAGTCTGCAAAGCCCACGATTACTTATCCACTGGGTCCTCACATCAAACCTTTGGGGTTGGTATTGAGATTGCCCCCCATTTTACAGACGAGCAGACAGAGACTCCAAAAAAGAGTCTTTCAGAGTGTCTAGCTTCCATCACGCTAATTGGTCGGTGGAAAGGCCCAAACTGCAAACCAGCTCTGTTACCTGGAAACTCCACTCTCCACTTTGCACCACGGGGTGCAAAGATGCTTCTACAAGGGCTCAGGGCCTGATGCTCTGAGCCAGGGCAACCCCGAAGGCTCGGTGTGAGGACCCAGTGGATAAGTGGAGGTGTTCTGATCCGGTTTGCTGAAGGGAGGCACAAGGAGGGGGCCGCCAGGAGGAACCTCGCCGCCCTCAGGCTCCTTGAGAGCCATAGGGAGTTAGGAACTGCCTGACAGGTGGAGAGAGCCGAATGGGCACTGGGCAGAGGCTGAGCACGTAGCAGGGAGGTGTGAACCAGCAGCGGGGCTGAGCCAGACGTCATTAGCTAGCGGCAGGAGCTGCACAGGAGGCCTGCTGGCACGGGGGGAGCGGGGAGTGTGCTTCAAGCAGAGGGAGCGCCGCGGTGCGGGGGCGCAGAGCAGGTGGATGTTTTGAAAGGCAGTGCTTTCCCGAGGGCCCCGTGCTTACCTGGGTGGCACTGCCGCTGATTCCAGGCGTAGGTGATGGGCAGTTTACACCTGACTAGTTACATGTCTATTTCGACTCAGCTGGATAACTGACGCATCCAGCCTGGGATTTTGTTAGCCTGAGGCTAAAGCATACAAGGATAGGCTATCTTTAAAAATAAGTGAAAATGAGTTCGTTGATTTGGAGAGAAACGTTGACCCAATTATAGGACAGTAGCAATCAGATGTGGCCAGAATGCTGTTGGTGGCACGCAATGACAGGCGGCTGGGGACCAAGGCGCTAAGGCCCTGCTGGCTTGTGTTAAGGATGACCTAGTGTATGTCGCGGAGGGGAAGGAGGGGCTTAAGGTGACCCGTGGGAGACCACCTCAGATCCCAGGTGTGGAGGCGAGGCTGGGGAAGTGGGGTGCCGGAGATGGGAAAGCCAGCCTGGGGCTGCTGAGATGTGCGGTGAAGGCAGGGAGGAAGGTGTCGTGGCTATGCGGGTTCTCAGCCAGGAAACTGGGGGGTGCTGGTGGTGCTATTCCTGAGATGGAGACCTGGGGAGAGTTCCGTTTTGGGGGTGTGTGATTTGAGGAGCTGACAGGGCATCCAGGAAGAGCCGGTCATGAGGAGCTGGCTGGGGCCGCCCATCTGTCTACAAGGCACACGCGGGGCGAGGAGAGGGTAAAGTGAGCCAGAGGCAGAATCCCAAGGAAAGCAGCCCCACGGGAAGGGCCAGGCAGGGGCCAAGGAGGACCACCCCGGGAGATGCAGAAGTGCCAGGGCGCAGGTTGTATGTAAGTAGGGTGGCAGATGCAACACAAGATGCCCACTTAAATTTGATATCCAGATACACAACGAAAAATGTTTTAGTATCGGTGTCTCAACGATTGCACAGATGAGTGTAGGGGTTTGGAGAAGAGAGACAAGACCAAAGCGATAGAGAGATTGTGTTTTATGGCCTAATTATTATTTTTATGTAAGTTCTTTCATACCACACAGAGGGCAAGAAAAAGAATCAGAAGATATAGAAAAGCATGAAGGTGATCTAAAAGCTCACGCCCATTGCCTCATGCAAAGTGCCTTTGCCATTAACCTGCTGGTACATGTCACCCCCTGGATTCTAGAGTCTGGGTTGTCAAGAGAGCCCGAGCACAGGGACCCTGGTTCCCTTTGAACCTCCATCTCCACAACAATATCTGGCCCATGGCAGGCACACCATAAATTTTTGCCGAATGAATGAATAAATCTTTCTAGCTATTTTTTCTTTTCACACACACATACCTGCATTTATTCAATTTTTTAAAACAAAAATGGGACTGTCCTATGTATATTATAGGAAATCTATGTTTTTAAGTTAATAATGGATTTTGGAAATCTTTGAGGAAGGTTGGCCTTTTAGGACTGGAGGGACTAAGACATATTCACGGTCTTTGAAGGAAGAACCCGAGGAAATGATGAAGTGGCACAAACAGGAGATGTACTAACCAGGGAAAGCAGGTGCTCTAATCAAGAAGAGTCCAATAAAAACAGGCTAATCTCTTCAAACAAAAGCAATCTGTGGCTTGCAGTGGAATTTTCAAAATGTATAAAAAAAGTTGTAAAGTGAAAGTTGCTTTTTACCCTGAAGCCCTGGTTGCTCCCTCCAAAGTGAATCATTTTAACAGTTTCTTGTGCATCCTCCCAGAAAATGCATTCATGCTGACCTCTGCATGTAAATGTATATGGTTTTTATTTGGCTGTTAAATTCTTTTTATGAATGCAATCTTTCTATACACACCATTCTGCATTTCGCTTTTTACACTTAAATTATCATGGATATCTCTCCGTCTTAGACTCATCCCTTTGTGGAAAATACAAAATAGTATTCCATTATACAGATGAATCTTGATTTAGTTAACCAATCCTCTGTAGATGGTCATTTAGATTGTGGTCAGTTTTTTAACATACAACAATATGTTGGACATCCTTTTAATGTAGCTTGGTGTAAGTTTTGTGGGTGTCATACAAAGAAATTGTATGTGCATTTAACATCTTGATGGATTTGACCTAACTGCCCTCCAAAAATGCCGTTTCAATTTACCGTCCACCAATGGTATAGGAAAGTATCTATGTCCTTACACGTTTGGCCACACTGGATATTATCAAACTTTTCGCTTTTTGCAAATCTAACATATGAACAATGGAAGAGAAATTACAAGCTAATGAAAGTTTGTGGCTAAACACACATTTTTGTGTGTGATTGTGAAATACCTATAAATAAAGAGGCACAAGTTATTAAGCAGATACTCCACTAACTTGGATTCATACCCTTTTGCTCATTTTCACTGCCACCACTCTGGGTAAAGCCATCATTTCTCACCTGAAAGACTGACCTTGGTCCCTCTCTGTTTCTCCAGAATCCACTCTGCCCCTTATAATCCATTCTCCATGGAGCAGCAAGTGTGATCTTTAGAAAATGTAAACTGGCATCTTGATTCTGCAGTGTGAGTCTGAATATTCTGAGGGACACCCTCCCTATGCACAACTAGATTTGATGTAAAGCATAATTTTCCAGAAAGTAGGGAAGCCTCTGAGTTCCCTGGTCCCCAAAATGAGCTGAAGTGGGACCTGTGGAGACTCTCCTGAGAGCAGAAGTCAGTGTCAACACTGAGGCTGTGAGGAACCAGGATTTAGGGGGTTGCTAGTGCCCCTTGACTCCTGGGAGAAGCAAATATGAATGTTCTCTTGAGAAAAGCACGATCATTTTAGGTTCCAAAGTTTTCCATGAGTTTCCAATTAAAGATCACCAAATACACAAGTAAACAACCCACTATGGAGTAAGAGTTCGTAGAAATAAAAAGCTTACATACCAAGAGCATCAGATATTGCCGTTACTATCACAAAATAAAGAAAAGTATGTATGAAATGTTTAATGAAATAAAATATGGAATTAAAAAAAAAAGAACAACAGACATGAACCTATAAAAATGACCAAACAGATTTGAAAAAAGAATCAATGGAACTTTAAGAAATAAAAAAATATAATTGTTTATATAAAAACTTAGTGCTTAGATCATGGGGTAGATTAGATACTGTTGAAAAGGGAATTAGTGGACTGGAAAATAGATGTAAAGAAATTACCCAAAATTCAGGAAAGAGGAGGGGGCTGAAAACTAAAAAAGGGGTTAAGAGACATAGCAGTTACAGTGAGAAAGCCTAAGTAATGTCTTCTGGAAGGAGAGAAAAGAAAGTTATAGGAGAAGCAATAAAAATTGTCTGATAATTTTCCAGAAGTGATAAAAGACACCAAATATTGGTACCAGCAAGGACAGTGAGTACCAAGCAGGATTTATTTATTTAAAAATAAATCAACACTTGAATCTTCAGAACACCAAAGAGAAAAAGAAGAGAAAAGAGCCATCAACCTAGATTTTTTTTTGTACCCAGCCAAACAACCTTTCAAGATCAAGGATGAAACAAAGACATTTTCAGATAAGCAATACTGAGAGTGTTTACCACTATATGAAATGATATTGTATGCAAAGGAATCTGTGATGAAGGAAGGTCTGATTTTTAAGAAGGTATAGTAAGCAAAGATTTTGAAAATTTAATCAAAAAAATGAGTAAACTGATGATCTATAATTTTGTGACGTTTAAAAAAAAGGACATCAACTAAAATACTGGAAAACAGTAGCATGTAATTTGGAGGAGGAATGATTAGGTTAATGTTCTAAACTTGCACTTCATGGGTAAGAAAAGGATTAAGATATTAAGATGGTATAATTTCAGAAGTAGCCACTAAAATAATAGAAGTCTCATATAACTTCTAAATCAGAAGAAAGAAAGAAAAAAAAAGTAATAGGAATAAGTACAACCCAACCTTATATTAAAAAAACACCTTATTTTAAAAAAAGACAAGTAGGAAAAAAGCATAAAAAGCACAATTTATGGTAAAAACAAATCTCATTTACCTGCCAGTTAACAGACATTAACAAATTGGATTTTTAAAACTCCTCCTATATGTTACTTTTATACTTGAAGCTTAAAGACACAGAAAGGTGAAAGTAAAAGGATTGAAAATCCTTACCGAATACAAAATAAAGGAAAACTGAAACCAGATAAAATAGGATTTACTATAAAAATCATTATTAAGGATAGAGGTCTCTCCATAAAAGGTCCAATCTGCCAGGAAGATGTGACCGTCGCATAGCATCAAAATATACAAAGCAAAAATTGCTATATAGGGAGATACTGAAAAATCTGTCATCATAATGAGAGATTTTAGCACAACCCTTTCAATTATTTATAGGTCAAGCAGACGAAAGATTAGTAATGATACAGAAGATTTAAAAAAGAGTGAATAGACGTAATTCACTTTATACACATGTGTGCACATATACATGTATGTGTGTACATCTGTATGTGTGTTGTGTAGGTATATACACAATTACATATAAATAGATTACTGTGCCCAGCAATTAGAGAATGCACATTTTTTTGGAGCACACATGCAACATTTACAAAACCTGACTCTCCATGAGGCCACAGAATAAACCTCAACAAATTCAAACAATTGGTATCGTACAGGTGATACTTCTGCAACTAAATGAAAAGTCAGAAATAAAAAACAATTTTAAAAATCCTGTGTTTGGAAATTTAAAATACTTCTGAACCACTCAATGAAGAAATCAAAATAAAATAAAATAAAAACCAGAAATTAGAGCTAAGCCAAAGTGAAAATAGTACCTATGAAAACATGTGAAATGTGAAGAAAGCAAGACTTTGAGGAACGCTTATAGGCTTACATTTAAAAGAAGAAAGTCTGAACATTCAAGATACTTATCCAACTTAAAAAGTTAGAGCAAGAGAGACAGCATAAGCCTAAAGAAAGTAAAAGGAAAGAGAGAATAATAAGAAAAAAAGCAGACATTAATAAAGTAGAAAACAAGCTTCGAAAGACAGAATCAACAAGGCCCAAGTTCATCTAATAAATTGGATCCACCTCTGGTAAGACCGATCAGAAAAAGAAAGAAAGAACGGAGTGGCATAGTGGGTGGATGGGGAGAGAAGAGAAGAGAGGGAGATTAATAATATTGGGAATGAAAAGGGGACATAACTACAGATCCCGCATACATACACAAATAGTTCTATAACTGAGAAGTCAAACAGTAATTTACCGCTGTCACTCCCCCAAATAAACAAACAAATAAAAAAACCCAGGCCGGGGTGTTTTTACAGAGGAGTTCCACTAAAGTCTAAAGAAACAGATCATTCCAATTTTACATAAATTCCTCCAAAGAGCAAGAGGAGAGGGCCACCTCCGCCAACTCCTCTGTGAGTCCTTTGTCACCCAGGGCAGATCCAGGTTTTGTGGAGCCTGAAGGTTATTCAACTTGTGAGACCCTCCTAAGAAAAGGGTGCAAATTTATAGAAAAATTCGAAATTAGCATAGAAGTACATATTGATTGAGAATGAGAAAAAGTCATATGAAATTACAGATTTTATACCGTCGACAAATATTACACACATTACGAAATCCAGAACATACTATTTTTATTAATCAACAGCTTGAATCTTCTACAGCAGTTTCTTCCTGCATCTTTCGGGTTGTATAGGCTTCAATACCCTTTTTATAAGACAAAGACTTTGTATTTTCTTTTTCTATGGCAAGAACGGAAAGGCCATTCAGTCTTTCTTTCGCCTTTGTTGATTGAATGTATTTTTGGCTTTTGATAATTTAGAAATGTTTCTTTTTAGCTCCACAGCTCCTTATAATGTCATACGTTTTTCAGGTTGTAATTAAGCTTTGGAAAACCTCTGTTAAGTTTCTTTCACCCATAAGCTATGAGATGTGAAACAACAGTTCCTACATTAGCTCCAGCTCTGGGCAGCTCATGTCTTGTCACTTCTCTACCCTTGTGGTTCTGGTGACTGGTGCCAAAGGACAGATTCATGTACCTTCAGGACATGTGCCTTCATGTCCTGACAGTGGTAAGGGAGTCCAGTGAGAGGCTAGAGTCTTCCTGGAAGCCAGCCACCCACCTGCTCAGCCAGTGATAACAACACAGGGAAGTGGCTTCGAGGCACAAGAACACATCTCACTAAATAAAAGAATTCCCAGCTCACCTTCTCCTTAAGCTGGATCCCTGAATGCCTGTGGTCATTCCAACACTTCACAGCAAGAGGCAGTGATAGAAGGTAGTCAGAGGGAAAAGGACCAGCGAAAGAATGGGAAGAGCCTGTCTCCTAAATGACTAATGTTAACATAGCTTACATTCTAATGTTTACGAAAATGGATGTCCACGTGCAGACCTTGCTAGGGTCCTGCCCGTCCTCCTGGTTTTGGACAGGACCCTCACAAGAGAGAGACGCTGAAGCCTTTTGAGGACAGTGTGAGGAAGGGAAATTACAGGACAATCTCATTTTATGGACATGGTTGCAAAAATCCTAAATAAAATATTAGCAAATATATAAAATAGATAACTAGTAAGAACCTGCCGTATAGCACAGGGAACTCTACTCAATACTCTGTATGAGTACATGGGAAAAGAATCTGAGAAAAGAAAAGAGTGGATATAAGTATATGTATATACATATATGTAAACTGATTCACTTTGCTGTACACCTGAGGCTTACACAACATTGTAAATCAACTATACTCCAATAAAAAATTTCTTTTTAATATTGCAAATGGAATACATAGTATATAAGAAGGTCATGCATTATGTCCACATTGGGTCTATCACAATAATGCGAAAGTGTTTAATATTAGAAAAATCTATAAATGTCATTCACCACGTTCACATATGGTGAGAAACACCATGTGATGTATGACTCATAGATGCAGAAAAAGCTTTTGATAAAATCCACACCCGTTCACAATTTTAAAAAAATCTTATCAAAAGAGAAATAGTTTTAAATATCCTCATGCCGATTAAAGGCATTACCAAAATCCTTACATTAAATGATTTTTTTTTTTTTTTTGCGGTACGCGGGCCTCTCACTGTTGTGGCCTCTCCCGTTGCGGAGCACAGGCTCCGGACGTGCAGACTCAGCGGCCATGGCTCATGGGCCCAGCCGCTCTGCGGCATGTGGGATCCTCCCGGACCAGGGCACGAACCCATGTCCCCTGCATCGGCAGGCGGACTCTCAACCACTGCGCCACCAGGGAAGCCCTAAATGATATTTCTTAATAATGAAATACTGAAGTGTTGGGATCAGAAATAAGAGATGCTTATCACAGTGGATGCCAATTATTCTCAACATTTACTGAAGGTCCTAGCAGTAAAATAAGAAATAAAAGGCTTAAGGATTAGAAGAGAAATAACATGGTCACTATTTGTAGATGATATGATTATCTTCAAACAGAAGTCAAAAGCTACAGAAAAATTACTGGAAACAATAAGAGTGTTTAGCAAGACGGCTGGATACAATAAATCAATGTAAAAAATAGATTACATTCTATAACAGCAACAAATAGATGGAGGGGGAAAGATACCATTTACAATAGTAGTAAAATGTATAAGCTACCTAGGAATACATCTCATAAAAATAAGCAAGACATATCTGGAGGACATTATAAAAATGTATTGAAAGACATTCCAGAAGATAGAAATAAATGAAGTGATATATTCATGGGTAGGAAATATCAAGAGATGTCTTTTCTCTACAAACTGATCCATAGATACAGTGGATTCCGGTCAGAATCCCAACAGGTTATTTTATTTTACTTTTTATTTTATTTTATTTTTTTAGGATCTTAACAAGATGGTTATAAAATTTATATGAAAGAACAAAGGTGTCAGAAAGTGAAGAAAAATAAGGGATGGGGGAGTGTTGTATCAGAGATCAAGATTTATGGAAAACTAGCATAGTTGTAACATTGTATATTCTGTGAAGAGATAAACAAATTGACCAAAGGAATAGAGTAGAGAGCTCAGATACTGACTCCGAATTTATAAGCTTGATATATGACAGGACTGCTTGGTTATCCCCAGGGAAAACAAAAAGAAATTCTACCCCTTCCTCACACCACCCCCCCCAAATCAATTTCCAATGGATAAAAGACTTAAATGTAAATTTCAAAGTGCTAAAACTTTTAGAAGAGAATGTGGAAGAATATCTTTTTGACCTCAGGATAGGGAAGGATTTCTCAAACAAGATGCAAAAAGTGTTACCACTGGGAGACAGGCTAATAAATACATCAAAATTAGGAACTTCTGTTACTCCAAAGACACCACAAAGGGTATGAAAGGAAAACCACAAACCAGGAGGAGATACCTACAACACACAGAGCAAACAAATGATTAATGTACAGGCTATGTAAAGAAGTCCCAAACATCTTAAAGACAACACAATAGAAAAGTAGGCACAAGACACAGTATCTTACAGAAGAGGAAACAGAATGGTAAGTAAAGCTGGGTAGAGACATTCAAGCCC
Source organism: Neophocaena asiaeorientalis asiaeorientalis (assembly GCF_003031525.2). Taxonomy (NCBI): domain Eukaryota; kingdom Metazoa; phylum Chordata; class Mammalia; order Artiodactyla; family Phocoenidae; genus Neophocaena; species Neophocaena asiaeorientalis. The sequence goes on along the minus strand of NW_020173687.1, from coordinate 4,596,118 downwards.
ATTAATTGTCAGGGCCATGGAAATTAAGGGCCAGTGAAGTAACATTTTACACCCATGAGATTAGCAAAAATTACGAATTCCAAAAGTAGCAAGTGTAGGTGAAGATTAGTGGGAACGCTGCTGCTTTGTAAAACCACTCTTGTAAATGAACGTTATAAAAGTTTACAGGGACTTCCCTGGTCACGCAGTGGCTAAGGATCCGCCTGCCAATGCAGGGGACACGGGTTTGAGCCCTGGTCGGGGAAGATCCCACATGCCACGGAGCAACTAAGCCCCGTGCGCCGTAACTACTGAGCCTGTGCTCTAGAGCCCGTGAGCCACAACTACTGAGCCCTCATGCCACAACTACTGAAGCCCACGTGCCTAGAGCCCGTGCTCCGCAACAAGAGAAGCCACTGCAATGAGAAGCCCGCACACTGCCGCAACTAGAGAAAGCCCATGCACAGCCACGAAGACCCAACGCAGCCAAAAAATAAAGTTAAAATGATACTTACAAAAAAAAGTTTACAACACGAGATCAGTGGCTTACATTTTCTGTGGCTCACAGTCAGAATCTGTTTTACATCAACACCCAGTACGTACGCATGCGCGAGCATATACATGTGCACTTGTACATGCATATTATGGAAATGGAGGATTCGGGAAACAGTATTGGTTCTCACTATGAGACATCCACGCCCTTCTTACTGGTGCTGTTTTGTAGAATAAGTAACAGGATTGACAGGTTTTGTGGCAGTTGTTTTATACGCTTAAAAAAAAAATCTCAGGCTTCTCTTTTCATGTTTTAACATTTTCTTAATTTTTCTTTTGGTAACTAGAGCCATGTAACAAGTATGGGAAAAAATCGTGCCTTGTTTCAATAGCTTTGCTAATTTTTAGGCTGAAAGATGATGGATGGATGCCTAGCGTTCGCCTTATTATGTTGAATTGAAATCAATATTTCTCTAACAATAACGAAAGAAAACACACAGATTGGGTTCCTCTGGTGTGATTTCCTAACCCATTAATAGATCATTATGCAGATTTTATAACTCTTGCACATGTGTACCCGCAACAAGTACAAGAATGTTTGTAACAGCCTTGCTTATAATAGCCCCAAATTGAAAACGGATGGAATAGACCAAAGAACAGAAAGATAACCTGCAGCAGCCTACATATTGGAATATTACACAGCAGTGAAAAATGCATGACATGCAGCCACACAGAACAACACAGACACACAACTTAGAAACCTAATATGGAGTGACAAAAGTACAGAAAAACACGCACAGCACATAATAACTTGTATAGCTCAAGTGCAAGCACCGGAAAATACATTCAGGGTACACACACCCCGAAAAAAGCAAGGGACAGATAACCACAGAATTTAGGGAGGGAAGAGATATAGGTGGATAAAGACACTGGCAGTGTTCTGGTTCTTGGTGGAAGAGATGGGTCCACAGGAGTCCATTTTATGTTATACTTCAGAGGACATATATTTTCGTAGTTATCAAATATTATGTAATAAAAAGGTACATGTGAGCAAGTCACCCTCTGTTTAAAACCCTTCCCATTTCCAAGCCCTACAAATCCAGTCTTCACCTACGATTGCTCTCTCTTCTCTTCTGTCAGCATTTGGCACACCACGCACACTGACTTACTGTCAACATTTTGTCACACCCAGTGCTACGACTGAATGTTTGTGCCTGCCCCCAATTCAAACATTGAAGCCCTGCTCCCCAGTGCAATGGCTTTTGGAGGTGGGGCCTTTGGAGACATTAGTTTTAGATGAAGTCATCGGAGTGGAGCCCCCAGGATGGGATTAGTGATCTTACCATAAGGGGAAGTCTTGAGCCCCCTCTCTCTTGGTGCTGTGAGGGCACAGCAAGAAGGCACACCAGGAAGAGGGCCCTCAGCAGACATGGAATTTGCTGGCACCTTGATCTTGGGCCTCCCAGACTCCAGAACTGTGAGAAAGACATGCCTGTGGTTTAAGCCACCTAGTCTGTGGTGTTCGATATAGCAGCCTGAAAGGACTAAGATGCCCAGCTTGTACTCACCCCAGGGCCTTTGCACTGACAGTTCCCAGGCCTAGGAATGCTCTTTTGGGACGTTCCAGCTCATTCTCATCCTTCAGCTCAAGTGTCACCTCTTTAGTGAGAACTTCCCTGTGACCTTGTTGCAAGTTGGGCCCTCCAGTGCCCCCCAGGGCCTGCTGCCCCCCTTCACTGCCTCCACAGGGAACAGTGGGGGTCTAGTCACTACCTTCCCAGCACTGACCGCTCTTAGTGCAGATCAGGGCACTTGGGGGTCACAGGCCTCCTCAGCTGACTGTGAGCTCAGGGAGGGCTGGGACACCTCTGCTGGGCCTGGTGCCACACCTGCCAGACGCATGCACAAGCACTGACCACCAGAACCAGCTCCATAAACCGCGGGGCCCAGTGCATTTTGACAACGCAGGGCCCTTGTTCCGAGAGCATCAAGAATTTCAAGAGAGCCAGAGCAGAGCATTACAGCCCGCATGGGTCCTGTGTGGATGCCCACGGCTGCGCCCTCTTGCAGATCAGTGTGTTAAAAGGCCACGGCCTTAGGAAGGCAGCGCAGGGCCTTGGAGTCACACTGCGTGACCTAATCACGCACGTGTGTCACTTTCCTGCTGAAGGCCTCTGCCGGGGGAGCTTCTCCACCCCCAGCACACACCTGTTCGTCAGCCCCCTGTGCCGAGGCTCCTTAAAGGCAGGGACCATGGCCGGCGTGCCCCGTGGCTGGAGCCCAGGCTGGACCAGACAGATCCAGGCTGGAATCCAGGTGACAGGCTGATGCTTCAGCTCCAGACGCTCGGTTTCCTCATCCGTTCAGAGGCTTGCCATGCAGAAAGAGGGAACACGGGTGAAGTATTTACTTCAGGTGTCTGACACGTAGGAAAGTCTCAGTCCATGTGAGTGATTCTTGTTGCAACGCAGAACGCGAAACGCTGGGCTGTGATGTGACACCCCGGCTAAGGGTCCCCCAGTCTCCTCGGCACGGACGGGGCCACCTGCAGAGCAGGGCGCTGCCTCCTTGTTTTCCACCAGCCCCCGCAGGAGCCAGGACCCCAGCCCTGGGGTCCCTGCTTGTGTGTTTGTGGGCACCTCTGTTTCCTCTTCCCCAGCCTGGGGCTAATGCAGCCGCATCAGGCATTCCCGGCGCGGGGAGTGAGCCCGGCGCGGGGAGTGAGCACAGACGACAGGATGGCAGAGAGCTGAGCACCGGGCCTGCCGCGGTGGGCTGTAGCCACGCTCACACTTTATGGATATTTTTATGAGCAGAAGAGGGCAAGGGGCATTTCTATTCAGTCCTGCTGTCCCTGAGGTTAATAAGTTCAGGTTGATTTTCTGAATCCTGAAAAGAAATTTTAGGGTATGCAATTAGCAAGAATCTACACCAACCCCCTGGTCAAGTGTGGGAGAGGATAAAACCGATTGTGCCCTGGAGGGGTTCACTGCCCGGCCTGGGTCAAAAACCCCCGACACGACAGTGCGGGGGATGAAGAGGAAAACCAGCGAGGAGGGGTCTCCCAGCCTGCGGGTCCAGGGAAGTTTTGGGAAGTGACACGTGGGTAGTAAGTTGAGGCTAATGGAGCAGCGCGTGCAAAGGCCCTGAGGACGGGCAAGGAGAAGACAGAGAGCTGCTGTGGCTGCGGCTCTGCCTGCAGAGCGGGTGGGGTCCACAGGTGGGGGATGCTGCCTGGGTGGAACAGCCCCTGGGGCTCGGGCCGGGGGGGCCATATCCCGAGGCACAGAAGCCCTGGAGTTGCTCCGAGCAGGTACAACTGAGGGAGCACAGGGCTTGCAGGGGAGAGGGGGGCTGGAGAAGCTGGAGAGCCCTCCGGGCGAGGCTGGGCAAGGCCATGCACGCACGGGGTGGGCGGCCAGGGAGGGGGCAAGGGGCTTCTTATGAGCGGCACTGAGGCGGCGGCGTTAATAAGACTCGGATCTAATGTTGCGTGAAACAAAAGAGTAGGCTCTGCAAACGGTGTGAAAAACAAAAGTCACTTTGTGAACTTGCATGTGTGTATTACTAGGTCTGAACTCACAGCTCTGGCCACAGGGGCCCTCTGAGGAGTGAGACTGCAGGAGAGAGTTTGAGGAGAGTTGAGGAGAGTTTCAGATTTACAGAAAAGTTGGGGAGATAGTACAGAGAGTCCCCATCTACACCAGCCCCGTTCCCGTCATTCGCATTTTACATGAGTGCAGTATGCTTGTGACATTACGAAACCCATCTTGGTACATCATCATTAACTAAAGTCCATACGTGATTCGGATTCTCTTCATTTTTACCTAATGTCCCTTTTCTGAGAAACATGATTTGAAATTAAATTTAAAAACTAAAATTCAATTCAGTTATTAGAACACGTCTAGGTTTTGGAACAACTTGGGTAAGTGCTCGCATGTCTTTTTCAACTGTAAATTTTATAAAACCTAAATACATAGCGAGTATTTCTTTTTTATACTTAAAAAAATTTTTTTGGCTGCGTTGGGTCTGTGTTGTGGTGTGCGGGCTTCTCACTGCGGTGGCTTCTCTTGTTGTGGAGCACGGACTCTAGGGGCGCGGGCTTCACTAGTTGCGGCGCGTACACTCAGTAGTTGTGGCTCGCGGGGGCTTAGTTGCTCCGCGGCATGTGGGATCTTCCCGGACCGGGGCACGAACCCGTGTCCCCTGCATCGGCAGGCGGACTCTCAACCACCGCGCCACTGGGGAAGCCTCACGTTTCCCCTTTTTATGAGGACACGGGTCATACTGGATCAGGGTCCCCCCTAATGACCTCATTTTAACTCCATCACTCTGTACAGGCCCTTTCCGCAAAGAAGGTAGCATTCTGAGGTGCTGGGGGTTAGGACTTCATTACACGAATCCTGGTGTGGGGATACAGTTCAACCCATAACATTTGCCCCAGCTCACCCGGCATTCTTAAGAAATATGGCAGAGAAGCAGAATACCCTTTATTCCCCCTAAACATCCTTCCCTCTTCCCAAGAGCAACGATTATTATTAGTATCTTTCCAGGCCTTTTTTATGGAGGAATATACATAAATATGTGTTGTAGGTGGGTGGGTGGCAGACTGTTTTTAGAATAAAATTTAAATCCCCTTTACAGTGAAAAACTTAGCTAATGAAAATTGTTTCAAAATAGATGGAGGTGTTCTTTGTGCTAAATATGGTGTTCTTTGTCTCACTTGCAATGGAAAAGTCCCTCGTTTCAAAAAACAACAAATTATTAAGAGGCCTTACAATGCAAATCACATTTTCCGACTCAATAGCGTACAAGGTCAGCCAAGCAAAGACAATGTAAACTAGCTCCGCAAGTGTGTTTGTTGCTCAGTAATGAAATTTGTTCAGGGGGCAGCATAACCATCAGGCCTGGTGTAGGCTGGCTGTGATGTGGCTGAAATTTCAGCCTCTGAAACGCACCCCTTCGGTACTTGGGGACCTATTAAAGGATGCTCAAGAGCAGCTTCAGATATTGTGTTCCTGACTAACAGGGATATAATTTCTTGAAGGGAAAAAGGATTCTGTTCACATCCTTGGTTATCCTGAATTGGCCTTTGGGCAAAAAGAAAGGTGATTGGTCAGGTGGAAGCTGATGGGACACACTTGACCAGGAAGAGGGCTTTAAGGGGCCAGCAGGGGTGAAGGAGGAAGTTTAAGGGTGTCCGTTTAAACTGGCCACCCAAGTCCTGTGCCAAACCCATTCCTCCCGTCCCTGATAACCTTGGTCTCCACCTGAATGTCAGCCTTCCTGGTGGCAGGTCCTAAGTCCATGCTGCTTCTAGATCATGGTTCCTCCTTCCTCCGGCCAAAGCCCCTTGTCCTTGGGGGCTCCCCTGACCCTCATCGCCTCCCGGTGGATGTCATCTCCAGCCACCGGCCACTGCTCTTTCCTCACTGACGCCATGGGTCCCACTCTCACATCTCTGTCCCCTTTTTGGAGTCGCACATCCGTCCCGTGTCCACCGGGGAGGCCTGCATTTCTACCAGGTAAGGAGAGAGGGGGCAGGCGGCAGTGCCCTTCCTGTCTAGTCACACATCGCTTCTGCTCCCAAGCCGTGGCCACACCAGCTGCCAGGGAGGCTGGAGAGGCTGCACCGCCTGCACGACCAAGCGCCCAGTGGAAATAAGGGTTCTAGAACAGAGAGGAGGGAGGATGGGTATTGGGAGAGACCCCTTGACAGACCACAGCCCTGGCCATGCCTGCCGTCGCTAAGAGATTTTCTCCCCCATCAGCCAGCGCCCTCTGCTTTCCCCAGCTCCCATGCTGCTTGCCTTCTAGCAGCCGTGACCTCGGCCATTTGCTTTCTTAAGGCTCAGCTGCTGGATGCACCTTCACTGACCCCAAGAGCTGCTGGAGAAAAGACCCAGACATGCGCGGGGGAATACACGCCCCTGGACACGCCCGTGGCTCCTCCTTAATCAGCTCTGTTCCCTCCCCCTGGTGGCCCTGCCGAGCCTTCGCTGGCCTGGCCCCCACCTCTCCCGCTCCGGGGTGACAGCCCCGCTCCCACCCCCATCCCCGAGACAGCGAGTACCCACATCCTCAGAGCATGTGACCTGGGACTGTGGGGTCCTCCCGTGCTCCAGAGCCCCCCCATCCCCTGGCCCAGAGCCCCCTCTCTAGCTCCTCCTCCAAGCTCCGTCCTCTCTCTCCTCTGGGATCTTCGACCTCCTTTCTCTGGCCTCAGAGTTAAGCCTTCTCGACTCCCTTGGCTTCACGTCACCAACAGGCGCTGTTCTCCCATTCATTCTTTCCACAAATATTCTGTGTGTGCGCCTACTTTGGACCAGGCATTTCCATCTCACGCAAAGATTTTTTTTTAAAAATCTAGTATTTTAGCTTTTAACTAAAGATGGCTGTCAAAGGGAGATTGGTATGACGTGGATCCGGGTGTGTCCTTCCTGGGCTGGACTCCAAGCTCCCCACTGGTCTCAGGATGGAGCCCGAGCTCTGGGCCAGCCTGGAGGCCACCGCTATGTGCCCTTGTCCAGCTGTCCACCTCTTACCCAGCCTTGTGGAGCACAGACAGCACTTCCTTCTTGTAGAGTGAACAACCCTGCAACAGTACATGGTGCCCCGACCACCACAGTCTCTGTCCCCCTCCCCAGGTCCCTTCATCCCCTCATATCAGACCACACATCCAGGAGTCATCTCTTTATCCCCTGTTTTGGGTTGAATTGTGTCCCCCTCGAAAAATACAATCAAGTCCTAACACCCGGTACCTGTGAATGTGGTATTGGAAATCGGGTTTTCCCAGAAGCGATTAATGAGGTCATCCTGGCTGAGGGTGGGCCCAGATCCAGTGACTGGTGTCCTTAGAAGAAGAGAGAAATTTGGACACAGACACAGAAGACACAGGGAAGAATGCTGTACAGATGGGGCAGAGACCGGAGGGATGCGGCCACAAGCCAAGGACAGCGGGAGCCGCCAGAAGCTGGAAGGGGCAGGAAGGAGGCTCCCCTGAGCCTTCAGAGGGAGCATGGCTCTGCCGATATACTGACTTTGGACTTCTGGCCTCCAGAACTATGAAAGAATAGATTTCTGTTGTTTTGAGCCCTAGTTTGTGGTATTTTGTGTGGCAGCCTCAGGAAACTCCTGCAGTGCCCACGTCCAGTCCACGGACAGGTCCTGACCCTCCTGCCTCCACGCATACCTGGAAATAGTCCCACCTCTCCCCATCTCCACCAGTGCACCCCAGCCTTCACCACTGCTTCCCGTCCTCCACTCGGCAGCCAGAGAGCCTTTTGAACCCCAAACCTGCCCCTGGCTTCCCAAAGCCCTTCAACTTGACCACAGCCTCCCCCAAGGTCTTCAGGTACCCCGTGAGCTGGCCTGCCCACCTCTCTGACTCCCCATCGCTCTCTCCGGCCCCAGACATTCTGATTTCCCTTCAGTTTCTTACACGGGCCAAACTGCCTTCTGTCTTAGGGTCGCTGCACCTGCTGAGCCCCTACTCAGGTTCCTTTCATCCCGATCATCACGCAGCTGCTCCTTTTCATCTTTTAGGAGCGAGCTTCAGTGTCACCTCCTTGGAGGGGCCTTCCAGGGACACCTCATCTGGCAACCCCACCTTCCCAGTCGCTATCTTTTCTTCTTTTCATAGCGCTATCGCCCTGAGTCGTTTTCTCATCGTTTATTTGTTTGTTTTCTTATTTATTGTCTGTGCTCCCCCAACCCCACTGCCCGATTAGATGCCAGCCCCACGAGGGCCATGCCAGGCCCCTTTTGTTCCTTACTGTGTCCCCAGGATGGGGAACAGTGCCTGGCACATTGTTGGCACCCACCGAACGCCCCTTGAAGAACACTGGAATGAAGAAGTATTTCCATCGTTGAGTTGAAATGATAGGAAGTTATGTAAAAACACAGTAAATGCACGCTCATTCACTTAGTTCTTCTAAATCAGAATTTGGAGGAGAGAGAAGTTTGTCTTTGTATTAATACTTAAGTGGGATAAAAAAAAAGAAGAAAAGAACTTTCTGAGCAAATTATCTGTGTAGACAGGAAATATGTTTCACCCTCTTAATGATGAACTCCAGCAGCTCTGGCCGCAAACACTCTGAGAAGCTCTCTGGTGACGAATACGCAAATTCCAAGTGATTCCATGTTCTGCTGAAGCCCTTACAGGATTCTGGAAGCTCAGGACCCTAATCTCTGTTCCCCGGGCCCCTGTCCACAGCAATAATGGATGCCCGGAATGGGACTGGCCTTAGTTCTTTACACGTAACCTGGAAATCTGACTTTTTAGGAAGTCAGGCTGCCCCCTAATCACCCTCAGTGTCAGAAATGGATACATCTTGGAATTGCCCCAAACAGGCATTTTACAGTCGCTGAAAGCTTGGGGTGGGGTTTACAGGAAAATGCAGCCAGTCGCTCGATCACAGGGTTATTACCTTTTCTGAGATTTCAGTGGTTACTTTAAGTTGACCTCCCCTGCAAAAGGCAGGTGAAATGCAAAAGTATTGTGAGACTGTGGAAGAAAAAATAAGCCCAAACATCAGCTGTAAAAGCCCAGGCACTCTCACCCCCTGGCAAGTTGGTTTTCATTTCAGTACCCGTGGTTTGCTGTTAAGGAAAGTGGAGCCCATCAGAACTGGGTTAAAGCTGATGGGCCAAACAGTAGACTTCAGTTTCAAACTATCTAGAAACCCACACCCAGCCACCAAAAACACATGTTAAAACAACTCTAATTGTACATTTCAAAGAACAAATAATTTCGCTTTGCCGTGGTCACTGGTAATTCCAAACTAAACACATCTATGTCTTGTGTTTTGTTTTTATGCATATTTTTGGGAAAGATTGGTTGGGTGTGAGCTATTGCTTCGCTTCCCTTTTTTTGTGTATAATTTAATATTGAGCCTTGAGGAGGGCAGCTCAGATATTGTAATGTACGTTAAGCTCTGGGGATAGCTATTTGCCGGGCCTGAGACTCATGCCCCAGGTGGAGGGGAGGCACTTTGATTAACAAGTCCTCCAGGATTACAGCCAGTAAGGGAAACTTTGCTGTTGGCAGAAAAAGGGAGCGTGGAACCTAGGCAGGCAAACCCAGCGCCTGTCCACTGCAGTTTGGCTTCAAGCAGAAGAGGACTTGTGAAGCAGTTGCGGGGCAAAGGCTCCACTTTGGTCCCACTTCATGGGACCAACAAGTAGCACAATGAATCTCCCTGGCATTGGACTCCACCTTCCCTGCTTCCCCTGTGTGATGGGCGGTGGGTCTCCTGGCCCTGGGCTCACTGTGTGGAGAGACTGTCAGTACCTTAGGGCCACCAGGGAGCCGCGAGGGGGCTGGGATCTCCATGCTGTGGATGGCCCCTGAGCAACTAAGAGCCCACCAGGCTGCAGTCGTTCCAGCCTCTGCCCCTCAAGAAGCACCCTAGTCCAGTGGCCTCCATCTCCTCAGGTGTGAAATGGTGACGAGCGCAGTGCCCAAATCGCAAGGCGATCGGGAATAAATAACGTAATGCTCCACAGTGCTGAACAAAAGCAGGTGCCCAGTGCATGCTGGCCCTTGACGATGCGGATCCATCCATAGCTATGGTCTGGCCTCAGCCACACTAGTAGGACTCCAATGCCCTCTTCTGAAGTCCTGTCTACTTGACTGGACACAGGGCACCTTGGCATCCCCCTCTCCTGGCAGCAAGGAGGGTGCAAGTTCCTGTCTAAATACCTGAATGGTTGGGACACTGCTGTTCCTCACATCAGCGCCCAGGAACACCGGCCCGCCTAAGGGCATGTCCACTGCCCAGGAGAGATGGTGCCGCTGGGGCTGACCCCACTTCTGATACCAGGACCCCGCCCTGCAGCCAGGTCAGGTTTCACGGGCCTCAGCCTCCGTCATTTCTCTCACCGACCTCTCCTGCTGAGATCCTAGCAAACGCGCGGGAGTGCAAATCTGGGAGATTTGGGGGCAAACTCAGCCCCTTTCCTTGGACTCCCCAGCCCCAGATGGAATGAATCCTATAGGAAGTACAGAAAAAAACATAAAAAGACAAAGGGAGAAATCACCTATGATCCCACCTCTCAGAAATAACCACCCATTTCATATGATTTTGTCTGTATTTTAAAAGATAAGGATGCCCCCCTCCACCATGAAAACATAACTGAGATCAAATGCACATACACTGGGTTTCTATTCTAACTTTATGCCCAAAACATCTGCCCATCGTTCAATGTTTTTTAGATATATACTTTTTATGTGGGTCCATAATTACCTCAAATTTTATTTAAGTCATTGCCTAATGGTGAGTGTTTAGTTTCTGGTTTCCTGGCCTCCCTTCCCTCCCAGGTCCCTGGGTATGGCTTGGTCCTGTCCCACTCACCTCTCAATTACAGGCTGATCCCATAACTTCTCGAATCTCCTCTTCCCAGAAACACCTGGTGCCATCCCACCCAGCAGAGTGGGCCCTTCAGATACAACAGTAGGTGTTATGGGTTCAACTGCATCCTCCAGAAAGACATGTTCAAGTCCTAACCCCAGTACCTTAGAATGTGACCTTTTTGTTTTTTTCTTTTTTTTTTAGAAATAGGAATGTTACAGATATAAAGAGTTAAGATGAGATCATATTGGGGTAGAATGGGCCCTAACCCAAGATGCCTGGTCTCCTTATAAGAAGAGGAGAAAATAGCCATGGGACAACAGGGGCAGAGACTGGAGTGATGCATTTAAGGAAAGCCAAGGACTGTCAGCAAACCCTAGAAGCTTCGAGAGGCAAGGAAGGATTCTCCTCTACAGGTTTCAGAGAAAGCATGGCCCTGTTGACACCTGGATTTCAGACTTCCGGAACTGTGAGACAGTAAGTTTCTGTCGTTTTAAGGCACCTAGTTTGTGGTACCTTATACAGTAGCCTTAGGACACAAATACAGACTTCCTGAAATGCATGACACTGACCCACCCACCAGATGGGCACTTTGGATACATTACCAGACAAAGGCAACCCAAGCTCCCGCACGCCTTTGGAAGCAGGGACTTGGGCTTCTGACTCCCTTTTCTTACTCTGCACCCCCATCCTCCTCTGACTGTGTCACCACCCTTTCTGACCCTCCCTCTCCAGCCACACTCCTGATGTCCCAGAATACCTTGCAGCCACCCCTAAGAAGGGTAGTATAGGATAATCCCAAGATTGGACCCTGCAGGGCAGTGTCCTGTCACCTTAATAATGATGTGAGTGGGACTTCCCTGGTGGCGCAATGGTTAAGAATCCGCCTGCCAGTGCAGGGGACACGGGTTCGAGCCCTGGTCCCGGAAGATCCCACGTGCCGCGGAGCAACTAAGCCTGTGAGCCACAACTACTGAGCCTGCTCTCTAGAGCTCGCGAGCCACAACTACTGAGCCCACGTGCCGCAACTACTGAAGTCCGTGCGCCTAGAGCCCGTGCTCTGCAACCAGAGAAGCCGCCGCGATGAGAAGCCTGTGCACCGCAATGAAGAGTAGCCCCCCGCTCGCCGCAACTAGAGAAAGCCTGCTCACAGCAACGAAGACCCAACGCAGCCAAAAATAAACAAATAAATAAATTGATTAATTAAAAAAACATAGAAGAAAATAATGATGTGAGTGACATCACCAAGCCCGTGTTGTGTGCCTAGCACTGTGTTAAACTTTTCACGTGGAGAGTAACACCTATTTCTCACAGCAACCCCTTGGGGTAGACGTTGTTTCACAAGGAAGGAAACTGAGGCACGGACGGATTAAGTAATTTGCAGTCGGTGGAGCACTGGAATTTGAATGTGGGAAGTTGAATTCCAGAGCCCAGCCAGCTCTGCGGTCTCTGCAGATGGACCATTAGGATCCTTCCCTCTCCAACAACTCTCAGATTAACATTTAATTGGGGATTTAAAACGCTGCTCTTGTTAGCATGCCTGTGGTCTCTGCGCTGCAATCTTCCCCATTAAGTCGTGTTATGTAAACCACCAGCCCAGATGCCTCAGAGCGCGTGTATCTCCCGGTGCCCAGACTTGGCTCTAAACCCTGGTTCTTTCAAACCGGCAGCAGGGCAGGGAGGTCCTCGCCTGAACTTCCAGCTGAACTGCCCCAGGAGGGGCCACAGATCTCAGCCCCTGGGCTTGCTGTCTGGATGACCTTGGGTGTGTGGTCTTGCTTTCGTCTTCTGTAAAATGGTGCCCATGGCATAGAAGATTGCAAGAATCAAACGGGGTCTCACTGATGACGTGCTTAGCACAGAGCTTGGGCTGTGTCTCTCCCTCCGAGGAAAGTCAGTTTCTCTCTCACACACAGACCCCATATATGGTCATTTATGGTAAGAACATCTGGCCCTCTATTCTCCTCCTGGGTAAAAAAACGCACATTTAGCTTAAAACCCATGTGCCTCTGCACGTTTCAATGGAGTAAACATGAAAGAAACGAGGAACAGTGAGTAAATTCTCTTTTAGGAAGCTTCTATGGACAAACAGCAAGTTGGGGAAAACGGCAACATATACAGGAGACAGCAACTTCTCTCTACAGAAAGAGCACTAACGAATCAAAAAGAAGAAGAGATTTTTTTGAAGTCTGATATAAAAATGGGCAAAGGATACGACCAGACATCTCACAGGAAAATCAATGAAAGGGTAAGACAGATAAGACGTTCCTCTTTGCTCATAATTAAAGGAATGCGAGTCTAAACAACCAAGCATTGCCACTGGTGAGATTTTTAAAGAACGATAATGACCAGGGTTGGCAAGGGTGTGGGAAATGGGGGCTCTCATAGGCCATCCATGGGGGGTGTTGACTGTGCAACCCGTTCGGAAGGAAGGCTGGTAGAGGAACTTAAGCCACACGTTTTGCTGCAGCAATTCCATGGCTAGGAATTTATACCCAAATCTGCAGGGGAAGGGGAGGCTAGGGGCAGGGAACAGTGTTCTAAGCAGAAGGAACAATATGTGTGTGTGTGGAGACTGTGGTGGAAAGGGGTGTGGCTTGACGGACAGGCTGACACAGTGACTGTGTCCTGGTCACAGAAGGTGGCTGGTGACATCTCTGCGGAGGAAGAAAGCTTGCCTGTGAAGTGTGTGGGGATGAGGGTCACACGGGGACCAAGGAGCATTGGCAGGGGCTCAGGGGAGGAGGCTGGGGTGTGAACACGGCTGAGCTGGACGGAGGCTCTGGCTGGGACTGAGTCCCATAAAACATAAGTGACTCTAGTTGGTGGACTTTCTTACCTCCTACATCTTGATAGAATATAAGTGTTTTAAATCGCAAAATGCCCCTGAGGGTGGCTGATCGCCTCGATTAGATGCTAATGGTGGTAGGGAGGAGAAGAGACCAGGGAAAACGGGCCAGAGTAATGACCTAGAGGAGGTGTCTGGGGAGAGGCTGTGCATCCCACCCTGCTTCTCCTCCCGGGGATGCTGTAAGATGGGGACCAGGGCAGAGCCTGCCTCAAGTGCTGAAGTAGGGGCGGCACTGAGCCCGGGATGGTTGGACACCTTGAATGCTGGTGAGTGTAGCCTATCACCATTACCAGTATCCTTACTGGGCACTAAATTTTGAGGGGGGTCTATGGGGGGCCAAAATGACAGTTGAAAGCCCATGTCCTGTACTAGGAGGTTGGTGGGGCTCCTTAGAATCAGAGACTTTCGGGGCTAGAAGCAAATCCAGGCAACTCCCTAGTCAGTGCTAGCCACCATCATCCCGTTGGCTTTAGGATGCCTCCAGTGGTAAGGAGCTCACGACTTTTAGAGGCATCCCCTGCCCCTCCGCACCCTGCTGAGAGCCCTTCAGGGGACCCTCCATTGCCCTTGACATAATGTCTGACTCCTTCTGCATGGCCCTCGACGGTTCAGCCCCTGCTAACCCCTGACCTCGTCCACCCCCTGCACCTTCACTCCCTCCTCACCAGCCTCACCGGCCTTCTCTCTGGTCCCTGAACACACTGCTCTTTTCTTCTGCAGCCGGGCCTTTGCACATGCTACTTCCTCTCCCAGGGTGAACCTCCTCTTCTTCCGTCTCCTCTAGTTAAACCGCCCTCTTTTTTTTCAAGTTTCAGCTATTTCACCTTTTCAGGGAGGCCTTCCTTAACCTCCCAATCCAGGCTAGATACCGCAGACCTGCTCTGTATAGTTCTCGTCACTCTCGTATGGTTATTACTTGCTAGCTGGAGATTTCATTGTCTGCTTGACTCCGACTTCGACAAGGGCAGGAGCTGCCCCATTGTTTCTCAGTCCTCATCGTCTTTCCCCAGTGAGTGGCACATACACACATCAAGGCCCCCCAAACGCATTCTCTGATCGGAAACTCACCTGGGCCCCTCTCTGCTAGACAGGTCCGACCCCAGCAGTGAGGGCGGCCACCCTTCCCATTTCACAGGTCAGGAAACTGAGGCTGGCAGCTGGGGCTGGAGGAGGGTTATAGGAGATGCTGTACAAGGAGGGCTGACCCTGGTTCGCTGAACAGGAACAGTTGCTAATTTTGTTGCTGTTGTCGGTATCATTAGACTAGCCATGGTGTTCTTGAGGACACACGGAACATCAGAGTGGGAAGAAAATACAGCACCCACCAAAAGGAGATGGCCAGGAAGGGACGCACCCAAGCTCAAGTTGAACTGGCACCTGGCTGAGAGCCCTGACCTGCCTCTCTCTTCTCTGGGTCTGGAGGGTCGAGTGCAGGCTCCAGCTCTCAACACTAACAGCAGGGAGGGTTCACAAGGCTCTTGGTGTCCAGTGCTGACCACACGACGTCTCATTTAACCCTTCGATCATCCCTTGAGGGTGCAGCTATCACCATTCTCAACTCACTGATGGGGACATAGGTGACAAAGCTAAAATGGGACCCAGGTCTGTTCAGTTCCCAAGATGCTGCTCTCAAGCTCTCCGTAGCACAGAGAGAGACATGTGATAGATTCTAAGACATGTGTTAGATTCAGCTGAGACCCGGCAACCTCCCGTTGCACAGGTAGAGGTCCTGCGCGGGCACCAGCCCTGCCTCCCCAGTGTCCCCATGCCCAATGGACTGGTTGCCCTTCCCGCTGGGAGGCCTGACATTCTCTGGGACATCCTGTTCACCGTGACACCTGCGCTCCCGGCTCCAGGGTCGGGGGCGGGCTTCGCACAGAGGGCTTCTGAAAGCCATTCTGGTTTGAGGAACAGTCACACCACCACCCCTGGCCACAACTCATGGCCACCTCCGGCGCCAACTTCAGAATTCAGTTCCTTCCCTAGAGTCCCCACAGCTCAGCTCAGATGCCCTCAAGTTCAGAGACTGACTTTGGCAGGGAAGCTCTATTATCTTGGAAGTGTCACCAGGGGCTCGTTCTGGCTTACGGTTTTCATGAACATAGTGAAATTGCAATGCATTTCCCAAATACTTCTTCACACGGAGCTTCTTACTAGTTTGCCATCCGGATGGTCTGGAAATCAAGGAAGCTGCTCTATTAGCCTTGAGTTGGTTGTTTTGAATTTGGAGATCCCAGCCTCGGTCAGAACATGAGTGAAACAGCTGGCCATGATAATCTGTCTACAACACGAGCCTCGCAAAGCGGCAAGGGGCAGATTCTGTTCAAAATTCTTCTTTGTTTTAAATCACGAATACAATTACCGATCTCTTTTCACCTTTGATTTTTCAGACGAGTGTACTTAAGTTAATTTTCTCCCCAGTTTTTACTCTTGGTTTTGAAACAGAGCCCCCATATCAACAACTAATTTGTTATGGAATGGCCCGTGATTTTTTTCTAGTTCATCTGTCTCTAAGTGATAACTTGCCATTGCAAAGTATATGGCTAGAGATAAAAGCAGGACTGAGATTAGAAAAAAAAAAAATACAAATGAGAGGAAAAAAAGAAGCTGTGGTTTTTCATTTTTCCCCTCAAGCATAAATCGTTGAGTAAGGAGATTCTTAAACGCCAGAGATTGCTGAGGAGTGAACCAAAGCTGGAAGCCACTGCGCTGGCACAAGACACATCTGGCGTTGCAGGGTTTTGAGGAGGGTTTGCTCCAGCGGGTAACTAACCACGCTTACCCACAGCCTGGCTCCTGTTATCCCCAGGGAGGACATTTTCAGAGACAAGAGGGAGAGAGGACAAATGGGAAAAATCAACATCCAAATTAGAAACTACCTAGATTGTGTTGTTTTTCTTGGGCCAACTGTGTCTTTGATTTCCTGATTGCTCAGAGTAAGCATAACAAAATCCATCTGACCCGGTGATTTTGACAGATTCATCTCAAAAGCTACCAGTTGAATTAGATCTGCCCATACCAGCGAGTCTCCACCGCGGACAACTGTGGCCCCCCAGGGGACATCTGGCAGTGTTTGGGGACATTTTTGGTTGTCATAACTGGGAGGTGTTGCTACTGTCACGTGGTAGGTGGAGGCCAGGGATGCCGTTACACCTCCTCCAGTGCACGGTACGGCCCCCAGCAGAGAAGGATCTGGACCACATCAGCAGTGCCGAGGCTGAGAAACCCTGGTGTGTGTGTGTGTGTGTGTGTGTGTGTGTGTGTGTGTGTGTGTGTGTGTGTGTGTGTGTGTGTGTGTGTGTGTGTGTGTCAAGGTGAGTTCCCATGCTGGGGCCGTTGGTGTGCCTACACTAAAGTTTTTGAACCTGGAGACGTGAAGTTCAGGCTTCCCTCAGCTCAGGTACCTAAATTACCTAAGTATCTGAAGGATTAACGGGGTTCTGTTTCCTTTCACTAAAGCACAAAGATCCTCTTGCCTGGTGATACAGCCAGTGGTGAAAAGGACTTTTGAAAAAGGGTTCAGTGGAAAATGGTTCCTGGCTTAGAGCAGGGAACTTTGAAGGCAGCCTACGCAGGACCGGCGCCCTTCCTAGCATCTGGGTCTGAATCACGGACTCCACAGCGGACTCCTGCGCTCGCCTGGGCCCGCCGGGCACTCTTGGCTTCTCTCCTGTGGAATCTGTCTGACTTGCGGTGGTGAAAGGTCGCCAAGGAGCAAAGCAGCAGGACTCCGGAGAACGAGCCGCGAGGCTACACTTGCAGTGATTTTATTGGCATGACAGAAGCTCGGGGCTTGCCAAGGACAACAGCACTGCGCGGTGACCAAGACTGCAGGTTTCTGGGGTGATCTGTCCTGCTGCGCTGGACTGTCCCATTCCCACGGGATGGAACAGCCCGGGAGGAGGTGGAGGAGACATGAAGACACAGCATCCCCCTTCTCCCCTCCCCAGCTCCGTGCCCCGAAGGAAAGTACACAGACTCTTTTCTCAGCCACCCCCTCCTCGCCCCCTTCCTTCCACCCTTACTGTCCTGGCACAGGGCTGCCGTGGCCTGTTTTTGCTCTGAGGGAGGACTCCATGACGGTGGACGGCTGTGTGACCTCTCACCCCAGCCCTGAGATAAATGTCCCCTTTTGGTGGATGTACCTGCAGCTCTTCAAACTGCGAACACACCTTCCCTCCACTTTCCTTCAGACCCCGTTCACCTCTTCTTCAAATATCTTGCTTAGAAATTCGGGGCTGATTGCAGAGCTCCTGCAGGGAGACCTGACTTTGCTCCTTGCCCGTAGTGGAGTAAAGCGTGCTTGGCTGTACCTGCGCAGCGTGTCTTCCTGCAGGACCTGACGCCTCAGGGCCAGGAAGCAGGTGCTAGGTGCTTCTCCTGCTCTCCTTCTTGAAATCCTCACAGCAATCCCAGACAGAGGTGAGGATCTGGTGAGCCCATTTGACAGATGAGAAAGTTGAGTCTAAGAGAGCCGATGGACATGCCTGCCCAAGGCCACACAGGTTGATATGAAGCTGGTCTGGGCTTTTGAACCAGGTGGTCTGACTCCAGGGCCAGAATTCTTAACCCTTCAGAAGGCGAGGGTGCTCGGGGGTGAGCCTGGCACACTGTGGTGATTATTGTCATTCTTGCCAGTGGTGCCAGTGGTGCCAATGGTGCCAATGGTGGTGCACCATGGGCAGCTGGCACTCGCAGACTCTTGTTCATTCCTAGGCCCTAAGAAGACGCAGCGGGACAGCAGTTAGTCCTGGAGATGGCCCTTGTCTCCTCTACCAGGGGTCCTGTGGTCCTTTGCCTCCCCGGCCCAGGCCTGCTGGGCACCAGAAGTTAGGGGAGGGGCCCAGGGTCACTGTACCCTCCCCTAACTTCTTCCTCAGCTCTGCTGCAGGACACAGCTCTGAGTCCCAGCAGGTCTAGGATTCAGTGGGCAAGACCAGATTCTGTAGCCTTGGTCTGAGTGACGTGGAGCTTGTACCTTGCCGAGGGAGTCCCAGTGGGCCTGGGATCCTCCTGAATGTTTTTGGAGGTCCCAGCCACCCCAGGGCCCGGAGCAGCTCCTGGTGCCTGGAGGTCAGCCTGCTGCGGGCGCACATGTGGTGCCGGAACCGGCTTACCCCACACAGGGCCCAGGAAGAGCCTGGAGGTGAGGCAGGTGCTGGCCGGTGAGGCTGGAGAAGAGAGCGCAAAACGCAGAATCACCGGCCTGGTTCACAGGCGCATACAGCAGTCCCCAAGAAGCCCCAAGGAACTTCAGACGGCAGCTCCCTCCCTTCCGATCTTAGGCGGCGCGCCGGTGGGGGGAGGGTGGCACCTACCTCCCAAAAGCACCAGGACGCAAGCGTAGGGGAGCATGGCTGCGGGCATCCCGTCGGGGTGGCAGGACGGCCCCCAGGGAGAGGAGGCGTGGGCGCGGGGCTGTCCGGTGGCAGCGGACTCCGGGAGCCCGCCGGCGTCCTGCGAGGAAGTTGCAAGGGTCCTGCGCCCCCCTCGGCGCTCTCACGCGCTCACCTCCCGGGCTGTTGATGGTTGTAAATCGAGCTGCGCACTCATAGGTCCAAGCTGCCAGAAGAGGTGGAGACATCCTCGGGCGTTGCGCGCACTGCAGCGCCCGCGCCCAGCCCTCTGGCGCAGCTCCTCCTGCCATTCAGAACCCCCAGTCGACCCCCCTCCGTGCCCGGGCTCTTGCCTCCCCGCCAGGTCTTTGCAGTGAGCAGGGAGGCCTCCCTCAAACTCTTGTCCGGGACAAGTCGGACGGTGCGGTGCGCTCCTCCAGCCAAAGCGCACCCCTATCCAGGCCGTTTCCTAGAAAGGCGAGGGGGTCAGGGGAAGCTCCTGTACGCCCTCTGGGCCCTCAGACCCCCAAAGCTTCTATTCAGGCCTTACAGATACTCTTGGAAAAGTTGCGTCAACTTGGAGGCGGGCGAGTGCAGGAGCGCAGTGAATGTGGCCAACCTGGGGCGCCCCGCTGCCCACAGCCGCTCTCTGGGATTAGCTCGTCTCCGCTCCAAAGAGCATCTGGGCAAACAGTGTGGAG
>NW_020173687.1:4548351-4576310 GCF_003031525.2 Neophocaena asiaeorientalis asiaeorientalis | reverse complement strand
AGATGGGGGGGTATGGATGGGATGCCCTCCAGCCAGTCACCTCCTACCCCGGACCCCAGGCCCTGGGCCTCCCCAGGCAGCTCCCCAGTGGCAGGCAAGCCTTGAAGAACAGGAGTTGCATCTGGGAAGGAGGACCTCCCAAGTTCTTGGATTTATGAATGAAGAAGAGACAGAGAATCACTTGCATTAGAGAAATGTAAGTGGATTGTTCCTTCGCGCACAGACCACCGGGAGAAAAGAAGTAAAGCTGTGTGGGGGTGGGGGTGGAGGCCTGAGATGCATAGATCAAGGTGTCTGTTTTCATTGTGTTGTCCTTAACTGGGAGAGGCGGGGAGACAGAGAGAGAGAAGGTAGAACCAAGAAAGGAGAGAGAAAGTAAAAAGGGAGGAGGGGGAAGAGAGAAAAGGGCAGAGAGAGAGACACAAAGAAAGGTGGGGACAAAGGAATAAGGCTGAGGGGAGAGAGATGGACAGAAAGGAGAATGGAAAAGGGAGAAGGAGTAAGAGAATGAGAAGAGGGAGGAAGAGAGGGAGAGAATAAGAGAAGAGAGATGGAGATTGTCGCCTTGGGGAGGACTTGGGCACATAGGGAGGGGTCCGTGTCCAGGGTGCACGTCCAGGTGGTTGACCTGTCCTCTAAAGGGCTTATAGAGCCACCCGTCCACATCTGTGGGCTGCTTGGCCCTGGGGGTTGGTAGACAGCACCCCATCTTTTGATTCATTAGCAGAAGCTTGGGTGAGGCTCCCAGGGGCCTCCGGAGCCTTTCAACTTCAACTTCAACCCAAGGACCCCCGACTGGGGACCCCCGGGGCTGTCCTTAGCTTTCCTCTTCTCCGGAGGCAGGAATGAGGCCACAGCGTGATCTTACACGAATGGAAATGTGAGAGAAGCGATCAATTCCCTTCCTGAAAATGACATTTTTTCCGGTCTCTATGGATTGCTGAGAACAGCGTGAGACTCGAGGTGGCCCCCCTGAAACCACGATGGCACCAGCTCCCCGGCTGACAGTGGCCACACGCACGCCACATATGAAGTTTCTGTGAAAGGGGTAACTTATGGGCGGGAGGAGAGTTGTGAGGGGTGATTATTTATAATTGCATAATTGTGATTCTTTGTGGCAATTATGTGCCTTTAAATTTTCAAAATGTACAATTATGGATAGTTTTAAACACTGCATGCTGTTCTGTCCGTGAGTGTTTGAGGCTGTACTCTCTGGACTTCCTGAATGCGGGCATTTTGCTGTCCCAGGTCGCTGACGGGGCTTTGAGTATTAATGGTTTGACACGGGGAGGAGGCGTGACATTGATGTCTCAGGTGGGGTTATGCTTCGGTACTTTCAGAACCTATTGTACTGCTATTAGAAATGGGAACTTCCCTGCAAAGCCTGGTGCTCATGTATTAATTGTTGTATTGGCTTATTTATAAACAAGAGGAATTTCTGATAATCATTTCGACCTTGGTGTGGGCCAGGTGCTTTAAATGCATATACTTTATATCCGGACAACCTGATGAGAAGTAGAAAGTCTTGTTGGCCCCATTTCACAGAACGAGGAAACTGAGTTCAGAGAGGTTGGGCCACTGTCCCAAGGCCAGACAGCTGGAAGGTGGGAGAACTCCTGAGTCCCTGCTTGTGTCTGGGATGCTCTTTTGTCTGCACAGGGTGCCCTGTCTGACCGTGCTCTTGGCTTCATTCTGAATCTGGAGATCCTAAACGAGAAAGCCCATTCTATAATAGCAGCCGTTCTTCGAAGAAGCTCAGGAATGACAGGGAAGCACTATTGCAAAGTGATGCCTAAGTCTTAGCTAAACTCATCTGTTGAGATTGAGAGTTACAGGTGGTACCCGCGCCTGCCCAGCCACACACTACCGGTGGGTGATGCTTGGGAGGATGGGAGAAGCTGGAAGGGGCCTTCGAGGCCGACTGGCGCGGCTCTCCTGGTTTTACAGGTGAGAAAACAGAAGCACAAGGGCAGATAAGCTCCCTGTTCAGCGCAGATTTTATTCAAAAAAAGAAAAGGAAATGGACAAGTAGCAAAGTAAAGGAGCTGTTACACTGGAGGATTACTGGACTGAATGTCAATATTATGACATAGAAAAAAATATATATATGTGTGTGTGTGTCATCTTGGGCATGTTACTTAACTTCTTGTCTCATATGTAAAATGGGATGGTAGTAGTACTGTTGGGAAATTCTGTGAGATAGTGTATGTAATGTAGAGCACTTAGAATGGTATTTGGTTCAAACAAAGACTATATATGTGTTTGCTTTCTTCATGGTATTTTATTGTGTATATGTAATATAATTAATTTAGCTAGTTTCCCATTGATCAATGTATAGCATTTTCAATTCCTCTGCTATTCCAATGTTGTTGTGAATATCCTTACATATCCATCATGAACGAGACTCCCCTCTGGTCACAAGGAGATCAAACAAAAGAGAGAGAAGGAACTGAAGCTAAACTTATTTGGCTTCAAACATAGATATTTATTTTTAACCAAAAAAAGTTATATTGTCCAGACCTCGCATTTTGCCGAAGAAAGGGTGGTTTTCGCTCGATTCCTGACCCCTTTCTTACCTACAGGACCATCACCCGAGAACACTGGAAATGGTAGTAATTATAAGGTTTTTTGGGGGAGAAGCCAATTCTTTCCTGAGCCCAGACTCTGCTGGCCGTGAGTCATGTCCGTGGGCATTATCGCGTTTTGGCCTCCAGAGGTGCGCTTTTCTGAGTTGTCAACCGCAGGGGCCCTCCCCAAGTGGTCAGAGCGGCAGGGGGTACGGGGGGGACACAGGGTGGGCTTTGCTGGAGCCAAGCACAACCCGTGTGAGGGAGGGCCATGAGCCAGATGTCCAGGGTGGGTGGGAGGCCGGCCCTCTGTGCTTTGTGTTTATCTCCTACCCCACCCTCCCGCCAGATCAAAGTCCAGGGCTGGGCCGATAGGAGAGCTTCGCAGACTGGGCCGCTTTCTTCCCTCTCCACCAAACACCTACCTCCTCAACCTTGTCCCTGTTAAAAACACCACGGGAAGATAAGATCACCCCACAAAATCTTGCTATAAAATGGTCTGTTTCCTCTGCTTGTTATCAAGGGTGTCTGATCAAAGAAGTGGTGTCTGGGCCTGGTTATCTAATAACCAAATAAACATCCAGGCCGGCTTCCCTGGCTGGGGAAGGCAGGCGGGGGCTGCTCTGGACGAAGTGAGGGGCAGATCAGAGCAGGCTGGACCCCCCCTTGGTGACCATTCCTGCCTACAGAGCATCACATTTGCTGGCCCCGGAGTAAACCAGACCCTCACTACCACCCCTATGTCTCGGATGGGGAAACTGTTCTTGTCCTCTGGGATAAGCCCGTGGTCCCAGGGTAACGGACACTCATCTGTCGCCTCTGGTAGTTGCCGGGGTGTCGGCCTTGCTCCCATTGCACTGGTGCATCTCCCTGCCTGCACCCGCCCCCCATGCCTCGCACAGGCCTTGTGTGTGATGGGGGCTCACTACGTCTTGTTGAATGAATGGTCAAGTAAACTATCACAGAATGAGCACTGGGTCATGGCAGAAGACTTGATGGCAAATCTTAATGCTACCACTTAGCAACTCACGAGGGTTACGGCCAGGGTGAGGGGACCAGGGCTCGAAAGCCGAAGGGGTGCCCACCGTCAGGCTCTGCAGGTGCAGGTGAGTGCCTGAAGCCGAGCACCTCCTTACATCCTGAGCCCTGGGTGCCTCTCTGGCCTCATCTGGTCCCAGCGCTGCAACTCATCCTGTCTCCGTTTCCTCCTCTGTAAAACGGGGATAATGCCCACGCTACCCTGTAGGATTAAGGAGACAGTGCCCAAGTGGGCACTGGGTGAGGATCCAGTCTTCTCAGGCCCTGAGACTCCCTGGAGGGACGTCAGAGCTCACACCGCTCGTGTGAGATGGAGCCTGGACGAGACCTGCTTTAGGGCTTAAGGTTCTGCTCCTCAGCCTGACCCTAACTGCCTGGGTCCAAAATGACTCCCGGTTCACCTGCCTCTGGGGGAGGCAGATTGTGAGAATGCCCTGGGATGCCCAGAAGCTCCTCCCACCAGCCCTCACACCTGTCTCAGTCTTCTTGCCCCCTCAGGCTGTTGTGGGGAGGAAGGGGGCACTGGAGGGCTCAACCCAGCACCTGACACGTAGGTGTTCAGTGAACACATTTTGGATGGATGGATGGATGGATGGGTGGGTGGATGGATGGATGGATGGGTGGGTGGATGGATGGATGGGTGGGTGGATGGATGGCTGGATGGATGGAAGGATGGATGGATGGATGGATGGATGGATGGATGGATGGGTGGGTGGGTGGATGGATGGGTGGATGGATGGATGGGTGGGTGGATGGGTGGGTGGATAGGTGGATGGATGGGTGGATGGATGGATGGATGGATGGATAGGTGGGTGGATGGATGGATGGATGGGTGGGTGGATAGATGGATGGATAGGTGGGTGGATGGATGGATGGGTGGGTGGATGGATGGATGGGTGGATGGATGGATGGATGGATAGGTGGATGGGTGGATGGGTGGGTGGATGGGTGGATGGATGGATGGATGGATAGACGGATGGGTGGATGGGTGGACGGATGGGTGGATAGTTGGGTGGGTGGATGGATTGATGGGTAGAATGACCTACCATTTCAGTTGTCATGATTGTTGCTCTGGGTGGTACCCAAGCTGAATGGTTTGTTGATTTTATCCTCTCGTTTATTAATTTGTTAGTAATAGCTCACTAATACACTAACTCCCCTTGGGTTGCTGGTCCCCATGCTGTGGAGATACATCATAATCCCTGCCTTCAACATGTGCTCATTCACCAAAGTTGGGCCATATGTTCCCCCACGAGTAACCACAGAGCCCAGCATAGTGGGAAGGCGCTTCAACTCTTTCCTGAGTGAAGAGCAAACACTTGTTCTTATGTCACCAGGCTTGCTTGCCTGGGAAGTTTGTGGTTGGTTTTCTTTTGAAATCTCTGGGTCCCCAGCCCAACCAGCATCTCTAATTGATGCCAGGGCTGCTCATGGTTGGCACAAAGTTGATTATTTCTCTCCCATTATAACATGAACACTGTTCCTGATATACTTTTTGGAAAATACAAAGTAGAAAGAATAAAAATGACAGTCACTCGGAATCTGACCACACGAGGACAAGCCTGGCTGACGCTGGGATGTATGCTTTTCTTCTCCATTTATATTTGTATTTTCCTTTGATGTTGGACAGAGTTCATGTCTTGGCGCTGCCATGCATGAGGTGTGTGACCTTTGGGCAACCTCTCTGAGCCTTTCTGCTCATCTAAAAAGTGAGCATCCTCAGAGAGGTGATTCCGGAGGTGATGGCAAGTAAACTGTCAGCGTGGGGCCTGGTGGGTTGTGGTCCTTGGTAAGATGGTGGCCATTTCCATTTGTGGGTGACTCCTGCATGCCTGAGACCCCACGCAGGGCACAGTACTCAGGGCGCTGGAGCTGGCAGGGCCTCAGGAGATGGACAGTTCCCTGGTTTTCAAATGGTCCCTTGGGGGCCTCCTTGGGCAGAGGAGATGGGAAGGGGGCAGGTGCAGGGCTCTGAGCTCCCGTTCCTCCCCGGCCCAGGCTGTCTTAGCTTCATCCTAGTGTTTTTGTCGGGGGGGGAAGTGGCGGCCCCCTAGATGTCTGTCCAACATGGGGACTGCACTGGGGGTCCTTGACGCTATCAGAGAAACCAACGAGATACACACAACCATACAGAGAGATCTAGAAAACGCCGTGTCCCGGGAAAGAGGTAGGAAGCAGAAGGGCTTATTCATGGAAGCTCTGAACACAGATCCACATCCACAGGTTTTCGTGCGCGTGTATCTAAGGCAATACGTCCAACAGATTGAAGAGGCTGCCTTTAGGCGGGAGAAGAGGGAGGTGGGCATGGAGATGGGGCGGGGGAGGGAAATATGACAAAATACAACAAAGGAGGGGCCTCACACAGACCCGGGTTATTAGCCCACCATGAACTCAGTAACATGATTGCAACTTTCTGCTCAGAGTTCCAAAGGTAAGATGAGCAAAAGAGAGAGGAAAACGTGGACTCCCCCTTCCTGCACCTGAGGCCCAGCGAGGGCAGGAGGCATCACCCAGGTGGTCCTTCCCTCCGCTTCTCTCTGCCTAGACCCCGGGGCGCCACGTGGGTGCTAACTTCTCCTTCCTGCAGGTGTTTGCAGAAGAGCTGCCCGGAGCAGGGTCTCACCTGTCCTCAGCCACCAGCCTCCCCCGCTGCCCACCCCCAGCAGACCTACTGTGACAATTCCTCTGTTTGGAGGGGCTTTTGTCAGAGGAGAAAAATTGAAAAAGAAAAGTTGGAGGGCATACATGGCCTCAAACAGTTGATTTTTTTTAACAATAAAGTTTATGGTTGTCCCCCAATTAGAAAAATCAATCTACGCTCCTAACGTAGCATTTAAAAAGCACAAAGTTAATTATTTCTCTCCCATTATAACATGAACACTGTTCCTGATATACTTTTTGGAAAATACAAACTAGAAAGAATAAAAGTGACGGTCCCTCGGAATCTGACCACACGAGGACAAGCCTGGCTGACGCCGGGATATATGACTTTCTTCTCCATTTATATTTACATTTTCCAATCTGTGGTCAAATTTAATAATGTGAATGTCTAAATAAACCACTAATTCCCCAATTTCACCTTTGGCTTAATTTTCCAGCCTTTAGGGAACAGCCAGGTGCAAGGCCACGGGGGCAGGGGAGACAAGAGGACAGAAAGCGAAGTCGCATTTAGTCATATTCTTTTTTGGCCTGTGTAGCCTGAGTGTTGGATTTCCTCTTGTTTTATTTTGTTTGAGCCTTTCGACGTGTTAGGTGTCTGTTTGTAAACTTTCCTCTGCTTCCGATTTCAGTCTGGAAGCAGCAGATTGATTTTAAATAGAAATACCTTGAAGGTGGTGGTGTTTGGGGGCTGGAAAATCCATCCAGAGGGGTCCCACCATCAACTGCCAAGTGGAAGTTTTATGGCTGGTTCACTACATCAATAGAAGAGGCAGTGTGTCGTCTGGGGAGCAGATGAGCTACGTTCCAGGGGAGCAGACAGAAATTTGGGGGTGGGGGGAAGCTTACACGTGCTCAGGGCACAGCCCAAGCAGAAGAACTTACTTAGTTTTTCTTTCCTTCTTTTCTTTTTTTTTCAGCTTACAATTAACATTCAGAGTTCAGTCTCCACCCTCCCTCTTGAAATGGAATTTTTATCTTTTGATTCACACTACAAGATAAAATCCCTGTTTATCCAATTGCATGAATAATTGATAAGCTCTTTCCAACTTGCCAGAAGCAACTTAGCAGTCTCGCCTTGCAGCCTGGAACCCCTGGCAATTCCTGGAGTGCCAGCGACAGACCCTTGCACAGTTTCTCCTTGGAGTCCACCGACTTTCTGTCTCAGGGGTGGGATTTATCTCTTGATCCAGATTCGGGAGTTACAGATTAGAGACCTAGGGTTCCAGCATCGCGGATGCGGGGAGGAGGGGAGGCAATGTCGGTGTCCACTTAGATTTTCTGAAATCGAGTCTGTGACAGGTGTGGATTCCGCTGGGAGCCTCCTGGCTGGCGGCTTCAGAGTTCACGGCATTAATTAACTCTAATCTGTTCCCTGATAGTTTAAACCAGACCCGAGATGTGAAGGTATTTTCTTTCCTAAAATTTAAGGGGCTTAATGAGATAGCAACGAGGGCCTGTGTCTCGCCTCTTTAATGCACTTGGCTCTCTGGCCGTGTTTATATGATAAAAGCAGTGAGGTGTAATTTATGTGCTTAGCTGGGGTTTATCCTTTTTAAGCAGGTCTGGACGGCTTACCTGTTATATTTGGCTCAAGCTAGCTTAAAAAAGAATTTATAGAGTGTACTGCAGAATGTCCCAATTCTGCAACACCAAAGGTAAAAGTGACTTGGGGTAATGGTGCAAAATGCCCCTAAGGAAAAGGGTTGACAAGATCGTGTGTCTTCCTCCCCCTCCCACGCTCCAAGCATCTTCCCACCGGCTTTCATGGTGGGTTTGATGGGGCTGAGATTGCCTGCGCCTTGTGGCTGGCGGGGTCTCAGATTGAAACCCGTTGAGAGGAGTCAGCTTCCAGGTCTCTCCGGAGCTGTGTAGTCCTATCTCGCCTCGGGGGAAGTGGGGAAGTGGGGCTTTAAGCAGCCGCTCTCACTTATCAACCACACCATTCATTCCGTTTTCTCTTTCATTTGCAGAAGGTGGAGAGAAAATGAATCAGAGGCGTTTTTTTTTTTTTTTTCCTGGCCTGTTTCCCCAAAGCTCCAGGAAATTAAGAAACATGCCATTAGTTTTAGCAAACAATTTAAGCAAACTCAAACCAGAGGTCTCACCAAAGGCCTAGGATGTGAATGAGACCCCGTTAGTGGTCCTGGTCTTCCTCATGGATGCTGCCAGAAGTAGAGGAGGAGCCGGTGGGGAAGGAGGGGGAACAGGGGCATCTGCGGGCTGCGACTGACCTCCCTGCAGAACCCCAGGGTCAGTGGGCCTTTCCTTGGAAGCTGGTCCCCGACATGGCACTGGGTGGCCTTCTCCTGCCCCACCTAAATCCATAGATTCCTGCAGTGTCTCCAGGCTGTGTGGTTTATTGGGAAGTAGAGTGTGTGGTGGGTTTCAACTGTCTGCGCTCTACCAAAAATGTTAATGGGGTGAGCTCTGCCCCAGCGCGGACACAGTGGAACGCAGATCGTACGGGCTGCAGCACCACGAGGGTGATTCTGGTGTTTAAGATGTACGTTTTGTTGGACCACACTGATGGGTCTCCAATAGCTGTTCTGAGTAAATGAGAAGATGTGTGTAAAGCTGCAGTCCTGGTGCTTGGCCCAAAGTGAGCGTCAGGTTGTGATGGCAGTGACAATGGCAGTGACGATGGCAGTGACGATGGCAGTGACGATGGCAGTGATGATGGCCATGATCAGGAGGAGTCAGGATGTCAGGGATCAGGGTTCTGGCTCCAGCCCAGCCAAACCACTCACCGCCACAGTGACCTCGGGGCATCCCTGTTTACCTCTGCACTCACGTTGTTTGTCCATAAAACATCCAAAATGCATTGGAGGGAGGTGAGACGTGAGCTTGAGAAACTGACACCCCACAGCTTCTGGCTTCCAGGGGTGCAGCTTTCTTTCCTCTCTCTTTTTTTTTTTTTTCTAATTCCAACGTGAAATACATGCCTATTACAGAAAATTGTAATAAGCAGAAACACACCCCTAGGAAGACCAGAGTCTACTCATCCTTCAGTCATTCATTCAGCAGGCACTTGTAGGCGGTGGGGTGGGAATGGAACCAAGACTTGGGCTTTTGCATAGAAATCAACACGTTGATTCTAAAATGCAAAGAGTTGTGTGACTGGAATTGTGTTGACTCTATAAATTGGTTTTAGAAGGACTGACACCTTAATATTGACTCCAATCCACTGACATGGCATCCCTCTCCATTTACGGAGGTCTTTGTTTCCTTCATTACAGCATATAGGGTTTGTATGTGTTTTGTGAGATTCATACCTAATTATTCATGGATTTGGTGCTATTGTAAATGGTACCTTAAAATATTTCAATTTCCAATTGTTCATTCCAATGTCTAGAAATACAATTAATTTTTGTATATAGACCTTGTATCCTAGAACCTCACTAAATTCACTTTTTAGTTCTAGTAACTTTTTCATAGATTCTTTGGAATTTTTTGTGTAGATAATTATGTAATCTATGAATATAGACAGTTTCATTTCTTCCTTTCTGAAGGAGATGCCCTTTCCCCCCTGGATTTACTGCAGCAGTACCAGATTGAGTAGGAATGATGAGAGCCAATATCCTTGTCTTGTCCTGGATCTTAGGGTAAGGCATTTAGTCTTTATTATGTGTGATGTTAGCTGTAGGTTGTTTGTAGATGCCCTTTATCAGTTTAGATGTTCTTCTAGTCCTTGTTTTCTGAGTTTTTGTTGTTGTTGTTATTTTAATCATGGATGTGTCTTTATAAAATGCTTTCTCTGCATCTTTTGTGATGATCATATGATTTTTCTTCTTTAACCTGCTGATATGGTGAGTTTCATTGATTGATTTTTTAATGTTGAGCCAGCCGTACATTCCTGGGATAAAGTCCGCTTGACTGTGATGAATTATCCTTTTTATATATTGTTGGATTTGATTTACTTGTATTTCATTAAAGATTTTTATCTATGTTCATGGAGGTTATTCATCTGTAGTTTTCTTTTACTGTAATGTCTTTGATTTTGGCACCAGGGTAATACTGGTCTCATAAAATGAGTTGGGAAATGTTCCTTCCTCTTTTGTATTGCGGGAGAATATGTGAAAAATTGGTATTATCTCTTTCTTGAATATTTGGTAGAATTCAACATTGAAGCCATCTGGGCCTGGGGTTTTCTTTCTAAAAAGGCTTTAACTGTACATTTAATTTATTTAATAGATAAAGGATTATTCAGGTTATTTATTTTTTCCTGAATGAGCTTTGGCATTTTGTGTCTCTCAGGGAATTTCTCTATTTCATCTAAGTTGTCATATTTGTGGGCATAGAGTTGATTGTAATATTCCTTTATTATCTTTTAATCTTTTCAATGTGATGTCCAGTCTTTCATTCCTGATATTGATAATTTGTGTTATTCTCTTTTTCTATTGGTTAATCTGGTTAGAGTTTTATCTGCTTTATTTTTTCAAAGAAGAAGCTTTGGGTTTCATTTATTTTTCTCTGTTATTTTTCTGTTCTCAGTTTCAGTAGTTTCTGCTCTTATCTTTATTATTTCCATTCTTCTATTTATGATTCTATTTTATCTACCCTGTTGGTTTAGTATTTACACCTTAAAAATATTTTTTAGTGGTTGTCCTAGGTTTTTTTTTTTTTTTGGTTTTTTAATAAAACTTATTTATTTTATCTTTGGCTGTGGTGGGTCTTCTTTGCTGCACGCGGGCTTTCTCTAGTTGCGTCTAGCGGGGGCTACTCTTTGTTGTGGTGCGTGGGCTTCTCACTGCAGCGACTTCTCTTGTTGCGGAGCATGGGCTCTAGGTGCACAGGCTTCAGTAGTTGTGACGCACAGGCTTCAGTAGTTGTGGCTCGTGGGCTCTAGAGTGCAAGCTCAGTAGTTGTGGCGCATGGGCTTAGTTGCTCCGCAGCATGTGAGATCTTCCCGGACCAGGGCTCAAACCCATGTCCCCTGCACTGGCAGGTGGATTCTTAACCACTGCACCACCAGGGTAGCCCTGCCCTAGGTTTTACGATATAAATCTTTAATGAAAAATTCTGACTTCAAATAAAATGATACTGCGTTATGTCTAGTCTAGGAAACTTACAACAGTATGCTAATAATTCTTCATTCAAATGCTTTGTGTCATTGGTGTCATGTATTTTAGTTTTGTGTATGATATGACCACACAGAAGCTTGCTACTACTTTTGCTTTTGCTACTACTTTTTTGAAAATCAGTTATCTTTTAGAGCAGGAGTTGGCAAACTTTTTCTTTAAAGAGTCAGATGTAAATACTTTAGGTTTTGCAGGCCATGTGGTTTTTGTCACAGCATCTTGACCCTACCACTGTAGTATTTTTTTTTTTTTTTTTTGCGGTATGCGGGCCTCTCACCATTGCGGCCTCTCCCGCCGCGGAGCACAGGCTCCGGACGTGCAGGCTCAGCAGCCATAGCTCACGAGCTCAGCCGCTCCACGGCATGTGGGATCCTCCCAGACTGGGGCACGAACCCATGTCCCCTGCCTTGGCAGGTGGACTCTCAACCACTGCGCCGCCAGGGAAGCCCCTACCACTGTAGTATGAAAGCAGCCATAGACAATATATGAATGAATTTTATAAATTCAATACAACTTTATTTACAAAAATAGGCAGCAGGCAGTATATGGCCCACAGCCTGGGAATAAATTTGGGGTTGATAGTTTTTTTCTTCTAGCACTCCAAGATGTCATTTCCATTGTCTTTTTAAAAAATCTTATTTTATTTTATTTTTTATTTTTTTGGAGTATAGTTGATTTAAAATGTTGCATTAGTTTCAGGTGTACAACAAAGTGATTCAGTTATATATATATATACACGTATCTATTCTTTTTCAGATTCTTTTCCCATTTAGATTACTACGGAATATTGAGTCGAGTTCCCTGTGGTATACGGTAAGACCTTGTTGATTATCTATTTTATATATAGTAGTGTGTATATGTTAATCCCAACCTCCTAATTTATCCCTTCCCCCCACCTTTCCTCTTTGGTAACCATAAGTTTGTTCCATTGTCTTTTATCTTGCCTAGTTTCTGATGAGATGTCTGATGTAATTATTATCTTTGTTCCTCTGCATGTAATGTGTTTGTTTTTCTTCTGCCTACCTTTGATTTGCTCCTTGTCCTTAGTTTTCAGCAGTTTGACTATGATATGCCTGTTTCGGTGTTTGTTTTTGTTTATTGTATCCTATTTGGTGTTCTCTGAGCTCTTTGGATCTGTGGTTTGATGTCTGTCATTAGTTTTGGAAAATACCTTTTTTTATAATTTCAATAATTTATTTTAAAGTATTAACATTGGTTTCATGGCCCAGAATACGGTTTGTCTTGATGAATGTTCCTTGTGTACTTGGGTGGAGTTTTCTATAAATGTCAGTTAGATGATTATTTCTTCAAATATTTTTTCTGCCTCATTCACTCTTCTCCTTCTGGGATTCCAAATACACTTCTGTTGGACCATTTGTTATTGTCCCAAAACTCTTGGACGCTCTGATTTTTTCTTAAATTAAATTTATTTATTTATTTATTTATTTGTGGCTGCGTTGGGTCTTCATTGCTGCATGCGGGCTTTCTCTAGTAGTGGCGAGCGGGGGCTACTCTTCATTGTGGTGTGTGGGCTTCTCATTATAGTGACTTCTCTTGTTATGGAGCACAGGTTCTAGGCATGTGGGCTTCAGTAGTTATGGCATGTGGGCTCAGTAGTTGTGGCACACAGGCTTAGTTGCTCTGTGGCATGTGGGATCTTCCAAGATCAGGGCTCAAACCTGTGTCCCCTTCATTGGCAGGAGGATTCTTAACCACTGCGTCGCCAGGGAAGTCCTGGATGCTCTGATTTTTTAAAAACTCTTTTTTCTCTTTGAGTTTCAATTTGAATAATTTCTATTGACCTGTCTTCAAGTTTGTTATTACCTGTGTTAAGTTTACTAATGAGTCTGTCAAAATCATTCTGTGTCTTTGTTACTGTGGCTTTTATTTCCAGTATTGCCATTTGATTCTTTCTTATAGTTTGTACTTTTTGTTGAAATTACCTCTGTGATCATTCATGGTGTCTTCATTTTGACTTGAGCCATTAACATGTTAATCAGTTATTTTAAGTTCCTGTCTGATAATTCCAACATCTATACCATATCTGAGTCTGATTCTGTTGATTCTTTTGTCTCTTGATGGCTTGTTGCTTTTCCTTTGAGTGCCTCAAAATTTCTTTATTGAAAGCCAGACATCTAGTGTTGGACAACAGGGACTGAGGTAAATAGTTTTTATGTCTGGAAACAGAGCATGCCTTTATTTCTGCCAGGCCTTTAGTATGGGGAGATGAGTCAATCCACTTAGGAGTTCAGCTGGGTTTAGGTTTTGTTGTTGCTATAGTTACCCTCAATGTACCACTAGCTTCAAGCTAACCTCTTTGGTTAGCTTGTGTTTATGTGGGGAGTTGCTTTGCAAGAGCGTTTTCCGTAATGTCTGCTCCACCCTCAGCTTTAAGTCTTCCTTTGCACTTTGCCAGAGAGGATCTCTCTGCATCCTGTTGCCCCCCTCCTGGCAGCTGATGCTGTTACTTGTGACTCCACACTGATTTACCTGGTGGTGGGCTGAGGGCGGGGGGAGTGTCCTCTGTTATGAGTATGCCTTGATCTCAGCCAGGCCCTGTGTGAGCCTGTCCAACCACAGCTGTGGGTCTGGGCTCAGGATATCTTCCTTTGCATCCCACCCTACCCCAGGAATAGAGGGTTTTTTTTTTGTTTTTTCCTTCAATCAGCTTCATTGGTTTTCACCAGTGTCCTAAGGGTACCAGGTTTTTTTGCCCTTCCCCTAGAACTTTTAGGAGATGGGGAGAAGGACCTGGGTGGGGTTTTGTGCTTTTCCTGTGGTGGCCGCTGTTCCCTTCCTTCAGGCCTGCCCTACGAGGGAGCTCTCTCAGAATTCTCACCCTGCCCTTTCCTATCTTTATCTGAGCACCAGTTCA
Source organism: Neophocaena asiaeorientalis asiaeorientalis (assembly GCF_003031525.2). Taxonomy (NCBI): domain Eukaryota; kingdom Metazoa; phylum Chordata; class Mammalia; order Artiodactyla; family Phocoenidae; genus Neophocaena; species Neophocaena asiaeorientalis. The sequence continues at coordinate 4,562,091 of NW_020173687.1, read as the reverse complement.
CTGGTGGAAGCAAAGCTGCATATAGAATGAATTCCTCTTATGTCGGTGGCTCCCAGAAGTCCTACACTGTCTAATGAGCCCACATCAACCTTTAGCAATCTGTTAAATATTTTAGCTTTTTGTCATACCAGTGTCCAATGGTACGTACTTCCAGTAAGCAAGTGCCCCAGTTCTGTCTCTCCCTACAGGCACCTATCTTTCCTTAGATTTCAGATTAGTTGATTCCCTGGCAACCTCAGATCTCTGCTGGATTAAAGAAAAGCTGCCAAGTTTTAACTTGTCTGGCTTGTTTTTTTGTTGTAGTAGTAAGGATGGGAGTGATGCCCTTTCCAGCTTTCTACATCTGAAGCTGTCTGACTTCTTTTAAAGATAAATTTTTTTTCAGTAAAATTAACGTTTCCTTTAAATAATAAGTTCATAACAGGAAGCAAATGGTCATACAGGTTGTAGAGGAAGTGGCAAAAAAAAATGGGCAGGTGATAGGTGGAGGTGTGATGTGGGGAAACAGTGCGTTAGGGACAGGAGCTTTGGAACCCACGTTCCACCTCATGATATCTGCGTGAACTTGGGTGAGGGACTCGACCTCAGTGAGTCTCAGTTTCCACTTCCTCTTTTGTACAATGGAAGTCAAATGTGATCTACTCCAGAGGATTAAAAGTGCTAATATATAAATAGTGCTTGGTTTGGGGCTTGGCTCGTGTTAAGCGCTCAGTAGAGTGGTTATTCATTTTCATGGATCCAAAGGCCATTTTCACACTGTGGGAGGCACTTCTAGATGTACACAGATGAGAAGGGAGTGGCTTATTTTCTTTTTTAAAAAATTTATTTTACTGAAGTACAGTCGATTTACAATGTTGTGTTAGTTTCTGCTGTACAGCAAAGTGATTCAGTTATACATATATATGTGTATATATATATATATATTCTTTTCCATTCTGGTTTATCTCAGGATATTGATTATAGTTCCCTGTGCTGTTTATCCACTCTCTATATAAAACAGAACCACCAGGACCTTGCTGTTTATCCACTCTCTTTCCACATATAAGTGCTATCATATGGTATTTGTCTTTCTCTGTCTGACTTAACTTCACTTAGTGTGACAATCCCTGGCTCCATCCATGTCGCTGCAAATGGCATTATTTCATTCTTTGCATGGCTGAGTAATATTCCATTGTATATATGTACCACATCTTCTTCACCCATTAATCTGTCGATGGACATTTAGGTTGTTTCCATGTCCTGGCTATTGTGAATAGTGCTGCTATGAACACAGGGGTGCAGGTACCTTTTTGAATTACAGTTTTGTTTGGATATATGCCCAGGAATGGGATTCCTAGGTCATATGGTAGCTCTAATTTTAGTTTTTTAAGGAACCTCCATACCGTTCTCTGTAGGGGCTGTACCAATTTACATTCCCACCAACAGTGTAGGGGAGGGTTCCCTTTTCTCCACACCCTCTCCAGCATTTGTTTTTTGCAGACTTTTTGAGGACGGCCATTCTGACGGATGTGAAGTGATACCTCATTGTAGTTTTGATTTGTATTTCTCAAATAATTAGCGATGTTGAGCATTTTTCATGGGCCCGTTGGCTGCCTGTATGCCTTCTTTGGAGAAATGTCTATTTAGATCTTCTGCCCAGTTTTCGGCTGGGTTGTTTGTTTTTTTGTTATTGAGTTGTATGAGCTATTTGTAGAGTTGGTTGTTTTCTATATGATTCCCAAGTCTCCTAGACTCTGGCTGGTGTGTGTGTGTGTGTGTGTGTATGAGACTCTGATGGGACTTTCTAAAGTAGCTTCTGCATTACTCCCACTGTGGAATTGTATGTTAAGAAATGTATTGCTCAGGAAATATTTTAACGAGTGAGAAAGAGGGGAAGTAACCAGCCCAGCACAGGGCATCCAGAAAGCCCTCAGTAAACACTGGCAAAATGAGAAGAAGAAGGAAATCTTCACCTGGGGCTGGGTCTAAACTTCCAGCTTCATCTCACTTTTGTCAGTCACGTGTCTGCTTGACCTTGCGAGACCCTTGACCTCCCTAAGCCTCAATTTCCCACCAGCAAGATGGCAGACACCTTTGCTGCCCTCACTTAGCTCCTATGATTGTTATGAGGTTGAAACAGAGCGATGTCTGTGACCATCTGAAAACTCTACGAGCATACAAGGCATTAGTGTTAAAAACGAGCACTCAAATCCAATCTGAAAGGTTGAAGGATACGTGACTAGTGGACCCTGGTTGAAGGATACGTGACTAGTGGACCCTGGGGCCTTCTCAGTTACGGCTTCAGGAATAGTTAAGGTAAAGTCGGTCAGCCAGTGATCAATTCTTTTTGAAGTTTCTCTCCCAAGGAGGCATTGGGGTTTTTGCAGCTGCCTGATGTGTTTCTTAACAAGTTATCTCCAACTGGAGAAACATCAGTAGCTGTCGAGGCCACGGTCTGTCTGCCTGATTTATACAAATTGGTGAGACGGTATCTGCAGCCTGTTCTTTGATCTTGGTTTGAAGCGAGTCAACTTAAACACTCATGGGAGCTGCAAGGAGATCCTTCACATAAACGTGTCCACAAATCTTGCCCGGACGCTCAGGGTGAGGCCTCAGCCGGTTGCTTCAAAGGCCTCATCCATCACAGCAGGGGGAATAAAAACTCAAGTTATGCTGTAGTAATCTTATTGATTGCCATCCTTGACCCAACTCAACCCATATCCAACTGCGGCAGGAGTTTCTAAGTCAACTTTTGTTCTAGAACTTCACTCTCCCCACCATCGCCCCACGCCGTTCCCCTGCGGCCACACCTCTCTTTAATCAAGGAGGAGGGTGGGCGGGGAAGGAAGCTCTCGTTGCTGAGCGCCGGAGGTTAATTGCAGCCCTGGAGCCCGACTGCCCGAGTTTGAATCTCAGCTCCGGCCTACTCCAGCAGGGGGGACCGTGGACCAGCTGTAGAAGCCTGCCCCTGTTTCAGTTTCCCTGTTTAGCAATTTGGATGGTGTATCAGTCAGGGTTACACTAGAGAAACAGAACCAGTAGGATATTTATGTTAAGGGATGCATTTTAAGGAATTGGCTTATGGGATTGGGGGGGTCTGGCTAGGTAAGTTGAAATCTGTAGGCGGATGCCTGAGGCCCCTGTCCACAGGAAGAATTTCTTCCTCAAGGAATCTTCAGTTTTTCCTTTCAACTGACTGGGTGAAGCCCACTCCCCCGGCCCCCGCCACACACACATTATTATGGATCATCTCCTTTATTTAATGTTTTTCCCAAAAGGTGTTTGATTTTTGCTTTATTTAGAGCAGAAAAATTAACTCCTAAAAACCCTAAAATTGGGGGGAGGCAGTTAAAATGTCAGTTTAAAAATTTTGTTTTCTGAATGAAGTCAATTTACAGCTCAAAAAAAAAAAATTTAAAAAGAAAAGAAAGAAAAGGGCACGTGGAGTTCCGGTGTGTGCAAAGCGTCACGCTGCCGTGCTCTGCTCCAGTCTCTTGGTCCCGTGTGCGTGGGGTGATGAGGAGCAGGGCATTTGGGGAGACAGAGATGAATTCAATATCAAATTCATCTCCTGCTACTTTATGATCTTTTCGGGTTGTGTAACGGTTCTCTATCTCATTTAACAAGACTACAAAGTGAGACGATAATAGTACCTGACCTACGGGGACGTTGTGAAAATTCAGTGAGAGAACACAGATTGCTTTCCTCAAGCTTTGCATGCATTTATAAATGTTCATTATTAATAATGAAGAAAAAGTAAAGTCACCTGTCAATGCTCACCCGTCTACAAAATACCTTCACCACAGCACCTAGGTTAGGGTTTGGTGGAATAATAAGGTTCAGTAACCCAGCCAAGCTGACCTATGACATTGACCATCCCAGATAGCGCAGAATTGACGGGAAAAGAAGATGAGGGGTTACGTGTAAGTGGGGCCTGGCAAAGAGGGTGCTCTCCATAAATGTTAGATTGTTATTGGGAAGAGGATTAGGCGAGAGAATACTCACAATAGGCCGGCACATAGTAAGTGCTCAGTAAGCATTAGCTATTACGATGTCTTTGCAGTTTCACTCAGTAGATCTGTATGGCGCTTCTGCCACGCGCCAGGCATTGTTGGGTTGGGGATACGATGGTGTGTGCTCTGACTCAGGCCTATGGTAACAAGTCATTGCGTGCACACACTCCACACACACACACACACACACACACACACACACAGAGCTGATGACAATTGGTGGCTCCAGAGGCTGACATGAGAGCTTATCATGGAGAGTCTGGGGGCCTGGGGATACTTCCTTGAGAGTGTGAGTTTGGAGCTGAGGTTTGAAGGGTGAGTGTGGGGGGCTAGGACGTGGGTGGTGGAGTGGAGGGGGGGGCTATGGAAGCACATCTTGGGGAGAAAGATGGGCACAAACACAGGCCCCCTATGCAGGGGCCGGGAGCCACGGGCTGGTTCCCAGCCAACATGGGAGTCTTAACTGTGGATATCTGATTGCTTAGATTTTATGTTTATAGTTCTTTTCTCTCTTAGGCTGCAAATAATTTAAATTGTTGTTTATTGGCTCTTTCTAGCTATTTCAAAATAATAATACCAATATTATTACTAACACCATCATTATTCCTAAAAAGAATTTAAGATCTCTTTGCACTTCTTTTTGTCCAACCAGGATGCACATCCATATCAGTGTATTTTAAAATCACCCGATATGATTCTTCTCTGACTGGTTAAACCAGGAGTTGGCAAACCTTTTCTTAAAGGCCAAGTAGCCCAGGTACAAAATAGGCTCTTTTTTAAAAATTGAAGTATAGTTGATTTACAATGTTGTGTTAGTTTCAGGTGTACAGCACAGTGATTCTGTTATATGTGTGTATTATTTTTCAGATTCGTTTCCGCTACAGGTTATTACAAGATATTGAATATAACTCCTTGTGCTCTACAGTAGGTCCTTGTTTATCTAGATTATACATAGTAGTGTATATCTGTTGATCCCAAACTCCTACTTTATCCCTCCCTACCTTTCCCCTTTGGTAACCACAAGTTTGTTTTCATGTCTGTGAGTCTGTTTCTGTTTTGTAAATAAGTTCATTTGTATCATCTTTTAGATTCCACTTTTAAGTGATATCATGTGGTATTTGCCTTTCTCTGTCTGACTTACTTCACCTAGCATGATCATCTCTAGGTCCATCCACGTTGCTGCAAATGGCGTTATTTCATTCTTTTTTATGGCTGAGTGATATTCCACTGCATATATATATATATATATACCAGATGGTTTTTATCCCAAAATGCCCCCCCACAAAGGATATGAGGAGGGAGAAGTCGTTTGGCCCGGGCGTCGTGCTTGGCCCCTTGTCCAGCAACCTCACCGCAGGTCAGTGTTGTCCAGCCCACGCTCACTAATACACCTTATAGCTTCCCAGCCACCACCGTGATCCCGCCCATCCTCCCCTCTCGCCTGACAAGTGTCACAGCTTCTGAAATGGTCTTCGGGCCCCATGCCTCACCCACATCCTATCATCCATGGCAGATAAAGTGATTTTTCTCCCCAACTGAAATGTGACATCATCCAGAAAAAGGATGAAAAGAATAATCACCAGTGCACCTCTGTGGAGCCTCAAACCAGATCGTGAAGTCACCTCTTCACCCCGTCTCAGAAATGGCCCCTCCTGGGGACTTCCTTGGTGGCGCAGTGGTTAAGAACCCACCTGCCAGTGCAGGGGACACGGGTTCGAGCCCTGATCTGGGAAGATCCCACATGCCGCGGAGCAGCTAAGCCCGTGCGCCACAGCTACTGAGTTTGCGCTCTAGAGCCCATGCTCCACAGCAAGAGAAGCCACCGCAATAAGAAGCCCGCGCACCGCAACCAAGAGTAGACCGTGCTCACTGCAACTAGAGAAAGCCTGCGCGCAGCAACAAAGACCCAATGCAGCCAAAAATAAATAAATTTATATTAAAAAAAAAAAGAAAGAAAGGAATGGGCCCACGGTCTTGACATCCCACCCTGCCGTTTCACGTTGCCTGCTTTTGAATTTTCCTTAAACCAAGTAGTTGAGATCGTGTTCTTTTACATCTGGTTCCTTTTGCCCAACATTTACAAAATGTTTAACTCTTGACGGCTATTTGGGTTGTTTCTATTTGGGGGCTCCTACAAACAACACTTTTATATAAACATTCTTGTACCAATTTATTTCTATCACATATCTAAGCTAGAAGTTGACTTTCTGGCTTATAGGGTATGTTCAGTTTTCATAGATATCACCAGATAGTTTTCTAAAGCCGTGGTCCTAGCCTACATGCCTGCCGGTGGTGTATGAGAGTTCTTGCTGTCCTGTACCCTTGGAATACCTGCTATTGTCCAGCAGTTTTGTGTTTATTTTTGTGTCTTTAGTTTACCATTCTCTGGGTAGATAGGGTATCTTTCTGTGCTTTTATTTTATGTATTAGATTTTTTTACCATCTTAACCATTTTTTAGTATACACTACGATAGTGTTAACTATGTCCTGCAATAAATCTCTAGAACTTTTATATCTTGCCAAATTGAAACTCTTCACCCATTGAACAACAACTCCCATTCCTCCCATGCCCCGGCCCCAGCCCCTGGTGACCACCTTTCTATTCTCTGTCTCTATGAGTTTGACTATTTTAGATACCTCATGTAAGTGGAACTGTACAGTATTTGTCCTTTTGTGACAGGCTTATTTCACCGAGCATCCTGTCCTCTAGGTTCGTCCGTGTTGCGGCAGGTGTCAGAATCGTCTTCCTTTCTAAGGCTGCATAGTGTCCCATTGTACGGATGGACCACATCTGTATCCATGGATATTGAGGTTGCTTTCGCCTCATGGTACTTTCAATTTGCATTTTCCGGATGTTTGATTAAGTTGAGGCTCTTTTCCTTTGCTTACTGGCCATTTGCATATATTTTTTGTGAAGTGCCCGTCCAAGTTTTTTACCCTTTTTTTTTTTTTTTGCATCAGGTTACACCTATTTCTCTTTGACTTGTAGTAGTTCTTGGGATAATCTGGGTATGACCCTTGGCCATTTGTATGAGATTCAATGGTCAAAGTGAATCTGATCCAAAGGGAAACCTGATCACGTCCCTCTCATGCATCCTCCTTTTTTATGTCTCATGTTCCGGCCTCCTTACTTCTCTAGCCTCCCCATGGACCACCTGCTCTCTGCCTTCTCTCCTTCAGTCACGCTGGAGTCTCTTGAATACGCTGCTCTCTCTACCCCGGAATCTGACAAAAGGCAGAAGCTAAGGGCACAGACTCTGGGGCCAGACCGCCTGGGTTTCCTTCCTTATGTTTAAAGTGGAGATGATAATAATAATTAATAATAATAATAATTCATCGAGTTGTGCAGAACCGAGGTGCTGGAGTGCTTCGAAGGATGCTCTGCACGTGGTAAAGGGGATGTGATACTTATCGTTGATTGGCAGAGTGTGGGCTAGTTTTCAGACCCTGCTTGCCCCTTCGGCGGGAAGACTTGTGCAGTGCACACCCTGCCCAGCTGTATGTGGCGGCCCTGGCTTGTCCCCAGGTCTTGAGTTCCTCCAGAGTGGCTCTGTTCTCAGGAGGCTCCTCCCTTTTGGTGTCACCAGTGATTTTCTGCAGGACCAGACTTAACATCCTGCCAGTTTTGCAACCCCTTCCAAGAGAAAACACCTCGCTCCCAATAATTAGAGCAGGAAATTATTGCAGAGCAAATCCCGGCTGGCACGTATCCTTCCCCGGGGGCAGGAGGGTGGGAGGGGCTGCTACAGGGCCATCTCATATGAACCTCTTGGACTGAGAGCCTTCAAAGTAAAATGGAGGGTTATTACTAGAAAAAGAGTGAGTTAATTCTGGGCAGGAAAAACCCACCAGCTTTCCCATTCCTTCCCTTGCTCCCATTCATGGAATCCACCCACTCCCAGTTACCCCACTTCAGGTTGCTTTATTCCACTTTCTTACAAGAAAACTTACTCCCCAAAATGTTCATTCTCTGCCTAGAAAACCCACCCAGTCACACATGAGCTTCAGACAGAGGTCTTCATCTGTTATGAGTTTTGGGGGCATCAATTTTTATCAACAGCCCCTGTCTTTAATCAAGAAGGAATTACCCAGTGGCAAGGCATTATGGTTTTCTTTTATAACTGGCTTGTTTAAAAAAAATTAATTTCAGTTTCAACTTTTAAGCAAGGGAAGAGAAAGGATGATTGTGCCGCCTTTCCTGAAAAGTTATGAAAGCAAGCGAGGGGTCATTTTTCAGAGCTCTGCTCCCCCGATTAATAATGATCAGTCGTGGGTCTTTCATGCGTCTTGCAGCTAAGCTGGGAGCCCTGGAATTAGCTGACTGGGCTCTGCTTCCAAGATGCTTCTTGGATTCTCCTATTTCCAAGGAAGGGGCTTGGAATTAGGGAAGAAGCTGGGGTGTAGTTGGGTGGGGGAAATTCTTGCTCTAAAGGGTGATGGTTTCCACATTCTGCCGGGAAATAGGACCCTTCCCACTTCCACCCTCCCTCCAGAGCAGCCCTCCCCACCCCAGCCCCCCGCCTCTGTTTTCTCTTCTCCAGCCTGATTTTTATTCGAATCATTGGCTGTGTTGTGCTCTCAAGCCTGAACACGGATGCACGGAGTTTTCAAACTGTAATTTATCATGTGTATGAAGGTTTTATCTCTTGTCTGGTGCCCACAACATTGGGGTTCTAATTTCCACCCCAGGACCCGTTCCCTGTGGAGCAGGGCAGGCTTTATCTAACCTTTCTGTGTTAGTTTCATCTCCTGGAAAATAGAGTTAATATCAACCCTGCTCACAGTAGCACAGGAATTAGTCACTGTTTTTCAGAGGGCTAATCTCATACCTTTGCCAGCGGAAGGCAATTCCGCCCACAGCCCCCAGATTATATCTGATAGCATCGTTGCCGATGAGCTGTATTTATTATCACTATTTCCATTGTGAGGCTCCAAACTCATACTTATGAGGTCGCCACTTAATTCATAAATCCAAGAAGCTGTCATAGTCACCGCAATGAGTGGGGATCAGGGCTGAGGGCCACTTGGAAAAATTATCACCACCCACCCAGAGCTGGTCTCCATCCTGAGGCTGGGCAGGCAATCACAGTGGAAATTATAAGGTCACAATGGGATGTGGCTTCATCCCTTTCCATTTCAGGCTATGATTAATCTCTTCTGATGTTACTTTACTTGAGAGAATAATCTAAAACCAGCCCCAGACAAAATCAAGTCTCCTGAAAAGGGAGATCTAAGTGAAAGGAGATAATGTTCATGGAGAAGAAAAGGCATGAACACTCGGCAAGTTTGGAGGCTACGGAGGAGACTGAGAGGCCAGGTCCCTTAATTTATGGCTTAGAAACGGAGAGCTCTTTCTTCTGGAAAGTTGGTGATTCACGGCCTCATTTTGGGTCTGACTCCATCAAAAATATGTCTAGTTGCAAGAGCTGCCAAAAAAAGTGGGTTTCCGCAGTTTCTCCTCCGGCCAGGAGACCTGGGTGTGCTGTGTGCAGTGAGTTTGTGAGGTCCCTCAACTTGAGTTTTCCTGCCCTTCTGAGTCGTAAATAGTCCACGAGAAAGACCCTCAGGAGGCAGGCTGCTTTGGTCTGGATGGGATTCTCAGCGGCAGTGCTACTGGTACTTGATGCTGGGCTATTCAGTGTGATGAGGTCGTCCTACACATTGCAGGGTATTTAGCAGAGCCCCTGGGTCCTCGCAGGTGTAGAGCGCTACCTGAGCATCTCAGGTGTGAGGGAGCAGGGCCCCCACCCGTGGGTAACGTTTGAAGGATGTGAGCCCTTGGGAAGCCTTACATTTGGAGGCCTCGTGCCCCATCATCGCCAGCAAATTAAAACACACCCACACTTTAAGTATAATTTATTTGCAGTAAAAATATTTGAAAGGAATTTAATGATTCTGCTTCTTATATTATCTGGCGGCAGATAATTCACCAACGTCATAATTGCCTGTGATTCCCTCACAGCCAATAGCATCCTTAGGAATTCTTGCAACTGTTTTCTCAAATGTAATGAAGTTTTTATGACTATGACATCATGGATACCGCAGCCAACAAGCGGCGAGGAGGCCTCATTGCTGCGTTTGGCAGGCGTTTAATGAAGCACTTATTAATTTTGATTTTCTTGTCGAATTTTGGAGCCGATCGTTTTTCTCCACATGGCACACACTTGCACAGGCCCCGGAGAGGGCCGTGCTTGAGGCTCTGAGGACCAGGCTTGCTCTCACCAAAAGGTGAGAAGAAGATTCCAGAGGCTGCTGAGCAGTCGCTGTGCTGCGTGGGATTGGCGGGGCGGGGGAGGTTCGCCCGGCTGTTGGATCCACTCCCAGCCTTCTCTTTCTTCGTTTTTATGGCGGTAAAAATTAAGTTGAAACATCTGGAGATCCACATGTGCGATTCGCAAACATCAAACACGGGCGTTCATTCCTTATTTCTTGATTAATTTATTGGACGGCAGCTTTCTGATCAGCCTGGTGCTTTAATCACGGGGAAATTGCCTACCAGCTGGGTATTTTACTTTTCTCTGTTACAGCAAATGAAGCATAATTGCTGGGATGCGGACCAGTCGGAAAAACAAGGAGAAATTAGGCGTAATTGGGCAGCATTTCCTGACGAGTTATAACACCGAGCCCCCAGATGGGATTAGCTGGTGTTTTATTTTCTTTTTTACAAAGAGGGACCTCCCGATTATTAATAGTGCAAGAGGAACCCTCCCTACTGCTCTGGGATGCGTGGGATTGAGCCGTGGGGGCCATTTCCTCCCTCCCAACGAGGAGTGATGTGTCTCCTAGAAGCTTACGGTAATATTTAAAGGTATAAAAAGGGACAGGACAATTAAAAATGTGCATGAGTAGCTTTAGGGCTGACGTTATTGATGCCTTTGTGATCAACAGCACTATTTTTATTTGGATGGCTGGGTAAGAAGGAGCCTTAGGAAGCTCTGGCCACAAAATCGAGAGCCTTACAGAGGGGTGTAAAACCTTGCAGTAACTCTAGTGTCAGGCCTGGGAATAACGGCTGATGTAAAGCTGTGGGTGATGGAGTGAGGCGGGGTTTTCATCAGCGTATATGCCCAGGAGAGAGGATTACCTCTGCCTGCCTTCCAGACCCCAGGTGGAGTGAAGCCGTTTATAACAGAATTTGGCCGCAGTTGAATTTTAATCTTGGGATCCACCGATTGCTTGAAGGGCAAGCTCCAGAGGCCACCATTCGCTTTCACTAGCTTTACCCAGAGCCTAAAGAAATCCCCTCCCCCCGCCCCCATTGCTCTGTCTGGGGTTGTTTTTGTGGAAGGGATTTGAGAGAGAAAATTTCTTAAATAGGAGCCATGGATCAGAGTCCTTTCTGGATGAACGGTTTGACACTGGTTTTCTGATAATAATCGCAGCTAATGTTTACTGGGTGCTGGTGACACGCAGAGCACTGTTAAATGCTTTCATGTCTTGTTTGTTTTCAAACTTGAAACCGAAGTTAGACTCGATTCTTGGGCCCGTCCTCTGGACCTGCGCCGGCTGATACCGTAGCTGCTCATGACGAGCGGCTCTCGAGCACTTGAAGTGTGGCTGGTGCTCACTGAGAGAAGCTGTAAAACACACAGCAGATTTCAGACTTAGGGCAAAGAAAGAATGGGAACTATTTAATTAATTTTCTATCTAGATTACATGTTCTGGAATGCTACTCATTTGGACATACTGTGTTACGTAAAATGTATGATAAAATTACCTTCTTTATACTTTGTACTTTCGTTGTTACTGTGTAAAATTTTGACTGCCAGAAAATGAAAAATTACAGATGTGGCTTGCGTTATATTTCTATTGCACGGTGCTGGTCTAGAGGGAGAAAAGAGGCACAGAGAGGTTAAGTAACTTGCCCTAGGCCACACAGCATCCTAGTGGCAACACCTTTTAGAAGCTAACAGCATCACCCCCCACACAGGCGCTCGTACATGGGTCTGCTCTTCTCGGTCAGCTTTCTGTCATCAGCCCCCCATCCCTGCAGACCCTGCTTGAAGTCATAACCATAAATCTGTCCTCAGTTTTCCCAGCTGGGTCACCAGGCGGGTTGGGCTATATGATTGTTGGGGGGTTTCCCAGAGAAAGACATTCTCAGTTTTGTACTCTCTAGCACATTGCTGTGTAGTGTGGGGAGGGGAGCGTCAGTCTCTCTCTTAATGCTTATTTAATTATATTTAATTAGGAATCTTGTCATATTTTAGCCTGCAATTGGTCTCCTGCGGCCGTGTGCTGCAAAGATTTTTGAAAAATCCAAACTTTATTCTTTGCCATCGATCTGTGTGGTTAATGGGGCTGGGTAGGAATGATTTCACCCATCCTTCTAACTAGGAGCAAGAGACGAAATGAGAGACTGAACAAAGACGGCCAGGCATCTGAGAGCCACCCTCTGAGAGCAAAGGTGGCCGGACTCCTTCATCCGGGCGCTAGTCTAAAAGTCCCCAGAGTGTGCCCCGTGTCGGGATCCCAGAGAGACCTGGGTCCTGGTATCATCTGTGTCCTTGTTGACATGGTACCCTAAAACTGATGCTTGCTCCTGATGTAAAGAGGGGGTCTGCAAGACTTTGCACCAGTTTTCCCCGTCCAGTGCCGTTGGACCAGCCATCGGGCCACCCTCACGAAGGCTGGCCTTTTCTTGCTGCCTGCTCCCCTGCTGCTGGGCTGGGCAGGACACCAGCAGCAGGGGAGTGGGTGTCCTGGGGTGTCATGCCCAGGACACCCCAGAACTGGGGCACGACAGAGAAGGGGGCTGTCTTTCAACATCCTTGCTGGAAAATCGGGGTAGGATTCAAAAGCTAGATTGACGTCACCTACCCCCTTCCAGAAGCAGGCTGAGAGCTCAGCTCGCGGATGAGGCCGGCTTCCCCGAGCCAGGGCAGCCGAGGGGGGCTGGCACTCCTCCAGCCCGCCTTCTGCGCCCCTCTTCGGGCATTTAATCAGTGTAGTTGATTAGTTGCAACACACCACAGAATGGTCGAGGACCCTGGCTGGCGGCCCGCGCTGTCATTTATGGCTGGGTGATTTGAGGCCAGCCTCCCAACCCCACTGAGCCTCCGATCCCTCATTTGCAAAATGAGACTCATCATATCTGCCCTGTCTCCCCTCCCTGAGTTGTTGAGAGGTTCCAACGATGTACGAGAGAGTGATATGAAAATGTGGGTAAACAGGACAGTGGTGTTTAAATGCGTGCTATTACCATAATTGCCTTGTATTGTGTGTGTATATCTCATCTCCCCAATTAGATGCGAGATCCTCGGCGACAGCCACCATGTCTCACCCCCTTTGCTATTCCCCACACAGCCAGGATGGCATTGAGCATATTGTTGCCGCTCGATAAATATTTACTGAATGGGATTGAATTTCAGATCCGTTCCAAGTGACCCTAAAAGCTTGGTCAGGTGCAGCTCAAAGGTTTTCTCAAGGAGAGGGCAGAGTCCGGGAGGTTCCACTTCAGGTGTCAGGAAGCGTCTTGGAAGGAATGACTCCGTGAATGAATGAATGCCTGGTGGCATTTGCTTTATTCTCCCAGCTCCTGGCTTTTGACAGTAGCTGTGACATCTGCCAGCTCCGCTCAAAATGACTTCTCCCTCCGTCCTTCAGGGCATGCTTTCCCCACCGGGCCCACTATGGTTCAGATTTCTATTAAGTAGTCAAACATAATATAAAATTGCCAACAAAGAGATCATTCCTGGATTAATTAATCTCCCCTTTACATAGGGAAAGACATAAAAGAGGGCATAAG
>NW_020173687.1:4475260-4548284 GCF_003031525.2 Neophocaena asiaeorientalis asiaeorientalis | reverse complement strand
CATACCAAAAAAAAAAAAAAAAAAGACAAGAAAATGAAATTAATCTTATACTTTCGATGGCTGCCTGTTAATTTCAGGCTTTCCTGCATCCGGGCGCGTCTGTTCCTGCTCAGTTTCTAGATCGCTCAGAAATGCTTAAATGAAGCGTCTTCTTCATCATTTCCTGGGAATGCTGTGCAGCCAAAAAGAATAAAAAGAGAAGCCAGGCGTGCGGGAGCCCCGATGAGTTTATCTTTATAGGAATGCATACCTTATCATCAGGTATGGCCAGTACATCAAAACGATAAGCCAAATTCGGATGCCCTCTCACACCGTTATCGATAAATCAGGTTGACGCTAGGCTGCCGAGTCAGTGCTGCCCTGACACCAGCCTCTCCTCAGAGGAGAGATTCGAAAATAAGTGTGGAGGGAACCAGGGAGCAAAACCGTCTGAGAAGTTTCACAAAAGAAGCTGAACTCTGCTAATGAGAAAGTAGGTGCATCTTGAGTTCCGAGGTGACTGGACAGCAATGCAGCAAGTCCTGACGACAGGCAGAGCCTCTCGGCCCCCAGGCTTGGAAGAGACGGCTTACGTATTTTGCCCTGCCAAGCCTGCATCCTCACATTTTCCAAAGTGTCCATTAACCCCAGAGGACATGCCAGCTGGCCCCTCACCCCACCGAGGCGATGTAAACACGACGATTAACCAATCCGCACGAGCATCAAGACTTCTTGACGTTCCTCTTCACTGAAAAACGCATTAGCTCCTGGCAGTACTGTCTAGAAATTAATTCACGGACAACCGAGCCTCATTACCCATGATCTGCCTTGGCTAACTGCTCTCTGTCAGTGAGTTTGGGGATGGAAATAAGCTATTTCCAACCACTTTATCATCCGGAGACCTCAGGACACAGGATGTCTCTGGTGAGTGCTGTTATTAGAACCCGTTTGTAGAATTGCTGTTGCTATTAATTCTGCAGAAACAGGCTCTCACCCAAAGCCATCAGACGGGTGCCTTTAAGTCTCAAGATCAGCTTGTAATCTATACTGTGAAGTTACTGGCGGAAGCGAGAGTTTTATTTCAGCCCGATGACGGGTTGTTTTAATTTTTTTAAGGAGTGAGCTATTCCCCCACACATGCTGAAGTCCAGAGGCTGCTCTCTGAATGACACCCAGCTTAGGAGCAAGAGATTGTGAGTGCGTCCAGGTGCTTGCTGCTGGTTTGGTGCCATGGGTGTATGGAGGACCACAGGGCTCCTAGAGAGACAACGCTGGGCTCATCTATCTTCTGAGCTCCGGACCCACGCGTAGGACGTCCTGTGGACCTTTCTTCGGCAGTGCCTCTTGCCCTGCCCTTGTCCCCGAGAACATCTCTTCTCTGTGTTTTAAAACCTTGCTCTGGGGGTCACATCCCTCCCCTGAGTGCAGAGGCAGCCCCATCTTCCTGCGGACCTGGTACCTGCCTGACCACTGTATTTATGGCCCAGATTTGCTTCTGGTTCATCAAGGAAGCACGAGCGCCCCACGCAGCATGGCCTGCGCCTGCACATTTGAATTTCCCTGAGAGGGCTTGACACACAGTAGGTCTCTGCAAGTACTTCTTAAATGAATGCACATGTATTCAAATCCAATCGATAGGGAAGAAAGATCGGAAGGATTTGAGGAACAGAAGGCTAAGAAACGGCTTCCGACTCAAGTCAGTGCTGATCAATTTCACTGCAAATGATTAAACCGAATGACGATTAAAAAAAAAAAAAAGGCAAAGACACTCAGTATACCTCGGCCCCCTTGGGAAGGTTTTAATCATTATCGCCATCACGGCTCCCACGGACTGAGCATCTAGTTTCTGCTGAGCTCCATGCCGAGGGCTTTGCACATAGTAGCTTGTTTTGACCTTGCACGATTGTCTAAAGCAGGTCGTGCCCTGACCCTGGTTGCAGGTCAAGCAGTGGATGGTCGGAAAGCCTAAGCCACCATCATCCAGCCAGGAGACCCCTGAGCTGAGCGAGCGAGTCCTCGGGGGTGGACTCGAGGCCCCTCCCACTGCCGTGCCTGTGGTCTCCGGGCTTCTGTAAAGGTTGTGTGATCCATTATGAAAAGGGCATGTTCTTTGTTTGGGGCCTGGTGCAGAGCGTTTTCTACCCACCAGTGTATTCTGTTCAGTCTCCAGTACGGTCAGTAATATACTTTCGTCAGAGGGAGGCCGGCGTAGGGGCTGAAGCAGAGACTCTACCTCTAAGACAAGCTAATGGGCCCAGGATGGGGGGTGGGGGGTGAGCCCCTGACCTTGGCTGGATCAGCCCCAAGCGCTAATCAACATTGCCGAGGATGTCTGTGTGTGCTCACAAAGCATAAATATTTGTTCCCTGTTGAAGGCCTCCGGGGCCATGGCAAACAGCACCTTAAACATGCACAGTCCGCCTGCCTGTTAAGAAAGAGAAAACACAGAAAAACAGCCCTTCAAATCCATTCCTCCCCATAGAAACAGAAACGATGTTCTGATCATTATGTCTAAAAAAGCAGTAGATACGAAAATTGGATTTGGTCGGAGCTGGATTTT
The DNA here is from genome assembly GCF_003031525.2 of Neophocaena asiaeorientalis asiaeorientalis. Classification (NCBI taxonomy): domain Eukaryota; kingdom Metazoa; phylum Chordata; class Mammalia; order Artiodactyla; family Phocoenidae; genus Neophocaena; species Neophocaena asiaeorientalis. The sequence goes on along the minus strand of NW_020173687.1, from coordinate 4,545,745 downwards.
AGCCGCAAATGGGTGGTTTTTAATAAAGTGCCTCATAGCAACCGATCTGTGAAAAGCTGGTACTTAAAAGCAAGTTCATATGATGTTGGAAAATGGCTCATCCAGACAGGGCGGTCTGTAACTGTTTATTTATAGTCGTCTGCGCCAGATCAGATAAGCTGGGGCTCGTGGAAGTGGGGGGCTTCCAGAAAGTACCATCCTCAGACTGTTTATGTGACCGGGAAACAGACCATCGGCTCTGGCGGGGTGGGAGATTGGAGGTAGGTGGGCTCTGCCCTTGGATACACGTTCTCCAAGTGCTGAGACCCAAGAGCTGTCTGTGAAGATGGGGCTGCAGAAAAAGCACGGGGGGCTTGAATGGTGGTCTTTCAGGGAGCAGACGTGGATGGAGTCGGGGCCCACAATTTTCCGGCTGTGTGGCCTCGAGCTAACGCCTTTTCTTTCCTTTATTTCTTTGTGAGCAGCTTTATTGAGATATAATTCACACGCCATACAACTCACCCGTTTAAAGAATTAGAATTCAATGGATTTTAATATATTCACAGATGTGTGCAACCATCTCCCTGGTCTGATGTGGAATATTTTTGTCATCTCAGAAAGAAACCCTATACCTTTTAGCTACCCCCCCACCCCCAGCTCCCCCAGCTCTAAGCAACCTCTAATCTGCTTTCTGTCTCTACAGGTTTGCTTATTCTGGACAATTTTATATAAATGGAACCCTCCCGTGTTGGTCCTTTAGTGTCTGGCTTCTCTTACTCAGCGTCACGTCTCAAGCTGTACCAGCACTTTGCTCCCTTTTAGGGCCGGCCCTTTCTGGTCTTCAGATTCCTCATCGGTCAAACGGGTCGAATGCTGCCCCTGGAGGACGGTTCTGGAGGTGCTGTTCGTGCTCCCTGCTACCACCTTACTGCACTGAAATTCGAGGGACGTGTCAGTGAGAGGTTGAGCTGAGGAACACTCCCCCAGGGGACAACCGCTTCTTTATCCCTAACGACCCCGCACTGAAAGTCATGAGAATAGTTGAAGCCGAGTACATTTCATCCATCACAGCCCAGTGATCCCGCTTTTCCCCTCTGTGGCTCCTGTCTTCCCCACGAGATGCGTCAGTTTGCATTTGTCTTGATAAGAGCGGTAACACAATTTGTTCATATTTATTTAGAGGGGCCGGACCTCACGCTTGAGCCTTACCTACAACAGCTCATGTCAACCCGGAGAGGCAAGAGAATCGTGACCACGCCCCCACTTAACAGATGAGGAAACTGAGGCTCAGGGCGGGTAAATGAAGCCGTCTGAGTCTTCTGCAGAAACCTGAGTTCTTACATAAATGCTTTGGGGTTCAAGAAATGGGGTTTGCCTGGACTTGAATTTTTTTAATACACCCCTCTTGAGTGGGTCTAAGGGGACCCGGGGATGCCAGGAGGCTGGTCTCCAAGCCCTGTTCTGGCCACCCAGGCACCTGGACCCCCATGGACGCAGAGAAGTCAACGGGCCAGGCCAGTAAGGTGGTATGACAGTGGGGTGTGGCCTGGGGTGGTGGTGAAACTCGGCAGGCCCCGAGCAGGTGCTTGATGGGGAAGGGGGCTTGGAAAATGTCCCCCAGGAGGTAGCGTCTGAGCCGTGTCTTAAAGCACAAAGTGGAGTCCCCGAGGCAGGAGGGGGGAGGCCCTCTGTCCATCCTTTGATTTACTGTAATTAGAGGCGGTAGGTACAAAATGTCACGGGAGCACAGGGGCGGGGGTGATCAATCCCCCTGGAATCTGTTGGCCGCAGTTTTGCTGTTGCAGGAGCGTTTGCTGGAGAGATCGATCCAGACTTAACAGAGTGGTGAAATGGTGTCCGTGGCTGAACCCAGCAGAGCTTCATCCAGAGGGGGCCTCACCCCTGGAGCCACTCGGCTTTGGGGGCTTCAGCTAGTGTTTTTCTTCGTGGACCGGGGGAGATGTTCTCAAAGACCCCATTTGTGCGTTGCGGGAAGCAGGAAGGCCCAGCGGAGAGGAGAGGAGAGGAGAAAAGGAGAAAAGGGAGCATGAGGGGTCATAACAACGCCTTTATTCCATCGGTTACTAGAAGGTGAAGGTGTGCCTTCACCTGACTTCCATGGTCATCCTTTCTCCCAACCCTTTCTCCCTGCCTCTCACCACAATCCTGCGAGGCAGGGAATTTGGGGGCCCGAGAAGCGGAGGGACTTGCCTGACATCGCATCAGTAACCAGTGCCAAATCCAGGATTTAAATAGAGGATTAGCGATTCCAGGTGCAGTGCTCAGCCGGGAGCAAAGCAGAACTCCGGCTGCCCATCATGTACCCGGTCTCCCCGGAAACCCTAGGGTGTGGGCCGGTGCAGGGATTGTACAAAGACAGTCTTGCCACACTGCTGGGCTGGAGGGTAATTTGGGATGTGCGTGCTGGGCTATAGAAGCACAGGGAGAGTCACCCAAATCCACTGGGGCAGTCAGGGATGGCTCTTTGGAAGGGGGGCATGTTGAGTCTGGGTTTTGATGGATGCCTAGGAGCCCTTGGGTTCAGTAAAGGGGAGGCTCACTCTGGGAATGGAAGCTGTATAAGAAAGGCTTGAAGCTGAGATTGACGATGGCGTATCCGGGGAACAATAGGACTTGCAGAGTAGCTGTTGTGTAGGATGTGGGGCCAGTGGAAGAAGAAAAGAGAGCTGGAAGGAGTGTCATGACGCCCAGCTGCTCATCCAGCCCTGCCTTCTCAGAGTGGACACAGGTCGCCTCTTCCTGGGGCGGGATTTCATTAGGGGCAGGGAACCGTGAATGGCTTTGAAGATTTTTGCGCTTAGCGCCCACAGCCCCTCTTGGAAGCTAAAGTTGGATTCTCCGAGGACTGAGAGCAAAGCCACAAGCAGAAAGAGATTCTGCCGGGGAGATTACGTAACTGCTTCCCTCTGTCATTAGCTAATCAAGGAGCGGGTAGGGGGGAACCCCAAGGCTTTGAAGTAGCAAGATAGAATTCTGAAATGGCTCCAGCTCTGTCCTGCTGGAGGGGTCTAATTACAGAGCAGCATTCTCCAAGGATGAGGTTACTCAGTGGGCAGCGGGTGGGATGGGGCACGTGGAGTGGCTTCGGCATCGAAATAACCAGGACTGAAATAGCTGCAACCACAGGCCCCAGGCACTTTCTCTCTCTGGGGTGATTACAGTGGACTCTGGACATTTTCACCGAAAATCCGTGTGCGTGTGCAAGGGCGCTGCAGAGGGAACCTCAGTGTTGGGTACTCTGCTCCAGCTTCTCATCTTGGGTCTTGACAGGGGCGTTTCCTTTTTCAGGATGAAAGTGAAATTCTTTCTGAAATAAATGTTCAGATCTACCAGCGCCATGGTTGGCCAGAAGGAAGGAAAGAGGAAAGGTGTGTTATCATTCCAACAGCTTCCTTCGGCCGCATGAGTGAGTTTGATGGCAGAGGTTGTACCATGAGCAGGTAGATTTTTTTTTTTTTTTTTTTTGTGGTACGCGGGCCTCTCACTGCTGTGGCCTCTCCCGTTGTGGAGCACAGGCTCCGGACGTGCAGGCTCAGCGGCCATGGCTCACGGGCCCAGCCTCTCCGCGGCATGTGGGACCCTCCCAGACCGGGGCACGAACCATGAGCAGGTAGATTTTTTTTTTTTTTTTTTTTGTGGTACGCGGGCCTCTCACTGCTGTGGCCTCTCCCGTTGTGGAGCACAGGCTCCGGACGTGCAGGCTCAGCGGCCATGGCTCACGGGCCCAGCCTCTCCGCGGCATGTGGGACCCTCCCAGACCGGGGCACGAACCATGAGCAGGTAGATTTTTTTTTTTTTTTTTTTTGTGGTACGCGGGCCTCTCACTGCTGTGGCCTCTCCCGTTGTGGAGCACAGGCTCCGGACGTGCAGGCTCAGCGGCCATGGCTCACGGGCCCAGCCTCTCCGCGGCATGTGGGACCCTCCCGGACCGGGGCACGAACCCACGTCCCCTGCATCGGCAGGCAGACTCCCAACCACTGCGCCACCAGGGAAGCCCGAGCAGGTAGATTTTTTGAGAGGTGATGGGTACCACCATCTCGAAATGTGGTACCCATCTCCTTTTCCACCCGGGTATGCCACTTTTAGGTATTTACTAATTTGGCAAATCCTTATTAAGCAACCATTATGTGCCAAGCACTGTGCCAGGGACAGGTAATACGTGAGGTGAAGTGCAATAGATACAGGTCTGGCCATCAGGAGAGTGTGGTCTGCAAGGGCAAAGATGTAGACAAATAAATATAACTCCAAATTGGAACAAACTCTGTGAAAAAAGGAGGAAGCAAAGGACGGTGGTCAGAGTGACCATGCTTTGGAGGGGACAGCTGAGCTGACCAAAGAATGCTCAGAGGCCACTCTGCTGAGTGGGAGGAGGGCGATCCAGACAGAAACAGTGGCATACGCAAAGATTGATGGGGCATTTCAGAAATAGGCATATGGTCTGTGCGGCTGGAAGGGTTGAAGCAGGGAAGGGAGAGGTGAGAAGGGCTGCAAGTCCAGCCTCACTTTTTCACCATGGACCCAAATAGGACCCTCCCTCCTAGCCCCTGCAGGCACAGTCTTTATAGACCGCCTCCCTCCCCTTATGGGATGCGGGGAAGGGGCCACAGGTGGATTTCTCCTGAAATTTCTAAGCCTTTGCATCTTAGGTTTTTGTATTCTGTAGCCACTGAAGAGGTTGGAGAGTCTTTAGTTTGAAACGTAAGATGATTTCTTCAGGAAAAATGATCAGATTCCTCACGACCTCTTGTTCCAAGGAGAATAGACAGTATTTTATCATTGCGGCATTGTATCATCGCTACAGCTAAAACCATCTGAATGCTTGCCAGTGTAACAAAGGGAAGATAAAGTGGGATGACTCAGTTTTGGGTCGTGAGAGCTCAGGAAAGCGAGACAGCATCACCCCCCCCCCACAGCCTGGGTGCAGGAGGAAGGAAGTTTGGCAGGAGCAAGTGTCTCCTGAGTCTCCAACACGCTCTTCACTTAGCAGACAGTCAGCTGCCCGGCCCCGGCCCTTGAGCCCGGGGTCTTCACCATCTCATCTACCTGCTTGGAATGTTAGCCAGTTTTAAAAGCCTTGGTTGAGGGACGCTCTATGAGTGAGTTCATCATGCAGGCTTTAAGCCAACATTTAACAAAGTGTGTTGAGCGTGTTCCCTCGTCCCAAATTCTCAGGGCCGTGACGTGCTGATGGACACCGTGACCACACTCTAGGGATTGTGGCGTGTAGTGTCTCTCAAACTTATTTAAGGATGAATATTTGTTTTGAGGTACATCTTCTGGGCTGGGGATTTCCTGGAAATCAGTTTGAGATCCGCTGCTTTAATCTGATCTTATTACCCCGTTACCACTGTTGTCATCAAGAATACATTTTAAAATGGCAGTGAGCAACCAGCCATCCATCCACTCAGCCACTTATTCAATGGACCATCTGTCCATTCATCCGATCAGTCATCCATCTTTCTATCCATCCACCCAGCCACCCACTCATCGTGTGTACATCCAAGCGAACAGTATCCAGCTAACAAACATCTACTGCGTGGGTCTTTCCATACTCGGGGCACGAAATAGGACTTTGGTAGATCTACGGTGCCTTTGGGGGAGCTTCTAGTCTGATATAAGACTACCTCTCATGTACAACTAAGCAGACTTGTGGGTTGGAAGTGATTTTTGTCCTTGGGGAAACGAAGTGCTAGAAGCTCAGGAAGGGAAAAAGCTCTCCTCCTCAGGTGAATCCTTGAGGGCTTGGTGGAGGAGGTGGCATTTCTGTTGGAGGAGAGATCTGGAGGTGGAGAGATAGAAGCTGGGCAAGGGATGCCTGCAGTTGAGGCGAGTGTGAACAGAGGACCAGAAGGCCCCAAGGGTGGGCTGGTGGGGGGGCGGCACCCTGCCCACCCCTCCTTCCTCGGGTCTCTGCTTGGCTGAGTCGTGATGGTAGCACTGATGAAAAGCTGCTGCCCAGATGCCCCGTTACTGACAAGAATGTCTCAGACGAGGCCTGATTCTTCAGTCGGCGTGCTCTTCCTCGGGCGCTGGCTTCAGAGACATGTGGTTCCATTAAAATCAGAGGCGGAGATGTGTTTGTCACCATAATCCCCACAGGCAAGGCCCCAGCACGACCTGCAGCCGCACTGGCACCCAACACTACGTGCCTTCGCCTGACCCCTCAGATGCTGACTTTCCAGAACTTTCTGCCGTGGGGCAACAGAGAGTTGGTGAGATCCCTATACACATCCAGAAGGAGAGGAGAACCTTGGTACTCTTCAGAGAAATCACACATTTGCCCAGTAGAACCATCTACTCAACATTCTAACGAGAGAAGACATACAGCGAGCCAGCAGATAACTCAGTAAGATAATTACGTGTTGCGCTTAACACTCGAAGGATGTACTAGAGGGCAGCTTCAGGGAAGGACAAGTTTAGATGGGGTGGTTAGAGAAGGCTTCCCAAGCAGATGACGTTTAAGCCAAGACACGAATGCCAAGAAGGAGCCAGCCAAGGGAAGAGCTAGAGGAGGGAACCGCCAGTGCAAAGTCCCTGGGGTAGATGGGAGCTGAGACGTTTTGAGAAACAGAAATCTTAGTGTGGCAGAGGCCCGTGGGCAAGGTGAGGGGTGACAAGGAAAGTCACTGGTAAGGTGGGCAGGGGCCAAGTCACGTAGGACCTGCAGGCCACGAGAAGGAGTTTGATTTTAAGCGTAGCAAAGCTATAGGAGGGCTTAGGTGAGTAACTCTGTGTCTCATTTTGAAATCCTTGCTCTGGTTGTGGAGTTGAGTGTGGCTGATGGGGGTGGGAGTGGAAGCCTGGGGACCAGTGAGGGGCTGGAGGGACCAGGTGCCTTGGACTGGGGTGGGGTAGAGCGTTGTCAGGGGCCTGGAGGGAAGAGGAGGGTATGGGATTGTTGTGGAGGTGAAGCCTGATGGATTGTTATGGGTGGGAGAGAGAGGTGACTGAAGGTCCGCTCCAAACAGGGCCTGAGAAGCTGGGTAGATGTGGCCCCATTTCCTGGGCTGCAGGAAGGTGGGGAGGAACAGGTTTGGGGACAGGAGAGTCAAAGAGCTCCATGTGAGCCTGTTGAATGAGAAATGCATTTTAGACATCAAGGAGACAGTTGCATGTGTAAGTCTGGATTTAATGGGGAAGTTTGGGGCAGGAGAAAATGGGACCCAGGAGGCGTGGAATCCACTCGAGTCAGGAGATGGCAGGGTGGAAGGGAGAGTGCACAACTTTTGTTTGATCTCCTGGATCTAGCCATACCTGAAGCTGGACCACCTTGGTCTCTAGTCATATGAGCTAACCTGTCCCCATCCCCCCCCTTTTTTTTTCCTGCATCACTTTGAATCAGGCTTCTGTCACCTGCAGTGGAAAGAGTCCTGACCCAACACAGGAGGCAACTTCAGTGTTCCGGGCTGACTCCAATGCCTCCCCTCCACCTTGGGCTGGATTTACATCACCCCAGGGTGGTGAGCAGAGAGGCAGTAACAGGTTGTTAGAAAGAGTGGACCCTTCGACATCAGGCGGACCCAGGAACCGGTCCCAGCTTTGCCACTGGCTGCCTGTGTGACCTTGGACAAGGAGACTGGCTTCTCTGCCCCTCTGTGTCTGCGTCCTCGCACGGAAGGGTTGTGTGAGGACGAGAGGAAAGAAAACCGGGAGGGTGTCTGGCCAGGGACTGGTGCGTGGAAGGTGCTTCGTAAGTGTCCGCATTTTGGCCCCTCTCCCCACCACAGACACACTCGTGAAAAGCTCACCTTGGCAGTTATTTATGTCTTTGATTAATTAAACAATTGGGAAACAAATTAATTATTACTTAACGAAGGCAGTTGAGGCGACACAATCTTTGCAAACACGAGGCCTGGCAGGGAAGAGAACAAAAGTGATGCTCGGCAGCGAGGAGGATGGAAACCACTGAAGTAGAAAATCCTCAAGGTCCTTCTCATCTGGAAAATTCGCCTTTTCTGGATGTGCAGAATGTAGCTCCGTACAGGTGAATGTTGACTTATGGTTTGAGAGGCTTATTATATGTCGCGGTGCCTTCAAATGGCAACTAGGCAATCACTCTGGTGTCACCTACATGGAGTTTATCCAAGGCGAGAGGCGGAGAGGGAGACATTGGACCTGAGTCACAGCCGCGTGGCTGCTCACTGCCGTCATTCCGGCTAAATCCACCTCTGTCGCTGTTCCCCGTGGTCCCCCGTGGCCAGCGTCCCCCCCCAACCCCCCCCGCCCAGCTGTCGGATCTGGACGGCGGCTGCATTAAAGCATCAGTAACAGCGGCCGTAACCGTGCCCTTGGCTCAATCAGGGGAAGTTGTTGTGCTTGAATTTCAAAACAGCCCAAGTTTTTCGCCCCATTAAGTTATCATTTGCTTCAAGGAAAAGTTCCCGGAGTCCAAGCAGCTGTGATTTCTGCCTCCCCCCTCCCCGCCCCCGTCCTCACCCGGTAACTTCCTTGCTCTCTGGAGCACATGGTCCCTCCTGAGGAAATAACATTTCAGCCGTTCCCCAGTCGGCCTAATGCCGGTATCGCTTGAGTGCATCATCTCGTTCTTTGAAGGCACCACAGTGGTTTACGGCTTCCTCACCTCCAAACCTGCCCTCGCCGAGTGCAGAAGAAATTCCGATTTGTCAGAAACCTGTCCAGTCATCCGGAACCTTCCCCAGGGCCAGGAAGGTCAACTCCCGCCATGGGTCATATTGATTTTATTGGATGGTTTTTTCCAAAGCAGTCGAACGGCAGTGGGGCCAGTGGGGAGGAGGCTTCCAGTGTGGCCTGGGAGGACCTTGTCCTGCTGCTGTGTTTTAAATGGCTCTCTTCCCCCCTTGAGTGTTGAATTCCCCCTTGATCAGCCCCCCCGCCTATTATCACAGAGGGGCTGAGCCAACCCCGTTTCCTTAAGTCACTGTGAGAGCCCGAGCTACGTGTCACTACAGAGCAAGACACCTCCATCCCCCCCACGGAATAGATCAGGTGTGTGTGCGGTGAAGCAGCCCCTGCCAGCCCCCCACAGGGAAAGAGATGGCAGTGGATGCTGGAAGAGTTCAAGCAAAGGGGAAGATGGAAAGATGGGCATGAAGGGAAAGCCTGCTGGGTCTGGGTTCCACTCTCACCACCTTCCCAGGGAGGCTTTTACGGACGAAGAGCAGGTGGAGACTGTGAGCCCACAGGGTCACGTGACCTGGGAGCCAGGACCAGCTGGAGGACCAGAGTCCTTGTTCGTAAGAGAGAGACTGGCCATCCTCTCCTTTCGGTTCACATCAGAATCACAGGTTCTTGTCAAAAGTGCTGTGTCGGGGCTTCCCTGGTGACGCAGTGGTTGAGGGTCCGTCTGCCGATGCAGGGGACGCGGGTTCGTGCCCCGGTCCGGGAAGATACCACGTGCCGCGGAGCAGCTGGGCCCGTGAGCCATGGCCGCTGATCCTGCGCGTCCGGAGCCTGTGCTCCGCAACGGGAGAGGCCACAACAGTGAGAGGTCCGCGTACGGCAAAAAAAAAAAAGTGCTGTGTCCCAGGCCCTTACGCCAGATCCAGGGGATCAGAATTCTCTAGATAACCGAGTTATAGACGTGTACTGCCAGGGACCAGGTGAGAAGCCATAGGTACGCTGCTGACGGAAGGTTAGCTCCAGTGATGAGCAAACAGCTCAGGGGCCATGACAGCTGGGGCGTGGCTCAAGGGCGGTGGCCAAGCCCTGGACCCCCAGGTCGTAACACCTAACCGCCATAATTTACCTGATCCCTTCTGACTCGAGCTGGCAACGGTTCTGGAAAGGCCAGCACGTGTGCCACCTCCTCGGAGACGCCTTTGTGTTTTGTCAGGCGGCAAGGACGTCCCAGGCACAGGCGCGGAGGCCTGCGGTCACTCTGGTGTCTGGGGGCTGCAAATCACGTTCATGTTGCTGGAGGGTCAAGTATGGGATAGGATGTGGAAGGGTGGACTAGAGAGTTTGTGAAGGTCAGATGTTTTATCTCCTTTTTTTTCCTCTAGAGGTGACAGGGAGCCCCGTAAAGGTTTTAATCAGGGGAGGGACACGGTCAGTGTTTGAAGGCTAACGCTGGCTGCAGTGTGGGAAGGTGGACCTGTAGCCAGGGCGGTGGTCGGTTGGGAGACTGTGTGTGGTCCAAGCAAAACATGGGGAGAGTCTAAGCTAAGGGAAGGGACTGGAGGGAAGGGGGTGGGTGAGAGGCCTATTAGTAGATGCCCCTTTCTTCAGTAATCCTCCCCGAGTACCAGCCAGGGGACTGGCACTCCGGTAGGTGCTGGAGAAAGAGAAGTCCATCCCCTCACGGGGCTTGCATTCTTGTGGGATAAGCAAAAAGCAATCACACAGAGCATAAAATGTGTGTCCTTCAAAGGAGAACTGTAAGGTGTTATGAATGGATGTAATAGGGAGACACAGTCCACCAAGTCCTCCCTAAGGAAACGGCAGTGGATCAGAGAGGTGAGGAGTGACTAGGAGTTGCCTAGGCAGCGAGGAGAGGAACAGTGTTCTGCGCTGAAGGAACAGCATTTGCAAAGTCCATACAGGTGAAGTGGAGAGAGGGAGGGGAGTGAAGGGCTGGGCAGGGGCCAGGTCAGGCAGGACTTTAGGGGAAGTGGCGGAGAGTATAGCCTTTATCCTAAGAGCAGAGAGAATTTTAACCATGATGTGATTTAAATCTGTGGAAGACTGATGTTCACCTCTGGCCATGGTGGATAACTGGGACTGAATGGGGTAACTAGAAAATTGGACAAAATATATGAAACAACTTGTCCAACATTGGTCAACAGGCAGTCCAGGACTGTGCTCACAGAGGAGGAAACAAGCCAGCTGAGCTCTACAATCACCCTGGATTTCTGCCTGGGGCCTCTTTCTCATCTGTGGAGCAGAGATGGGATTCTAAGCAAACATGACTGTCTTGCTAAGTTGAGGAAGTACAGATGGGAATTTGGGGAGGCCAAAGAGGCTAGAGTGTGTGGGGCGGAATTATAGAGAGGAAGGAGCTGTGCAGTAAAAGAACTCCAGAAATTTGCATGGTCTTGAGTCTCAGCTGAATATAAAGATGCATGCGGGACTCCCCTGGTGGTGCAGTGGTTGAGAGTCCGCCTGCCGATGCAGGGGACGCGGGTTCGTGCCCCGGTCCGGGAAGATCCCACATGCCGTGGAGCGGCTGGGCCCGTGAGCCATGGCCGCTGAGCCTGCGCGTCCGGAGCCTGTGCTCCGCCGCGGGAGAGGCCACAACAGTGAGAGGCCCGCGTACCGCAAAAAACAAAACAAAAACAAAATAAAGATGCCTGCGTACAGGGGGGAATTTCATGAAGCTGTGCAAATGCGGAGCCGGGAGCGTTGCGCTGCATGGCTCTCAGGGCTAACGCAGGGATGTGTGTGTTGGGGGCATTCAAGGATATATTAGCCAGCATGAAGAGTCCTCGTTGACTACCCTGGGCATTCACTCAGGAGACCAGAGGGCTACACCTTGGTAGTGGGCCTCAACTAATCCTCAAGTCTACATTAGACCCACCCTAACAAAGGTTAAAAACGAGTCTCAAAAGTTCAAACTGAACCACAAGTTCAGTTTGTCTGAAAGAACTTTTGTCTACAAAAGTTTTTATTTCACCATCTCCCTGCCAAAACAAAGCCCAATACTCTTCAAAGGGAGACAACACAATCTAGACCCTCAACCCTGGAATAATCGTAATGTCCAGCATCCAAGCAAAAATTACTCATCCTTTGCCGATGACAACAGCAAACAGCACAGCCACTTACAAAGCTTACAAAGCTAAATATACATTTGCTGAAGCAGCCAGCAATCCCACTTCTAGGTATTTACCCAAAGGAAATATACACATAAAACTTGGACATGAATGTTTATAGCGCACTTATTCATATTTGCCCCAAACTGGAAACAACCCAAATATCTATCAACTAAATGGGTGGATGAGCACACCATGGTACATCCATACAAAAGGAATTCACGCAGTGGGCTGGCTTAGCAACAGAGAGGAACAAAGGACTGAAACACACAACTGGGTGAGTGTGGAAGGTATTATGACGAGCGAATGAAGCTGGGCTTGAGAGACTACGTAATATATGGTTCCATTTATAGGGCATTCACGTTCTGCAAAAAGGGGCATGAAGGAACTTTCTGGAGTGTAAAAGAGCGAACTTCTGACACGATTAACAAAATGAAAAGACAAGACACGGAGACGAGGAGAAAATATTGAATGCACATATCTGACAGGGGACTCGTAGCTACAATCTATAAGCAGCTCTTACTCTTCCATAATAAAAAGACAAACTTTTTAAAATAGGAGAAGGATTTGAAAAGACACTTCACAGAAGAAGATACATGAATGGCCAATGAGCACATGTAAAGATATTCAGCATTATTAATCACCAGGGAAATGAAAATCAAAACCACGGTGAGATAACGCTGCACTCACCAGATGGCTAAAATTAAAAAGATAGACAACAACAAGTGTCGGTGAGGATGTGAAAGGACGAGTTTTCCTACATGGTTGGTTGGAAAAGAAGTTGGGCAGGTTCTTAAGAAGTGAAATATAGTCTTAGCGTTTGACCCAGGAATCCCGCTTTGTGTGTGTGTCCCTGGTTGATGATAGTTGGAGAATTGCTGGTCATCACCTTCATTAACCGTGCAGGTCTGCCACGTCTGCACTTTGCGTTTGCCTTGCCTGGTCTCAAATTGCTGTGTCTTTTATGTGCTTGTGTAATTGTGATGGTTTTTCTAGCTGGATGCTGCTGTCTGTCTGTCAGAGTACATTTTTGTCAGTGTTCTTATCTGTAGCAGCCTTTCTCCAATTGTGCCTTCAGTCCGCTGAGTTCTTAATAAGAGCAGGGATAGTATTGTGAGGACTGTTTCCTGGCTTCCGTTCTCCATGCCCTATTCACACATTATCTCAGCTCCTCTGCGAGGACGGGGACCATCTCCCTCGTTACCACTGGGTCCCCAGCGCTGGCACAAGTGTTGAGATTCAGATCCAAGCGGACCTGGCTCCAGTGTGCTCACAAGCGCCAGGCGGACAGCGTGAACCTTGAACTCAGCAGTCAGCACCTTGCACGGATGGACATGGATGGGGGGAGCCAGGGAGGGGCTGCAGGGGCAGGTGGGCTTCCCAGAGTTAGACGGAATGGGATCTTAACCCTGGAGGTTCTGGGAAGCAGAGGAGAGCCTCAAGCCCAGTTAGAGGTTCTCCAGGGGGGCAGCCCAGGGGCTACCCGGCGGGATGGTGGGAGAGCCCCCGTGGGCAGTGAATTCAGTACAGGATTGTGCTGGGCGCTGAATGCCAGGCCACGGTGTCATCACGCCCAGGAGCCCCACCGGCGCGGGGGGGCCCTATCGGTCATCACTCCCCGATCGCTAACAGCCCATGCAAGTGGAGGGCATGCCGTCTAGAGGCGGCTCCCTAGGAGGCCGGACCCCCTTCCCTTGCAGGAGGGAGGAGGGCGGGTCAGGCTCAAGCACCGCGCAGAGGGGGGCCCCCCTCAAGCTCTCCTGCTGCTGTTTGCAGGGCTTTTTGCCTTTCTCAGGCGATGACGGCTTCTCTTTTCCTCCCTGTCTGCTCCCCTCTGAGAGCGCACCACTTTCCTCGGTAGGAGCAAAAGCGGCCACAGTGACCATGAACTTGAGAGAGGCGACGGAAGTTTTGGGTAAATGTGCTTCGCCGCTTCCCGAGCACGTCCGCGCGGCAGCGTGGTCGCCTCCGCCGGGTGAGCCCACGCCTACCGCAGCTGCCCCGGGCAGGCTCCGAGCAGGTGGCGGGGCCCCGGCTGCCTGGACACGCAGGCAGCGTCCACCACGGAGGCGCCCTTATTTGTCCACTGCCCGTCCTTCCCAAGCACGACCAGCTGCAGAATTTTCAGGACCTGGTGCGAAGGGAAGATGTGAGGCGCCCGTCCAAAAACTATTCAGAATTTCGAGGCAGTGACAGCAGAACATTAAACCGAGTACGGGACCCTCCGAGCGTGGGGCTCCACGAGGCTGCCCGGGTCGCACAGCCCTGCCTCGCTCCTGCCTGAGAGGGAAGCTGAGCATCCTCACGCAGCGAGGCCTCCAGTTACGCGCCCCCCACTTGCAAGTGGGGTGGCACGAGGGGGCACTGGGACGCAGTGCCTGTGTCCGCTGCTCATCTGGCCACACCCAGCTGGGTTCCAGCTCCCCTTGCTTGGCGGTGGGTCCTGGGAGGACGAGGATGTGTGTTCCTGATTTTCCTCTTACTTCTCTTGCTATTCGTCTGGGCCCTACCACTGCCCCTGAATTCAGAGTCTTAACGTATTGTCTTCCCTCTGACCAAGCCCTCCTCCAAAACGGTGGATCTCTTCAGGATCGGTACTAGTCGCCCGCCGTGTCGATGGGTTTCAGTGCATCCTGTCGTATCCCCACGAGCTGGTCCACACTCCTTCGAAGCATGGGCTCCACAGCACGGCGGGCAATTAGACAAGCCGGCCCGTTTCTTCTCTGGGCCAGCCCCCCTCCCCTCCTGGAGTCCGTCTCCGGCTTTTAACCCCGGGGACACCTCAGCCCACAAGCGAAGGCCCAGCGTTACCCCGAGAAGCGTGAGCCCCCAGCCCCCAGCAGGTGGAGGTTGCTCACCAATCACTGTGATGAGCCAGGCGCGGGAGGCCTGGAGAAAGCAGGAGGAGGGATGGGAAAGCGGTCGCTGGCGTCCCAGAGTCTCGGGTTCGAATCCCAGCTCTGCCACCCATTAGGTTCATACCTGGGCAGGTTTTGGAGCTTCCCCTGTCCTCAGTTTCCCCAGCACCTGCCCCACGGGGCTGTGAGGGTGAGAGGGGGCAGGGCAGCGGTGGAGTGAGCACCTGCCAACAAGGCCTTGGTAGCTGTGAGTCAAGGTTAAGGACCCGGGCCTGCAGCCCCGACGTCGGGGTCAGAGCCAGACCTTCGCGGCAGGCACGGTGCTCGGCTTCCAGGACCAGGACCCCTGACGCCCCTGAGGCTCCATCTAGCCTCGTTCTTCTCGGCCCCTCGGATCAGGGCGCCTCCCCCTCGGGCTCCAGGCTCACGTGGGGACACGCCTGTCCCTCCTGCCTCTGGTTCTGGTCATGCTTCAGTCCCCAAAGGTGCCTTTCTCAGGGAAATGTCCCCCAGCCCTCTCTAAAGCAGGGCCCCTTGAATGCCCTCCAGTCCCCTGTGCTTTTCTGCACTGGTATTTAAAAGTATATGTGTACATAGTTTTACATTTTAATTGTGTGTTTGTTTGGTTAACTTCTGTCTCCCCCAGCTCACCGGACTCTCCGAGAGGACAAAGGTGTGCCCCCCGTTCACCATTCTGTCCTGGGTGCACAGTGTGGGGCCAGCTGGAAATGCTTGAGAAGTCTGCATAAGTAGATGAGTTTCTAGATCAGAGAGACAGAGACAGAGACACACAGAGAGACAGAGAGCTCCAAGAGGGCCTGGGGACAGCAGGGGTGGGGTTAGGGGGCCGGCAGTGGGGTCCAGGTGTCTTTGGGCTGCAGACCATCTGGCCCTGCGGCCGGGGCTAAGGATCCGGGTCTCTCTCCCAAGGATACAGGGACGCCTGTTGAAGGGCATCGCACGGCTGCCTGCCAGCATCCGATTTGCATCGTAGGAAGATCCCCGGCAGCTGTGCAGAGAATGGATGGATAGCCTGGCTGCTTTGTTCAAGTCCCCAGAGGCTTTTTCTTCTTTTTTTCATAGGATTCTGACTTGTTAGGGACAGAGCCAGGAGCTGATGGTTTCTTTCCAACTCACTTTGTGACCTTGGGCGAGTCCTGGCCACTCTGTGGGAAGCAGGGCACGGACCCCCTGTCTGCTGCGCCCAGCCACGCAGCCACGGTCTCCCAAGCCCTGTGCCCCTCGCCTGCCACTGAGGTGTCCCCTTGGCCTCACACAGCTACGAGAGAAGGGGTCTTCTTTCCAGGGAGTGTGGGACATTCCTTTGGTTGTCACACTTGTGATTTCTCCTGGAGGGGGCGTGCAGAGAGGACACACATACATCTCAGCAAAGCTGCTCCCCGTGGCACTCACCCTTACTCAGTTGGTGACAATTACGTCTGGGTCTGCGCTCTTTGGGACCCATGACTGAGGACAATCCCGTTGTCCCACCCCACCCCTACACCCTCCCAATCTTCGCTCTTCTTGGGGGTCGCCCAGGAATGGGGGGAGCCTGACTTTTCACTCTGTGGCCGCCCCGCCGCATACAGAAGTCGGGGGCTGAAGGGGATGGGGCTCCCGCGGGTACCATTTTTTAAAAAGCCAGCAGAAGAACCCCTTTCAGCTCCTTACCAGCGCCCAAAACAAGCTCTCCCTCCAGATTTATAAAGTTTGCTTAACTTTCCTTCTGCCACCCGGGAGGAACCTTCTCTGCCCTTGAAGGAAACACCTACGGGTTTTTTTGTTGCTGCTGTTTCTCTGAAAAACAGATGAAGGTTTTGGCTAGAAGTCCTGGAGGGTTGAGGTGGGCCAGGGGGAGAGTAAATTTATACGTGGTTTATTGCCCTAAGGAAAACATACTTCGGTTATGAAGTATGCCCCCTTGAAATCTCACCTGACACTCTGTAAAGAAAGAGGAACTTTTTCAGAAGTTGGCCGAGCCACCTACTGCCTTGCCCCCAGAGTGAAGCCTTTTTGAAAGATTAATACAGAGCTGGAGACAGCCCGTCCCTGTGATCGCACTGATCCTGGCTTGTTCCTCGGCCTGCATTGTCTCGGCCGCATGAAAGCTCCATCCGGTGTATGCCCGGGGCTGGTATACCAGCTTAGTTCCATGAAAGGCTACCAGCCCCAAACTTCAGGGAGCTCTCCTCGCAGCCCCTGCAGGCTGGCAGGTCTGAGCTGCCGTCCTTTCTTACCTCTTTTTCCGGAATGGGGAAGAAGGGCCAGGCGCTGTGTTTGGTGTTTCTGGGCATTTTTTAATGGAATTAAGAATGGTTTCCCCGGGCTTCCCTGGTGGCGCAGTGGTTGAGAGTCCGCCTGCTGATGCAGGGGACAGGGGTTCGTGCCCCGGTCCGGGAAGATCCCACATGCCGCGGAGCGGCTGGGCCCGTGAGCCATGGCCACTGAGCCTGCGCGTCCGGAGCCTGTGCTCCGCAGCGGGAGAGGCCGCAGCAGTGAGAGGCCCAAGTAATGCAAAAAAAAACAACAAAAAAGAATGGTTTCCCCAAACCATCTATCTTTCACACTGCTTCCCTCCTGCCATCTACTTAAGAGCCGTTGCCCCAAGCAGGCTTTCCCACCTCCGTGGTTGCATCCCTTTAACCAGAGAAAAGTTCCATGGAAAGGAAATTTGGGGGCCAGAGGGGGCCCCTGACCTTCTGAGACACAAAGTACTCCCACAGATGCTCTTTGCAGTGCTGTCTGCCGGTTAAAACGAATTGTCTAAATTGTGGTCTTGGCCTGGGTCAGGACAGACCCGACTCCCTCCTCCAAGGCCATGGAGTAGCCTCTCAGATGGGACAGGTGTGGTGACAGGTTCAAACCCTGCTGAAGCTTAGAAGCGTCAGCCCAGGAGGACCTGTGGCTTCCTCGGGAGTGTTAGGGCACTGCTTCTACCTGGAACCTTGGGGGTCAGCTTGGAGTTTACCTGTTGGCTTTTCCTTTACCTCTTCCATTCACTTGGCTGGTTATAACTAAGCAGGCCCTGAACCCCGCCTTGGGCAGCCTTGGGACCTCAGCTTGCTTGACCGGTCAGGGGGTGGTTGAAGTCTCCTCCACTGCCACCATCTGTGGGAAAAAAACAAAGGCCCAAGCTAAATGATTGAAAGGCATCATTCCACCGGAGCATGAATTTCCAGGATTTCACCTGCGAGTGGGAATAGTTTCAGAACTGTAAATGTTATGAAACCACGAGTTTCTTCATCCGGAGGGGGGCAGGTGGTGCAGAAAATCTGCTCTGGAGAAATCACCATGAAGGCAAGTTCCCAGCCCGGGTCCAGCACCTGATCACTGACCCGCTCTGGGCTGGATGTTGATTAACTTCACCGGGAGTTTCCCCCCCGGTGTCCGAGGGCAACTTCTGACCCGGATAAAGTCTGCGCTCACCGTGTGACCTTTACAGAGAGGCAGTGGCGTGCCCCCTCTGGGGTCCCTGAAATAATAAATCACCAGAGGGCTGCTCAAGGGGGCAGACAAAGGACAAAGAAGGGACAATAGCTCCAACTTCCAGAGAGCACTTGTTGTTTTGAAATGCAATTACCATCCAATAATACAAATATCGACATCTGGAATTCTGCGGTCTTGGTGCCTGTCTGTTCTGTTTAGAAATGCAATGCTAATCAGGTACAATTTCTTTCCTGTTCACGGGCAGAGAGCATGGCGTTTGGGGCAGGACTGGTTCAGGGAGAGAGCAGATCTCTTAGCTGACTTGTCATTAGAGAAGCTCCAAGGGTACAGGGCCATCCACCAGGCCCCTGCCCTCACCGACTGACCGTCCAAAGAAACCCAAACCAACAGAGGCCTGGGAAAAGTGCTCTCAGAACCAGCTTGGTTTGAAAAGCACCAAGAAAGAAACCAGACCTGATCAAATATTTGCACTCGTCCTGTGCACGTCTGTCCTGGGCTAAAAATATGAATTCTAGACAAGGAATTTGAAGATTTTTTTTCTTCTGGAATTAAGGTCTGGGGAGGAAGAAGACGCTTTGCCCGCCAAGAGGCTGAACTGGCTGTGATGTACCCAGGGTCTCTGTTGTTAGCACTGAGTCCCTCTGGAAATTCTGTTTTCTATGTGTTTGGGGCCTCTTTTATTCTAAACTTCCTAAACCTTTTCCAAGCTGTCAGTGAGGTTGGGGGGAAAAAAATGCATGCCCCCTTCCTCACTTTCAGATCCCAAGCTCTAGAAAATCCAAAGTCTGTCCATTTCCCTGATCGTATGACCAAAGGAAAACTGAACTCAAAAAGACAAAATGGGATGTCAAAAAGTACCTTGCAATAGTCTCCTCAGACATTTCAGGGGAAATGACTCAGGCATTTTTTTCCAGCACAGTCTGAAAACAGAGACACTTTCCTGGGAGAAAGAAAAAACGGCTTCAAAGTTCTCCAAGAGGTGATCAGTCCCTCATGGTTATTAATTTTTAACTTGTGATGGATTTTATTACCCAAGCTTATACATTCTACCTCAAAGGCCCTAAGACAGGAAAGACGGCCCCAAAGAGTTTTGCAAACACTTAAAAAAAAAAACCCTACACTTTTAGGATTCATTGCTCTGACTATGCTGTTCCAGGTCCCAGTTAATGGGGTAAAGGAAAGTTCCAGGTGTCTTAAAAGTGCTGACGAATCCAGAAGGATTATACAGCTCCCCCCTTCAAACCCAGGGCCCACGTAGTTTTCATAACCAGATGTTTATCTAGCCAGAATTCACTTAGATGTGTGTTTTTGTTTTACAAGCTGATGGTCAAAACATAAAAGTAGTTTAAGCCCTAAAACAATCACAAAGGTCGGAAATCAAGCAGTTTGTCAATGCACAAAGTTTGATGCCTGGGGGACAGCAAATCTATTTTTCTTTAGGTAACGTAAAGGGACAGAAGTCCTAAATAGGAAAATAACAAAACGGTGGTGATTTCCCACCCCTGTCCCCAGTGCAGAAGATCACAGATCTCAGATCTAGAAATTCGTGTGTCCCCCAGAGGGGAATGTGGGCAAGGGCGCCCATGAAGCCAGGTGGCAGGGGTCAGGCATTTTATTCTTACTGCTTTAATAACTTTTTTCTCCCTTGACAGTTTTATTGAGAGCAAAGCACGAGCACGGAGGCTGCAGCCGTCTCAGCTCCCAGCAAACTCATTTCTGGGCACTTGCATTTGTGCCAGAGCCGTTACATTTTCCGTTTTCTAGCTGGGAATGGAATGTTGATACTGTGTGATTGTTTTATTTATTTTATACGTTTTCCTTGGAATGTCTACGTGTGGCCTCTGTCTTGGCTTGAAGGCCTCTTGATTTACGGTAGCTATAAACATTCCAAAGTAGACGTGTCAGTTAAATGATACAATAACATTATACAGTTACCATTCTGTTATAAATGTGCCCACGCTTCCAAAAAAATCCATTTTCCGGGCCCCCTCCCCGACACCACCCCTTTCTGCTACCTACATAGTGATGACTTTGGAAGTTACTGGCTCAATGGAAAGATGGCAGAAGATCTAAGCTTTAGTCAGAAAGTGGCCTCACCACCCCCAGCCCTGCCCTCTGGAAAATATTTCCAAGAAGCCTCAGTACTAGTGTCCAGAAGCAATGTGCTCATGTGAGGAACACATTTGAACTTTCTTCCCACTGAAAGTCTCATTTATTTCCATAAGCAGTGCACTCCCAGGAGAGGCGTGGTTCCAACATGGCAGCCGGGGGAGTAGCTGAGGAGATGACCTGCCTCTCTCAGTCCACTGCCGCTTTTCCACTTCGCCCACACAGAAAGAGTGGTTTACTTTCCTAAGAGATGTTGGAAGAGGGACAGGAGAAACCTTTCCACCAACGCAGCAATCCAGGGGCTTAACGTTCAGTCAGAAAACTCACCTCAGTAGCTCCCACAGAGAAATATCAGGGTGAGATTCCTCACACATCTTTCCACAGAGAACACCGGAACCACCATCCGGACTGCTAGAAACGCCCACTTTCTAACTGACGGGTACAAATCTGACAACTCATATCTGAGGTAAAATGTGCACGTAAAGAATTTCCATTCTTGGGGCTTCCCTGGTGGTGCAGTGGTTAAGAATCTGCCTGCCAATGCAGGGGACACAGGTTTGATCCCTGGTCCAGGAAGATGCCACATGCCGCAGAGCAGCGAAGCCCGTGAGCCACAACTACTGAAGCCGTGTGCCACAACTGCTGAAGCCCGCGTGCCACAACTACTGAAGCCCGCGTGCCTAGAGCCTGTGCTCCGCAACAAGAGAAGCTCCCGAAATGAGAAGCCCACGCACAGCAACGAAGAGTAGCCTCCGCTCACTGCAACTAGAGAAAAGCCCGGGCGCAGCAACGAAGACCCAACGCGGCCAAAAATAAATAAATAATAAGTAAATACCTTGAGGATTTTTTTTCTAAAAAAAGAGCAGGATTCTTTTTAAGTTTCTTTAATAAGTTTGGCTGTTTGAAATCTTTGAATAGGTCACTTGACCGTGAACCTTTTGCTGGCAGGGGCTCTGCTTATCCCCAGCCCTGGTGCCTAGCACAGGGATGGCACTTACTATGTGCTCCGTAAATATTTAGTGGGGAGGAGTGCTCGGACACCAGGAGAGGGAGCGCCCTCTCTGAGATACCCTGGAGGAACTGTTCTCCGAGCTCATGCTTCATTTCCTGTCCCACTCCTGCAGAAACGGACCAGCTGCTCCACTCGGGTTGTTTAATGTCGGAGCTCCATCTTCGCCCACGCCGGGCCGGCCTCAGCTCTGCCTCCATTAATTCCCCAAGGCCATCCAAGGAGCCTCATGAAAGCAGATGTCTGAAGACGGCTTATGTGAACCGCGGAGGGGTGTCGAGCTTCACGCCTCGCTGCCTTGCAGTCTGGCGTCTTCCATCAGCATCAGTGGCCCAGGTGGGGTCTCTAAGCAGACATCCCCCAACCCGCCCCAGCTCCCAGAGGCCCTGCCTGCCCGTTCCTGGGCTGTCACCGTTCCACGTCAGGGCCATCGTAGCGAGCAGTGACCTCGACTGCCGGCCGAGGAGTCTCACCTTTTCCTCCTCATCCAGCTAGCTCTGCGATGCTGGGAGAGGGCCCGTCATTCCCGAGCTTCAGTTAACTTTCTGTAAACTGGAGACAACGCAGGGCCTCATGGAGTAGGCACTCAAAGCACCAGAGCAAGATTTACGGCCACTGCGTGTTGATTGACGGTGAAGCTCGGGGTCCAGGGAGGCCTTGCAGTGCTTTGGAGCAAGGTCCTCTCTGGGTGGCCACGGCGGGGGCAGGGAAGGGGTGCTTTTTCCTCTGATTCTGTCCTCAGAGGTGCAGGAAACCGCTCAGCCGGGCCAGGTGGCCGGGCCTCGCTGCCCCTGTGACAGCCTCTGCCTGTCCCCCCGACAAAGGCCAGGCTTCGCCTGTGCCTGCCCGTGGCTTTCTGTGGCCACGTGGAAATACCTGCTGGCAGCTGGGACTCCCTCCCAGAGACCTGGGAACGAGCACGGCCCCGCGTTGACATGATTTAAAACGCGCTTTGTTTATGCTCTTGCGGGCGGACGAGACCTGCATGACAAGCGGCCCAGTGAATCCTGGGAAGGGGAGATGGTGCGGTTTCGGGGCGGCAGATGTTTCTGGGGGGCAGCCCTGAGTCTGACGAGATGGACGGGTGATCGCTGGGGGCTGGGGTGGGGACTACAGGTGACCAGCTCCTTTGTCAAAAGAGAAGCCCAGAGAACACGGGGGCAACACTCAATCCGTTCATTCAGTATCTGTGCGCCAAGCAGCCACCTTGTGCCAAACCCATGGAGAAGAGTCGGGCGGGAGTGGGGTCGTTTAAGACGTGACAAACCGACTCTCAAGAGGAGTGCGGCGTGGGCAGGGTTTAGGAAAAGCAAGGTAGCATGGCGTGGTCCCGGAGGACCAGTAAGAGTGGGGAGATGTTCCCACCCCTGGGGGAGGGGTCGAGGGGATGGAGCAATGCCCGGAGCCCAGGGAGGGCGGCCCTATGTGGACTGCTTGGTAGGACCGGGGCCTTTAGAAAAGGGACCCAGCACCTGTGCCACCTGGCTGGGAGACCGCCAGGAGAGCAAAGGCCCCCAGGTCTCCAGTGGGCAATTCCACTGGCTGAACGACCCAGAAGCCAGGGGGCGCAGGGCCTGTTGACTGGTCCATATGGGGCAGCCTCCTGGGACCCAGGGCAAGGAGGAGAGGGCAGACATGGCTCCAAGGGGCCATCAGAACGCAGCAGCACAGACCCACTCCCGTAGAATTTTCACACCTGGTTTAGGGGTTGCAAACAACCTAATGGGCCAGGCAGGTAATATAAATGAGGGGAGTCAGACAGGTGTGTGACATAAGGGTGAGGTGGAGAGTGTGGGAAACTAACTTGTTCACTGTGGGAAGGAAAGTGGCCCAGGGTGTCCAGATCTTCCAGTTGCTTTGATAGAAACTGGAAATTGGGGTTTTTTAACGGGTGAGCTCTTGATTTAAAATTTTAGTAGTGGAGTCAAATTTTTGAGAAGAAAACATTTTGCGGGCAGGATAAATGTAATTTGTCTATAAGCAGGCTGTCACTCCTGAGCGGCTGGTCGGGGACTCGTGGGCAGTGGGGACCATGGGGGTGAATAAGTGCGGAGCACCAAGCTGGACTCACTCCTGGCCAGAAAAGACTAGAGGTGGGACGGGGAGGGGCGCTGCCCGTGTTGGGGGCTGAGCTGAACCTGCTGCTGTGAGCTATGAACCCGGCACCGTTTGGAGTGTTCTCACTCCTGTCTGGTGTCCCTGACCCCACCTCACCCTGCACTCCCCGTTCTCTACCTCTGCATTGTTTTTTAGAGCACTTAACCCAAGTTATGACTGTATACTGCTTTACCTATTTATTTGCTATTTCCCTCCCTTCCTGAGATTGGGCAGGTGTCTGTTTCCTGCCTTTGCCCCAGAGCCAGGCAAATAGAAAACGATGGATGGATGATTGTTAAGTAACTGCTGTCGCACCCCCTTGGGGGGTGGCATTGTTATTATTACTACTGGTAGTGGCAATTGTCATCATCCTAGTCATCACCCATATTTTATAAATGAGGAAACAGAAGCAGAGTGCTTAAGAGACTTAGTTAAGGTTGCACAACCAGGAAGTATGAGGGTGGGGACTCAAACCCAGGACTGACAGATTCTCAAGACCCCTGCTCTTAGCTTGAACACTGGCTCATTCCTAGACATCCCTTAGATTTGAGCATAGACCTCACTGCCTCCAGGAAGCCCTCCCTGATTTACCCACCAGCTGGATTAGGAGTTGCTGGATCTTGCCTTGGGCTGCCCAGGCTCCCCCTGGCGTCTTCTACGCAGGATTTATTTCTCTGTAATGCATCTTCCTGTTAGGAGAGGACTATCATTAAGGAGTGACTACCGTGTGCCAGGCACCGAGCTTTAATTTAATCTTCATCAGGTCCCCGTTTTACAGACCGGGAACCTGGGACGCAGAGTAGCTTGCTGGAGGCTGCACAGCTGGCTGGAGGGGGAAGTAGGATTCAAATCCAGTGCTGGCTGTCCCTGAGGCCACCATATTGGTCTCTAACCATTGTGCTGACAGATCTCACTGTGGGTACCTCCTAAATACCAGACAAAAGGGTTCGGCAACCTTGTTCTGTAAAGGGCTAGATGCGAACCCTGTTGGCTTTGCGGGCAGCACCACCATCACTGTCCCAGCCACTCAACTCTGGCGGCAAAGTGCAAAAGCAGCCCTTGACAACATCTATGCAAATGGATGTGGCTGTGTTCCAATAAAACTTTATTTAGAAACACAAGTAGTGGGCCAGATTGGGGCTATGGGCCTCAGTCTATGGACTCCTACCATATGTTGTTGAATCAAAGATGTCAATGCTACAAGGCATCCTGGTTTCAGAGAAATTATAATGTGAAAAATTCCACATCTTAGAATAAAGGAGATTTGATATTTGCTGAGTGATGAAGGAGTGAGTGAATGATGCATTCAGGTGTGTGCCCCTGAGTGTCGGGCAGGGAAGACGAGTACCTAGCAGGGGGTTCCACGAACGTCCCATGAATGTCCTCCAAGAAGCCATTGCTCTTCCTGGGAACTGCTGTTGTCCCACAGTGCCTAAGTGGGAACCAGGAATCCAGGACCACGAGGGTCCTGGCAGGAGCCGGGCCTCGAGGCTCGAGTGCCATCTGGGTTAATGGGCCTCTGGAGGTGCAGTTCCTTATCAGCCGAGGAAGCAGCCCCAAAGTCACAGCAAGTGCACAAAGAATAACTTTGCCTTCAACTCCATCCAGATTAATTCAACGAGAGTTTATCGTACAGCTTTCATCATGGCTAGATGGGGGAGCGGGGGCTATAAAACACCACTCCTGCCCTCAGGGAGCTTAAGCACATCTAATCTTATAAACCACCCAGATGGAAAAGTGGTGTGAGAATTCGGAGGCACCCGGCCCCGTCCTGTCCCAATGGAGCCTTCCGAGGTCTGTACCGTAGATATTTTCTAGGCAGGAATTAATCACGTGTACGTCGGCGCTCTGAGCCAGACCCTCATTAATGCCCACTATAAAGAGCCTTATTACCCGGGAACGCTGTATATTACATTCTTCAGTGCACACCAGCCATGTGAGCAGGCTGCTCCCTGCGTCCCTGGGCCAATAAATTAGACTGAGATTACTAGGGATGGAAGGCGGCCCGGCGCGTGACTGCCTAACGGCTGCTGCGGACGGAGATGTCTTGATTTAGACGGCCGAATGGCCCTGCCAAGAGGCCGGGAGGGTGCAGACTGGCTCATAAAAAGCTCGTAACCTCCGTTAGCCCACCGTCACCTTGAACAAACAGGCCCGCCGTCAGGGGCCAGGCCTAGGGCTAGTTGACAGCCTGGATCCAATGTCATGCTCATTTCCCGAACCCAAATCATTCCTAGCTGCTGGGTATTGACCCCGCTGAGGAACGCGGTCTGCCTCTGATGCACAGGCCCCTTGTCTGGCTCCAGAGTTTCCCAACTCGGGGCATTCCTGTTTTTCAGGTGCCTCTGTGGGACCAGAGACCAGGAAAGGCAGCGCGAAGGGTGTGCTACTGTAACCCTGGGTCCCCACTGGGATGGCGGGAGGGCTGTGGGTGAGCAGCTCTTGCCCGGAGCAGAGAGGGGTGAGGCCCTGGTGGCCGCAGGACAGGAAGCAGCCGCTGTGGTGGCAGATGGCTGCGCTCCTCAAACTTGCCCGTGTGGAGGAACCCCTGGGCTACAGATTCTGGCTTAGTGGACCCGGGGTCGGGCTTGGGCTTTGGGGACTTTCACAAGCCTCTCAGGTAATTGTGGGTGTCCTCAGCTTCAGGTCTTTGGGAGATTCTTCCAGAATATTCTAGCCAGAAAGCACCACTGTATCTGATGCTCCAGAGAGCAGGCAATGGATGCTTCCACTGCTGCTTTTGCCATCCTCTGCAGGGAGTGGCCTGCTGGCGGGCTGGCCCCCCTGCTGGATGGGAGTTCTGGTGCGGCTGGAGCTGAGCATCTTGCCTTGGGCTGCCCAGAATAAGCCTCAGAAGATAGCTTGAACGCAAGAAGGAAGGGAGAGAAAATGGGAAGGGTGAAAAGGGTCTCTAGAAAGGACCCTAAATGATCCCAGGAAAGGCCAGGAAGTCCAGAGGAGGGATTTGCCATGGAAAGGAGGAGGGGCGGGATGCAAAGGCAGAGGGAAACCATGCGTGTACAAGGGATGCAAGGCTGCGGCCTCTCCCAGACCATTCAAAGTGCAGATGTCCCTGCAACCTCCCCCAAAGGCAGCCTCATTACCAAGTGTGAACACCTCACCTTGAAAATACATTTGAACCATTTTCTTCCCTTAACAGACCACATTGTAGGTGTCGTCCTGCAACTTGTCTTTTCCGCTGAGAATGTCTAGAGACCTCCCCCAGTCATACCCAGAAGTCCCCCCTCTTTTTTCAAACAAATCATGCTGATCATTTTTTACTCTGTTCTTCATCATATCTAAATTGTGATAAAATACATATAACATAAAAGATACCATTGTCTCTGTTTAAAGTATACAATTCAATGACATTAAGTAAATCCACATCACTATTTAGTTCCCAGTCATCACTACAAAGGGAAACCCTCATCCCCATTAGCGCTCACTTCCCACCCCCATGCCCACCAGCCCCTGGCAACCAAAAATCCACTTTCTGTCTCTATGGATTTGCCTCTGCTGGGCATTTCCTATGAATGGAATCATACAAGGTGTGGCCTTTTGTGTCTGGGTATTTCACTTATAAAGTTTTCGAGGTTCGTCCATGTCTCAGTACTTCCTTCCTTTTTTCCGGCTGGGGAATATTCCATTGTATGGCTAGACCACATCTTCTTTGTCCATTCCTCTGACAATGGACATTTGGGTGGTTTCCAGTTTTTGGCTGTTGTGAATAGTGCTGGTATGAACATTTGTGCATGAGTTTTTGTGGGGACCCCTGTTTTCCTTTCTTTTGGGTGTACACCTGGGCGTGGACATGGTCATATGGAAACCCCACATTTAACTTCCTGAGAACTCTGTATTCTTTTAACCTGCTGTTTGGTATTCCCGGTTGTGGCTCAGGAGAGCTTATTTCGCACTGCTCTGTGGATGGAATTGCAGTTGTTTGCTGTTCTTGCCGTTTCTGATCGAGCAGCTTCATCGTGCTCTTTGCGTGCCCACGCACGTGCTCTGGGACAGCTCTGCAGACACAGAACTGCTGGGCCGACCCAAGTGCACATTTAAAGTTTTACTGGGTATCACCACCCTGTCCCCATCCAGGCTAATGGGACATGTGGTCCCAGCGATGTGCAGTGATCTGTCTTTTCCCCTCAGTCTCTGTCCTCACCAGATATGATCGACATTGACGGTTTCTGCCGATCTCGTGGGTGCGAAGTAGTACCTTGTCATTTTAATTTGTATTTCCATATATCTAAAGGAATAGGAGTTAGTGGAGGTAAGGAGGAAGCATTGGGATTCACTATCGCACAAGTTATGGGTCTGAAGAGGCCAGGCGAGTGGGGAGCCCAGGTGTCGACCTGCAAGTTAGAATCAGGACCAGTCCGTGCAATTGTTCTGTCTCCCAGATGGAGCAGGCCACCCAGTGGAAGTTGAAGAAGGAAAGGCTTATGGGAGAGGTGGGGAGAACCCAATGGCAAGGTACACGAGTTAACTCGGGAGCCGGGCTGCCTGCCTTCAAATCCCAGCTCTGCCACTTGCTTGGCTGTGCGGCCTTGGGCAGCTTGCTTTAACCTCTCTGAGCTTCAGTTTCCTCACCTGTAAAACAAGGACAAGGAGAATTCTTACTCGTAAGTTTGTAAGACCAAGTTGATGGTGGGACCTGGAATAGAGAGGCTTCAAAGCTGTGGATGTGGAAGGTGTGAGCTGGCCAGGTGGCTTTTCATTATAAGGAAACAGGACCCAACTCAAATAGGTATAAGCTAGAAAAAAAGGACGTTATTAGCTCCTGTACCAGAAAAGACAAGGAGTGGATCAGCTTCAGGAATGGCTGGATCCAGGTGCTCAAATGCATCAGGACTTGGATCCTGTTCTGCTTTCTTTTATGTTGGCCTGACTCTTGGGCAGGCTCTCCCTGAGTGGTGGCAAGGCAGAAGCTCCTTGCTTACATTCCCCCAGCTCACCAATCCCAGTGGAAGAGAAGATCTCGTTCCTTATAGTTCTAGTGAAAGTCCCAGTGTTAACTCGGGTTGGACCATCTTGGGTCACATGCCCACCCCTGGAGTTAGGGATCAGGAGGGGAGTCTGACCTCAGCTGTGTGCACTGGGAGCAGGTGAGGGTGGTAAAATTGGGGTGATCCACAGGAGGACTGGTGTTGGCCAGAGCATCCTCTATGCAGGGTGACCCAGGGGCCAGTAGGTGGAGGAGGAGAGGCTGGTGCCAGGGGTCCTGGAGGGCGTCAGTTTGCTGGAGACGACCGAGGAGCAGAGTAGAAAGGCTTGAGAAGGGGCGGCAGCCGACTCCAGGGCCAGACAGCCTTCCGCTTCTCGCTGCACCAGCCAGGGAGCTGCTAACGCATCACCGAGCTTCCCCGAGTCACTCAGAGAGAGCTGCGTGGCCCATTGCAATGATTCCCTTTTTGCCTCAGCGGCCAGGATGCAGGAGCCAAGCTAGACTATCTAAATGTATCGCCATTTCCCTAAACTGGAGTATTTGGGAGCGTTTCTGACCCCTCCTCCTGTGCGGTGTTCTTGATTTTTCTCTTTCTAGTTAACAGCCTTTCCATTTTATGTGTCGTTTATCGTAAACCACCTCAAATCCTTTTTGGAAGCAAGCAGGGTATAAATTATAAATGGATTTAATTTAACAAACTCAATAGGGCAGTTTCTCTGTAGTGCTCCTGCTGACATTTCCCTCATTACCCCAGTGGAGGGGGGGGCAGTCAGAGCAGCGGGAAGGGGCTTAACCCTTGGGGTGCTGCGTCTCGGGGGCTCGGCGCTGGTACAGGCTGATGATCACTGTTCGGAGGGGTCGAGCTGCTGCAGGAGTGCGGTGACTCGTGTGTCTGTCAGCCCTCTCTCCTCCTGGGAACACATTCTGTCCCGCAGTTGCCCCCATGTCGTGTTTCCGGCCTTCCCTTGTTTCTCCCTTGCCTCGGGCCTCGCACCTCCACAGCACAACAAATGCAGTCCACGGGGGAAA
The DNA here is from genome assembly GCF_003031525.2 of Neophocaena asiaeorientalis asiaeorientalis. Lineage (NCBI taxonomy): Eukaryota > Metazoa > Chordata > Mammalia > Artiodactyla > Phocoenidae > Neophocaena > Neophocaena asiaeorientalis. Next base: position 4,516,522 of record NW_020173687.1, on the reverse strand, counting down.
GAATGTGGGAGCTGAGGCCCGGCCCCTTGGGGCTGCTTGCCTTTCGTGGGTCCCCAGAGCCGTGTACAATAGCTCACTGAGCTATAAATGTAGGCCTTGCTCCAGCCAGCCAGGGGTCACACCAGGAAGAGGGGCCCTGGCTGGGGGCAGCCTAAGGGCTTGGTGTGCCCCGGGCTGTGTGACCTTGGTTGAGATACCCAACCTCTCTGAGCCTCAGCTTCCTCATCTGTAAAGTGGGTATAATAACAGGAACGATTTCAGATGGTTGTTGGGCTGATGATTTAAGTTATTAAAAGACATCTAAAGTACTCAGAATGCTGCGTAGCACCTTGTAAGAACTTAACCCGATCTTTGCTATGATTCTGTACTTTCACTTTTCGGGAAAACATACACACACACACACACACACACACACACACACACACACACACTCACACCCTGATGTACATCACTTTTATGATTTTTACTCTCCTGTCCCTGGCCTCACCCAAGAACCCCCATCATTTAATGGATTCAAAGTCATATGAGCCATTCATTCATCTACTCTTCCTTCCTTCCCTCCATCCCTCCCTCCCGCTTTTCTTTCATCATCTCGGTTGTTTGTTGAGCGCTTACTTTCTTCTTGGTACACAGGGGCACAGTGAGGAGCAAAGACAGACGTGGTCCCTGTCCTCCTGGAGGCCACTTTATAGACAGTACTTGAAACAAACAAAAAGAAGTTCAGAAAATGAAAGTACTGTGAAGAAAATAAAAGAGCTTGGAGGCTACATTGTGAGGGGTGGGGCTTGCTGGTTGGGACCCCCGAGGAGGGGATATTAGAGCTGAGCCCTGGATGATGAGAAGGAGCTGGCGAGTGAAGCTCTGGGGGCAGCGCTTTTCAGGAAGTGGGAGCAGCAGGTGCAAAGGCCCTGAGGCAGGAATGAGCTTGGTGGGTCTGGAGGGGATTGAATCGGACTGGATGAAGGGTGGGGAGGTGGGAGATGCAGGCAGGGGCTAAATCCCACAGGGCCTGGGGGCCCTGGTAAGGAGTTTGGATTTTATTCCAAGTGGTTAGAGCAGAGAAAGAGAATTCTTCTCCGGCCACCCCCCTGCCCCTATATGAAGGCTCTCAGGCTTCATATAGACTTATGGACTTATGGGAGGGATGGCAGTGGTCAGAAGCCCTTGGTGGCCTCACCTCTGTGACCTGTCCCTGATTTCAGCTGTGCTGGGGCTTCTGGCCCCGTGCGTCCCAGAGCATTTAGGTTTTTGGTGCTGTTGCCACTGAGCTCTGTGTGAAGCTCTAACGAAAGGCTGGTGGCTCTACTGATGTCATTGGTTTGTGCTCCACCTGTACAGAAAGTTTGCACTTTGTTAAGTATACATACGCCTCACATTTTCCAAGAGGAGAAGTTCTTTTCCCACCCGCCTCATGCCAGCTATAGAACTCCGCAGCTGAAAGAAATGGTGAATTGATTCATTTGCTTCTCGGGAAGATTCGTTCTGTGTCTCCTCCGTGGGGATGTCAAGCCTGGAGGACACAGAAGAAGGAAGAGGTCATCATTTCTGCCCTAGAGGAACTGGCAGTGGAGCGGTTTTATTAGCATAGGCTGAAAAGTTAAAAACTAAAGAGCAAAGTTTGACTTGCTGGCAGAACTGTGGATATTCTGTGGATCTCAGAATATTCCTTCTAGAAGCTGCTGCTAGAAGCTGAGTAGGAAAGAGCACTCCTGATCAGATACATTGGGATTAGGCTAAGCTAGGAAGCGGCCTCTTCTGTAGGACCTGTCAGAGCCTTCATATTGTCAGTTATCTACTCACATCCCCAATGTTGGTTCCTGGGAGCTTTCTCTCCCAGGCTCCAGCACCTGTATCTCTGTTGAAGGCCGCCCTCAGGCTTCCAGAACCTACCTTCTCTGCCATCATGGTGACAGGAAGAGCCTGGGAATTCAGCCCCCCACCTCGGGGGAGTCATTAACCAGTGATTGGAGAATGTGGGTGTGAGGGTATTAATACCTCTGCTCCCTCACTCTGATGGAAACAACCGTGAGATGGACCCCGAGTGTTCCCTGAGCTGTGGCAGGAGTGGGTCTGTCCCCTCTGTGGGACCACCCCCTTGCTCTCCCCGCTCCTCCCAGCTTGCTTCCTTAGGGCCCTTCTGGGGCCTCGGGCCAACAGAGTGATGCCTCAGGCTGGGAATTGAACATGGCATTAGGTAAAGTTAGACAGCTGTCTACACTGCAGGACTTGTCAGAGCCTTGACTATGTGTGCGTGGTGGTGCTCCAAGAGGGATGGGAGGAGGAAGCATGGCACTCACACTTATTTGCCAAGAGGCTGCTGTCATCCAGGAGCCCCGGAGGGAAGAGCACACTTTGAATACCGTGTTGCAGAGAGCGGGATTGGACTCTCGGAAGAACCTCTGTGGCCCCAGGTCACACCGAGAGTAAGAAGAAAACCGGCCTCTGGAATTAGAACATGGGTCTTTGGACTCCAAATCCATACCTTCAACAGTGCCCCTCCCCAGGCCTGCCGGTCCATGCCCTCCCTGACCCAAGGCTGTGTCAGACACCTCTAGGGCTCACAGTACCCACCGCCCCCCTCCACCCCGCCCCAGCACGGCAGTTATCGGACGATTCTGCACTTAACATGCACTTGTAAACCAGGAGCGTGTCAGTGGTGGCCTTGGTCTCGAGTGTTTCCATCCCCGGCCTCCAGTCCGGGAAGGGCTTGCTGAGTGAGAAGAGTCAAGGGACCAAGCGTTTCCTCCAAAGGTGGGCTCTGGGGGTGGGTGAGGCCCTGTGCCCAAGGCCTCCTGCCCACCCCTCTGTCAGCCCAGCCTGGACCTCCCTGGCCCCTCCCCTGAGTGTGCACGGACCGGGCGGGAGAGGCATGGAGGGTCTGGGGCTAGCATCTTTTCCCTCCCGCTTACGGCTTCATCATCCCAGTTATCCGTGGTCCTGACAAAAACGTCGAAGGTACAGATAAACCCTAGTCGCCCTGATTCCCTGCTCAGCCAGTGATATGACGGCATTTGACAGGTGAGGGGCAAGGAGGGCTGAGGGCTCACCAGGCTCACAGGTGGGGGGCTGGGCTCTGACCCTGGAGCGTCTCACTCTGGAGCTGACTCCCCCGCTTACCCCTCACGTTGATTTCAGAAAATTTCAGCCGTTCATGAAAGGAGAGGGAATGGTCTATTGAGCCCATCACCTGTTACCCATCTGTGCCTGCCATCCTTGCTTCTCCGCCCACGTTATCGGGAGCCCTTCCCAGACCGCACGTCACTTCTCTGTGAAGTTGTTCAGTGCGTATCAGAGCCTGTGCTCCTAAGACTCCACTATTCTGCCCTAGATAAAGAAAATCTCTCTATAAAATTGCCCCTCTAGAATGTAAGCTCCACAAGGGTGGGCGCTTTATTTTGTTCATGACTGTCTCCCCAGCACATAGCATAGTGCCTGGCACATAGCAGACACTCAGTAAATATTTGTTGCATCTCTCTTCCTCATTCTTCCTTTCTATCTGTCTATCTACCTCTCCATCCATCTCTCCATCTGTCTGTCTATCGTCTCTCTACCACTTATATCTACCTATCATCTATCTATACACAAGTTTTGAATGGAAATGAGATCCTTCTAAGCAAATACTGTTTTGTAACTTTGTGTTTTCCCTTAACAGTTTATTATAGCCACTGCTCCATGTCAATAAACATGGGTGTCCTACACCACCATCTTTACTGCCTATACAGTATTGTGTTGTGAATGCATCGTCGTTTGTTTAACTGATTTTCTTTGGGACATTTAGGTTGTTTCCAATTTTTCGTTATTGTAAACCATGCTGCAGTGAATATCCCTGTTTAGGGGCCTTTGGGAACATCCACAGTGATTTCTTTAGAACCAATTCTTGGCCGGGGAGGGGCTGACTCAAAGAGTATGCACCTTAAAAAGGTGGTTTTAGTATTTTAAAAAAGCGTTTTTTGTGTGTTTTTTTTGGCCGTGCTGTGCAGCATGTGGGACTTTAGTTCCCCAACCAGGGATTGAACCTGCACCCCCTAGAGTGGAAGTACGGAGTCCTAACCACTGGACCGCAGGGAAGTCCCTAAAAGCATTTTTGGTTGGATGTTAATGATGGATGGCGACCTTGATCAAAAAAAGTGCCCCCCACCACTGGTTTCTTTTTACCTCAAATTTTGTTTGAGAAAATGGATGTGAGAGTAGGAGTGGCCATGGGGACGGTGGTGAGGGTCAGGTCAGCTGACACGATTGCCCTGCAGCGCCGGCCCCGGCACGAGCTTGTCCCCTGCAGACGCCGCCCACCGTGTGGGCGTCTCGTGGGTGTCCTGCTGCTCCTGTTGCCGCCTGAGAGAGTTCTCCTCTGGCTCACCTGGAAGCCTTCGCCACCTTTTACTGTGAACCTTTCGGAGTGTCTTTGACACGTGGCCCCTCTGTCCTGCTCTGCTTGCCTGTCCCCTGGTCTGCGGGCAGCACGTGACCCTTCTTGGCTCTGCTGGAGTTTGGAGCCCGTACAGCTTAGTGGTTCAGACCGTGAGCTTCTGGAATCCGGCATCCTGGGTTGGAGTCCTGACTTGATCACTTGTTAGCTGTGGGACCTGGGACAAGTTACTTACCTCTCTGAACTTCAGGTATGACCCCTACGTGCCCCGGGATTACCGGGAGGGTCCCTGACATGAAGAAAGGCTGTGCCTGCGTCACCAGCCTCCACAGCTCTTGCTCTCCAAGGTGCTGCTTTGAGGTCTTCCTTGCTTCTGTGGGGTTGAGGGCAGGGGCCCGTAGCAGCCCTCTGGAGGAGGAGCTGGGGTGAACACCCCCATTTCACGGGGGAAGGCCTTTGCTCAAGGGTCCAGCAGTCGCTTAGCACAGAGCAATTCATTCACTTGGCCGACGTACATTGTGCTTCTAGAGTAGCCCAGGAGGGGTGCTCGTATCATTTTGTCCTCCCAAGAGCTATTCTGGGCAGGTGCTATTGTGAACCCCATTTACAGATGAGAAACTGAGTCCAATGCCAGAGGAACCAGAGGGCCGGATTCGGCACTATGTAGCATTCTGGGGGAGCCCGGAGGGCAAAGAGAAAATTCCTCTCTTGCTCTCTGAGGCATCCAGACATCGCCTGCAGCTCTCCAGACGCCCAGGCCCCAGCTCATACCCACAACAATAGGACAGGCCACAAGATAAGTCCAGAGGCCTGACGGGGAGACTCTGAGGTCAGCCCCTCAAAGATGTCCACATCCTAAAACCCAGAACCCATGACCATGTTGCCTTACATGTCAAAGAGGTTCTTAGATGTGACTAAGGACCTTGAGATGGGAGATTATCCTGGGTTATGCGGGTGGACCCAGCGTATCACAAGACCCTGCAAGAGGGAGGTCGGAGGGTCACGTGCTGGCTTTGAAGCTGGAGAAGGTAAAGAAATAGATTCTCCTTCAGAGCCTCCGCAAGGAAAACAGCCCTGCTGACACCTTGAATTTAGGACTTCTGACTTCTAGAGCTGTAGGATAGATGATTTGTGTTGCTTGAAGTCACTAAGTTTGTGTGGTTTGTTACAGCAGCCATAGGAAACTATACAGACTGTATCTGGACAGATGATGTCCAAGCCACGGCACCACTGGGTGCCTTTGCCACTGGGTTCCGGGGGTGCTTGGAGGAGCCATGACGGGCGGAGATGCGGGCGGCGGCCAACGGGGCTGATCTGCCGCTCTGGGGCCACAGCCGAGTGGTCCTCTGCACTGTTCTTGGCCACACCATCCGCTGGTGTCGTGGCCCCCTCGGCAGTCTTTCAGCTCCCCGTCATCTTCCAGGGACAGAGGCACAGTGGCTTTCTGGAAAGGAGGAGAGAAACCAACAGAGACAGGGTCTTGCCCAGAGCTGCTCAAAGCCACCCTTCGACACGAGGTGAGGGTGGAGGGGCTGGTGGGTGGGACCGTGCTCATCAGCGGTCAGCGTGATGGGAAGGGGTGGACCGTGATGGGATTCGCTGGCCCGAGGGTGGGAAGTGGGGGGGAGACGCCGCTGTCACGGGCAGAGCCCACGTGGCCGGGTCTGCTCTGTCCTCCTGGCTGTGCCTCTTTCCACTTGCCATCCACGATGAGCGTTCAGCTTGCCCTCCGAACATCGCGCTCTCTCGGGCACGTCACTGATTTCCTGATGGGATAGATCATGCTTCAAACTTGTTCCTTTGCCCACTGGTTCGGCAGAGAGTGGGCCTGGGAGTCAGGGGGTCCTGCCTTGGACTCTCGGCTCTGTCTTTCTCCAGCTCTGTGGCTTTGAGCGAGCCTCCAAGATTCGCCCACAGCAGCCGTACCCTCTCCTTGTGGGTTATTGGGGAGATCGTCTCCCGGCTCATCTGGCTGTGAGCTAGGACATATCCACCATGGTGTTCTCAGCACCTGGCTCGTGAGAAACACCTTCTACATGTATGTTGAGTGAATGAGGCACATGGGGATATTCGGCTGTCGGCACAGCGCCAGGCCCAGAGCAGGTCCTTGGCCAAAGCTTGGCTGTGACAGCACAGCCGATGTCAACCTCCCATCCCATCTTTGGTCCTAAAGCTCAGTCTCCCTCCTGCCCTTCCTCCAGCCCTCTCCTTCAAGCTGCTTCTTGGCTGCCTACATTTTGGCACTTTTCGGCAGTAGAGACATTTTTTAATAGTCTGCCCCTTTATTTTCAAAAGAGCATCTTTGGAAGCTGGGCCTTTGATGTCTGGGGACATGACGTAGGTGCCTGTTTTTTCTCTTCTGTACCCCTGGGCATTGCTATCTCTCCTGCCATCTGGGCAGCTTGGCAAAAGCAGAGAAGCACTCAGGCTTGCCTTCAAGGAATGGAGACTCCTGGCCATGGAAACCTGTGCTGATGAATGAATGATGGATGGATGGAGGAATGCATGCCTGCGTGATAAATGAACGGATGAATTGGAGAACGGAGGGTGAGCCCTGGTCTCCTCTGTGGCTCAAATGATCTTGCAGAAGGTATGCTGTACGGTCTGCCTTTTCTAAAGCACGCTCCACGGGTGAGCAGCTCTGCCAAACACTTGTCGGTGTTATCCAAAAAATACGAAAAGGGGAGAGGACTTCCTGTGGCCAGAATAGTTTGGAAAATACGGGTGTTCAACAAACTTAAAAAGGTTTCTTTCTGGCAGGACTTCTCAGAGCCTTTACTACGCTCATATGCTTTGCAAATATCCCCCAGGCATGTAGACTATGCCGCTTCCTCCAACATGTGGACCCTGGAGTCTGTGTTTCGAGGATGGGGTTCGCAACAGGCTGGCAGAAAAGCTTTTCGGGGAAGGCTGACATGGGGAGGAGGGAACCCCTTTGGTCTGGCAGAGGGAGAGCCAACCGAAAGAACAGAAGGCGGTGCTGGCCAAGCACCAGCTGCTCGGTCAGCCCCGGGTCAAGAACAGATCCAGGGAAGACAGCCTTGGTCTTGTCCTGAAGCAGGCAACCTCCCGTCCAGCAGACTTGGTGTCTCACAGGAGCCAGGGAGGGATGTTATTGTCGCCATCATTCGACAATAATCTGCCTCTCTTCAGGGCTAACCAAGGGATTCTGCCAGGTTTTTTTCTGTTTTCTTCATCTTTTGCACCTACTGGGTCCCTGCCATGGGCCATGGTTCCCCCCTAGAAAGTGCTCGTCGAGGGTTAATCCATAAGGTCACTTGAAAACGAAGCCATTATTCCCTTCTTAAAGGTTAATGTGTTTTTTCCAGGAGTGTGTGAGTGGAAATTTCAAGTACTCCACATTCTTCATTTCGCTGGGTAATGTCCTGAGCTGCTCCAGCAAAATGGGTCCTTGAACAGCTAGAGAGGAGCCCCAACAAGAGAAAGGAGGGCAGTGGGGGGCGGCCGGCCCCCAGGAGGTGTCACCGCCTGCAGAGGAGGTGAAGGCAGCTGTCTGACCTAAGCCCCATGGCGGGAGATAATGAAAACCCACAGGACACAGCTCAGGGGAGGGGGCCGTTCAATAAAGTGTACAGCGGGTGTCAGGGGGCCCAGGGGCAGGGGCGCCTGCAAATAGGAATACCAGCAGGACCTGGGGAGTCTGGGAGGCTCTCAAATGCTACTTGGTTCTCTCTGCAGCCAGCCCTCTCTGCTTCCCCAAATCCCCAAGTCTGCGGGTCCTCAGTTTGAGATGGACCAGAGGGGCTGTACCCCAATTCCAAATGCCCCCTCAGGGTGGACACCCACCCCTGGGCGTCCAATTTGACTGTGGCTGGTCCAATCAGCCATGGTCAGGTGTGACGTTGCATTGTACACCCATGGCTGTGCTAGGCCCCTCTCCCGTAGGTGGGAAACGAAGTACAGCTCAGAGATCGGAGGACCGAGTCAGGTTAGCACCCCAAAATGGGTCTCCTTCAGGCCTGGACATTAGGTTCCAGCACCTTCTCCCCTGTCCCTTCTACCACATACCCCCATATTAGCTCTACAAGATGCCTGTGGATCTCCACCCCCAACCCAGGACATTCTTTTTTTTTTGAATAAGGGGTTAGCAAACTATGGCCCACCGGCCAAATCTGGCCTGCATTTGCTTTTGTAAATAAAGTTTTATTGGCACACAGCCATGCCTACTCATTTACATATTGTCTGTGGCTGCTCTCCAGACACCATGACAGAGTTAATTGGTTGTAACCGAGACCCTGTGGCCCGCAGAGCTGAAAGTATTTACTAGCTGAATCTTTGCAGAACAAGTCCGCCAGCTCTTGTTTTAGATGACTGTTATGTAACCCTTGCTAAGTGAACAGGAGTCCTCAGGAAACATCTGGGGTGAGGATGATTATGACTGATTATCCAAGAAGGTCTTCCTTCATTTAGCAAGTCCTTACTGCCTAGCAGGCATGTGCTGAGCTCTGGGGATAAAACAGTGAACAAGGCAAGGTCCCTGCCCTCACAGAGCTTTCTTCCTTAAGATGATAAAGTATGTTTTCTTCTAAAAAGTAACCAGAGCATTCAACCCTGGGTGTTTACTGTTTGGGAGTAGAGATCTGGGGCTGAAGGTGGTGGATTGGGTACATACTAAAGAAGACATGGGGTCCCTGGATCAGGAAACAAGAGTCTACTAGGGATGCTGGGACAGACTCACCAGAAATGCCCAGGTTCCAGAATAGCCAAGGGCACGTGGCAGACGGAAGCGTGGGCCAGAGATGAGGTTGACGGGTTAGCCAGCCGCTGGAGTAACTTAATCCCGAAGTCTGCCTGGAGGAGGAGGATTTTGCATACAGCCTTGAATTCAGGGAGAAGGGAGGGGAGTCATCCCTATGGCCCAAAGGCAAACTCAGGAGAGGCTGGGGCTGGAGGCTTTTGTTCTTATCCTGTCTTCATCACACTCCTCTGTGGAAATTCCTGCTGATTTTCCTTCTTCTACATTAACAGACTATATAGCTGGGCACGTGATCACCCCAAATAAAGGCCTCATTTCCCAACCTCCCTAGCAGCTAGATGTGGCCATGTGGTAGACTTGGCCATTGTGCCTTGAGTGGGAGTGGTATAAACCATTTCCAAATTGTGCTCTTAAAGGGAAGGAGTGGGCCCACCCCTTGCCCCTTCATTCCTTCCCACCTGCTGGAATGCAGAAGTAATAGCAGGAATTGAAGCAGCCATTTTGTATCTTGAAATGGAAGGTACGTGTGCAAGATACAGGGAAATGAGGCGGACGGGACCTGGGTCTCTGATGACTGTGGAGCTGCTCCACCAACTCAGGACTGTGACCTGAAGCCTTTACGGGAGAGAGAAATGAAACTTCTGTGTTGTTTAAGTCACTGTCATTTCGGGTCTCTTTGTTATAGCAGCCAAACCTATAAGACACCCCCAAGGCACTCCAAATAAACATACAATTAAATAAACACCATAGGCTGTGCAAATGAAGCTCAGAAGCTTCGCCCACTTGGAAATTCTGGGGCCCCATTGCTACTGCTCTGCTGTCTCCTCTGTGTATCCACAAAGCTCCCCTCCTCTGGCTACGAGTCAGCTGCCATCTCTCTTCCATGGCCAGGTCTCAACATACATTTCTGGATGGAGGAAGCACTGAAGGTTAAAGGGTGGAGGTGCTTGGCCAGCTAAGGCCAATGGGGTCCTCAGCAGCCCCCTGACCTTCACCTTGGCCTCCCCATCTCCCACCCCGCCCTGTGAATGGGGGCAGCTCTCAAGGAACCCAGGGTCAGCTGTGCTGAGGGGCTGCTAGGAACAAAAGACTAGCAAGGGATGCAGATGAGCTGCCCCAACATGGGAATAAAGATTCACGTCCGCAGCTCCTCTGACCTCTGCCAGGCGGGGCTGCTTTCTCAGTGATCTCAGCCTTCCGCATCTCAGCCCCGTTCCCATAAAATCACGGGAGTACTGCCAATTAGAAGCCTGCCAGCCGAGGCCCCTCTGGATGTAATCAGCCATAATAACTTAATAGGCTTAAGTTTGGGAGGCTTCGTTTGAAGCTCAGGATCTTGACCCCCGGTAGCCCAGTTCATCTGGAAGAGCCTCCATACCAATTACCTCCGGCATCTCTGAGCTCTTGGACCCACATCTCCAGGAGCCTCTGCCCCGTTGTTTTGCTGATAGGCGTGGCGCGTGCTTCGGGCTCCCCAGCTGTCATTCCGACCGGCAACCCAGCGCAGACCCCCAAGAGAAAACAGTGCAACATACAAAAGGCTCGGCTTCAACCCCCACATCCACGCACACCAAGAGAAATCAAAGGAAGTGCCCACTGGGCGCCAAAGATCATTCGAGAGTGAAAAGGACTGTAATTAGGGAGAAAGTTTAATACGCAAGGCTTCACGTTGGATTAAGTGTCCTATACAGCTGGAAGACGAGGCTGCAGATAGAAAACAAATGTTCAGACGTCTTCGTGGGTGACCTCCAAGTTTCCACCGGCTCCTAATCCTTCTGTCATAATTCAAGCTTGTTGGCCTGGAGATGGTGGCTTGGCTGGTGGAATTCCATGATCTATTAGCCGTTCTTCCAAGGCAGCCAGTGGTTCCCTCTGTGGACCCGGCACGCTGATATGTTTCTCTGGCAGGATGGAAGCCCATGTTTCCATCTGGCCGGGCGGAAAATCACCTCTGAGTTCATCTTCCCGGGAGCTCGTCCCGTGCAGGCAGGGGGAGGGGGCATGGGGAGGGGCCGTGATGGAGCAAGCATTAGGAAGGCCACTGCTTCTGAAAGAGCTTGTCTTTTGGGGAGACGAGGGGCAGGGGTATGTTAGGTGTTTTTGGCAGGACCAGCCTTGAGCAGTGGAGCATGTATCCCTCCGCCTGTCAGCCCACCTACTCATTTTTCTTTCATTCATTTATTCATCTTCCAACTGCCGGTCTACCGTCAGCCATGCTACGATCTTTTTAAAATTTTCTTTTCTTTTTCTTGTTTTTGGCTGCGTCTCACGGCTTACCGATAGTTCCCCGGCCAGGGATTGAACCCAGACCCTTGGCAGTGAAAGCGTGGAGTCCTAACCGTCGGACCACCAGGGAATTCCCAGCCATGCTACAGTCGTAATTGAAGCATCTAAAACTTATCATATCCTCAATAAAACTTTTGCTTTCTTCCCAGCGTCTAAAAAGACACGCAGTGTAGCTGGTGTTCACACCCCTGTGTACTCCCCTCCCCCGAGTATGGGCAGGACCTAGTGACTCACTGCTACGTCAGAGAACGTGGCAAAAGTGATGGGAGGTGCCCTCTGAGATTAGGGTACCAAACACTTTGACTTCCGTCTCGCTCCTTCTCTGGCTGCTCACGTACGCATATGCTCTGATGGACCCAGCTGCCACTTTGCGAGCCACACTATGGAGACGCCCACGGGGCAGGGAGCTAATGTCTCTGGCCTTCAGTCAGGGAGGCCTGGAGCACCTTGGCCTTGGAGGAGGAGCCTCCTGCAGGTGAGTTTTGGGGTGACCGCAGTTCCTGCTGACACCTCGCTTGCAGCCTCATGGGAAACCCTGAGCTAGAAGCACCCAACTGAGCCACGGATGCTGGGAGATGCTACACACGTGCTGTTTCCATCACTGAGTTCTGGGGTGATTTGTTACACAGCATTACAGAACTGATACACCCAGTTTTCCTATGTCAGTAAAGGGTGCATTGTCTACCCCAGACCTTTCCACAGCCGGTCCATCAGCAGAAATGACTGGCTCTTACTCCAAACCAATGGGCCATTCTCCTCCTCTGCACTGCGCCCCGCCCCCCCCAGCTGCCTCCTCTCACTGGCACCCCTGTGTAGGCCTCTTGGTCTCCTCACATCCGTTTCCCACCAACTTCCTGCTCCCATCCCTCCGAGGGCTCCCCACCGCCCCGGGGGAATGCGCCTCCTCCCGTGGCCCTTGTTTCTCCCCAGCCTCATTCCCTTCCCCGCTGCCCCCAGCTCACCCACTCCAGGCACCCAGGCCTTCCTTCTGTCCCCAGATGTGTGAAGCTTGTCCTTGCCTTAAGCTGCTCGTGTCTGTAAGCCCCCTGGCCTGGAACAGCTCCCCCCAGAGGTGTGAGTGGCCAGCTCCTTCTCACTCCCCAGGTCTTGACTCTGTCCCCTTTCCAGGTTTTCTCTAGCACGTCACTGTTTTATTGCTGTGATAGCCCTTTCACTGTGTGAGATTATCTTGCCTGCTTATTTACCTTGCTTATCTATCAATCAGTCAGCTACCTATCCACTCATCCATCTATTTATCATATTTATCATCTGTCATCTATCTATTTTATCTCCCTACCTTCTATATCTATCTCTCTCTTCTATCTCTCTCCCTTTATCTATCCATCATCTATCATCTGTCTGTCTATATCATCTATCATCTATTATCTATCTATCTATCATCTATCTATCTTCTATCTATCTATCTTCTATCTATCTATCATCTATCTTCTATCTATCTATCTATCTATCTATCTATCTATCTATCTATCTATCTATCATCTATCATCTCATCTATCTCCCCCACTAGAATACAAGCTCTATAAGTTCATGACCCTTATTTGTCCTGTATATTAGTTTCCTGTGGCCACCATAACAAACTGGTTGGCTTAAGATAACAGAAATGGGTCCTGTCACAGTCCTGGAGGACAGAAGTGCCAAAATCAAGGTGTCAGTAGGCTCACGTTCCCTCCAAGGCTCTAGGGAAGAATCCTGCCTTCCCTCTTCCAGCTCTCATGGTTCCAGGAGTTCCTTGGCTTGTGGCCACATCACCCCAACCTCTGCCTCTGTCGTCACGTGGCCTTCTCTGTGTCTTCTCCTCTTCTGTCTCTTTTAAGGACCTTGTCGTTGGGTTTAGGGCCTACCTGGGTAATCCAGAAGGATCTCACCTCAAAATCCTTAGCTTACTTATGTCTGTACAGACGCTTTTTCCAAATAAGTTCACAATCACAGGTTTTGGGGCATATCTTTTGCGAGGCTACCATCCAACCCACTGCAAAGGGTTCACCAATGTGTTTAACCCTTGGGCCTCCAGCAATTCCAAGTATATCTGGGAGCACTCAGGAAGAATTTGTTGAGTGAATGAATGAACAAACCCATCCCTTAGTTGAGTTGTTCTCAAACATGAGTTCACATCAGAATTACCTGAAGGGCTTCAGATAGATTGCTGGGCCTCACACTCGGAGATTCTGACCCAGCATGTCTGGGGTGAGGCCTGAGAATTTGTGTTGCTAATTCATTTCCAGGTGAAGCCGCTGCTGGGGGGAGCATGCTTTGAGCCTCCCTGCTTTAGGTCATCTGTTCTTCCATTCAACCATTATTAGCAGGACCTGAATTATGCTTAAGGTTTCATTTTCCCCTCAAAGAGCTTATAGGCCTCCAGCATCTTTCAGCTGTCCATGGTTTTTCCTTGTCAAAGAGAACACACTATCTGATTACCTAATTCTTCTCCAAAGAGCCTGGTACCCTATGTCCTCCCTAGGAATGATTGCAGTTAAATCGGCTCTCTGGGGAAGGCCGGACAGGACCAAGATGGGAGCATTGCCCAGCGGATGGGGCATTGCTGGGTGTGGAAGGTTGGGGTCTCCCTGGATTCTCTGAAATCACACCTTGGGGACCACACTTAGGGGCTGTTACAGAGGCCAAGTGTGGTCCAAGACTCACCCCCAAAACAGAATTCCTGGTTTCTGGGGCACATGATCCACAGAGAAAAAAAAAAAGTGTGGGAAGGGAATATCTTGAAAATGTCACCATTAAGATGGATTTTCAGCCAGGAAGACAGGTGGTACATGGGGGATCTCCACTGAGCACAAGAGCCTTACCTGGGGCTTTTGCTGGGGGTCCCCAACTTCCACCCAGCACAGCCTTGGGGTACCCTTCCTTCCTTCCTTCCTTCCACTTTATTGAGATATATAATTCGTTGGCCAAAAAATTCACCCATTTTAAGTATATAATCCAGTGGTTTTTAGTATTTTACAGTTAATGCCCAACCAATTTTAAAACATTTTTATCACCTCAAAAAGAAACCCGTCACCCTTAGCTACCATACCCCTATCCCAAGCCCTACACCCAGGTCTAAACAACCACTGATCTACTTTTTGTCTCTATAGATTTCCCTCTTCTGGACTTTCACGTATATGGAATCATAAACTATTTGTCTTCTGTAACTGGCTTGTTTCACTTAGCGTAATGTTTTCGAGGTTCATCCAAGTTGTAACTCAGTACTCTCTTCCTTTGCACGGGAGAATAATTAATATTCCATTGTTTGGATGAACCACATTTTGTTTATTCGTTATTCAGTTGATAAAAATTTGGATTGTTTTTAGCTGTTATGGATAACGCTGCTATAGACATTTGTGTGCAAGTTCCTGTGTGGACATATGTCTTCATTTCTCTTGAGTATAATATCTAGGACTGGAATTGCTGAGTCATACGGTAACCCTCTGTTTAATCATTCGAGAAAGTGCTACCCTGTTTTCCAAAGCAGCTGAACCTTTGAAAATTCCCACCAGCAGTGTACGAGTGTTCTCATTTATCCACATCCTGGACCAAACTTATTATTGAACTTTTTGATTCTAGCCACCCTAGTGGTCATAGCACGTGTCTCACTGTACTTTTGATTTACCTTTTCTCTGATGACAAATGATGCTGAGCATCTTTTTATGAGCTGATTGGCCATTTGTACATCTTCCTTGGAGAAATGACCTTTGCCCAATGTTTAAATTGGGTTATTTGTATTGTTGAGTTGTAAGTGTTCTTTATATATTTCAGGTACAAGTCCCTTATTAGATTTGCAAATATTTTCTCCCATTCTGTGTGTTGTCTTTTCCCTTTCTTGATGGTGTCCTTTGAGGCACAAAAGTTTTTAGTTTTAAAGCCCAATTTATCTATTTTTTCTTTTATGCACATACTGTCATATCTAAGATTTTTTTTTGCCAAGCCA
The DNA here is from genome assembly GCF_003031525.2 of Neophocaena asiaeorientalis asiaeorientalis. Lineage (NCBI taxonomy): Eukaryota > Metazoa > Chordata > Mammalia > Artiodactyla > Phocoenidae > Neophocaena > Neophocaena asiaeorientalis. The sequence goes on along the minus strand of NW_020173687.1, from coordinate 4,501,213 downwards.
AGGTCATGGAGACTTGCTCCTCTGTGTTCTTCTAAGAGTTCTATAGCTTTAGCTCTTACTTTTAGATCTTTGATTCATTTTGAATTACTTTTTGTATATAGTGTGAGTAAGGGATCCAAGGTCATTTTTTGGCATGTGGTTATCCAGTTGTCCCAGCACCATTTGTTGAAAAGGCTATTCTTTTCCCATTGGATAATTTTGGCACTCTTGTCAAGTGATGGAGAGCTTTTTTTCTTTCCTAACTTTAAAACAGAGAGGCAAGTAGTCATTGACGTTTTAATCTAACTGTAATTATTTTACAAATTTACGTATGTAACCTATTGTAGTAAGCAAACCAGTATGTAACCTATTGTAGTAAGCAAACCCCCACCCCCAAGAGGATTTATCTGTAAATCAAGTTTAAAAAAACCCCTGTGTTTCTGGCTATTAATCCTTGGATATGATTCTTGAGAGTTCCCCCAAATGCCAAAGAGCAACTTTTGAGACATTCAAAGGGAGGTGGGTAGAGAGCTACTGAAAAATCACTGAGCAAACGGGTGAGTTCCTACCCTTCTCTCTCTCTCCCTCTCTGTATTTTTAATTTTTTGTTTATTTTTGGCCGTGTTGGGTCTTTGCTGCTGCGCGTGGGCTTTCTCTAGCTGCGGCAAGTGGGGGCTACTCTTCGTTGCAGTGCGCGGGCTTCTCATTGCCGTGGCTTCTCTTGTTGCGGAGCACGGGCTCTAGGCGCCAGGGCTTCAGTAGTTGCAGCATGCGGGCTTAGTTGCTCCGCGGCATGTGGGATCTTCCCTGACCAGGGCTCGAACCCGTGTCCCCTGCGTTGGCAGGTGGATTCTTAACCACTGCACCACCAGGGAAGCCCCTCTCTCTCTTTTTAAAGCTGCACGGTATTTTATTGGATTGTTTCCAGTTATCTGCTATTACAAACAATACTTCAGTGACTAACTGTACATATACCCATTTATGTATGTGGAAGTACTTCTGTAGAATAAAATTTTAGAATTGGAATTACTGATTCCAAAAGTACATTATGGGGCTTCCCTGGTGGCGCAGTGGTTAAGAATCCGCCTGCCAACGCAGGGGACACGGGTTCGAGCCCTGGTCAGGGAAGATCCCACATGCCGTGGAGCAACTAAGCCCGTGCGCCACAACTGCTGAGCCTGCGCTCTGGAGCCCACGAGCCACAACTACTGAGGCCATGAGCCACAACTACTGAGCCCACGTGCCACAACTACTGAGGCCACAAGCCACAACTACTGAGGCCGTGAGCCACAACTACTGAGCCCGCGTGCCACAACTACTGAAGCCCGTGCGCCTAGAACCCATGTTCCACAACAAGAGAAGCCACTGCAATGAGAAGCCTGTGCAGTGCAATGAAGAGTAGCCCCCGCTCGCTGCAACTAGAGAAAGCCCGCGCACAGCAACGGAGACCCAACACAGCCAAAAATAAACAAATAATAAATTTATTTTAAAAAGCACATTATGAATTTGTTATTCTTGTAAACGCTGTCCCATTCCACCCCTTTAAGGGCTATGCCGAATGATACCCCAGCAGGAGTGTATGGGGGCGCCTGTCTTTCCAAAGGCTGATCAACACAGAATATTATCAAACTTCTGGCTTTTTATCCATCTGATGGGTAAAAGTGAGCACCTCAGTGTGGTTTTAATCTGTATGCCTTATGTTATGAGTGAGATTACACATCTTTTTAATATATTTAAGACCCATTTATATTTCCTTTTTGGTGAATTATCCATCAATATGCTTTGTCCATTTTTATTGGTTTTTTTTTTTCTTATTTGTTGAAACGTGCTTTATCGTTTAGGAATATTAGGTCTTTGTTTACCTAGGTCTTTGTCAGCTCTGTTCAATATAGGAAGAGATCATGGAAGGGCACGAATGTATGGCCAGAGGTGAGAATCTTTGGGGACCACCCTGGTGATGGGTGACCACGTTTATATTTTCATTTTCTTAGCAGCCTGGGGAATTCGATTCTCTCTTCTGAGCCTCAGTTTCCTTATCTGAAAATGGGGATAATAATTCCCATTTTTGAAAACATCTTTGAAAGCGCTTTGGGGATCTGTGTAGACCTTCATCCCGCCTTAACCCCACTCTCCTTCGAGGCGGCCATTCGGCTCCTTGAAGCTAAACTCCAGCTTCTCCCGGACCCCAGGGCATTCATTCTGTCGTTCATTTACCTACTGAAAACCCACCATGAGCCTGAAGCTGTTCCAGATGCCAGGTGCTAGTGACCCAGCAGTGTGCAAAATAAAGGTCCTGTGCCCATGGAGCTTCTCATAGGAGAAATGGACAGAAAAACAGCACCACAAGGAAATCAGGACTAATGAGCATAGCAGCTGTGACTCACAGGGCATCAGTGACGTGACAGGCCCTGTGTTTCCTGCCATCCTACAACAACCCTAGGATGAAACAATGATCAGCTCCATTTTATAGATTTGAGAAAGGTTCACAAAGATTACGTGACCTGCCCAAGGTCATACAGCTAGTCAGAGGATTCAAACCCAGTGCCATCTGGCCCTTAGGACCTGGGGCAGAGAGGCAACCCCTAAACTCCCAAAGCATCTTCGAGGGTGTTTGGGATGGGGGTGTGGGGTGGGTGTTGGGCCAGAAGGGAGCAGGGAGGATGGTCTCACAAGTTACAGCATCGCTCCAGAGAAGCCTCTTGGCAGTCCATCACCTGCCACCCCACCCGAGACACAGGTCCCAGCAGAGCTGCTGGTCAAGGATGAGCCAGGTTTCATGAGCAATTACAGTCCATGCAAGATAAGATGGCGGAGGAGATGCTTAATTAGACTCTTTCTAAACCTCGGGTTTCTTTGAGATGAACAGCCAGAGGGATGTTGGGCGTTGTGTGTGTGTGTGTGTTTTCCCCTTCCCAGAAACAGGCCCAATCTCCACAGCTGGAATGAAAGCAGAGCTGGCTGCTGCTCTGAGCCCTGTGAAGGCATCTGGGCTGCCTCCTGTTCATGATCTCTCGCTTCCCTTCCCGCCTCTCAGCCACTCCCCCTCCTCTGCTGACCCATCTGGCTATCAGGGGTGGGAACTCATCACAAGGGGGCAGAGTGGACCGTGTCCCGCTCGGGAGATGCCAGGTGTGTTGAGTCTGAGCCCAGGTGGCCCCTGATTACTGGGGAGGCCTGCCTGGGGCGTGAGCTCCGCCGAGGGTCCCGCCGGCCTCTGGGCCTCCTCTCAGAAGCACCTCCACCAGCCTGCCCTCTCTGAGCCTCGGTCTCCCCACCTGTGCAAGCTGGTGGTGACCCTGGGTGGTGCAGCTGAGAGCAGGGACCTCTCCTGTGTTACTCATGCTGGAACCATGAGCTTGAACCAGGGTTGGCATACAGCGGTGGACTCCATACAGACCTGCCCAATTTGGGTTCCTGAAAGGTATGTATGAGTCACTGGGAGAGCTTTTGTTCCTTGGGCACCTGTGTCACCTGGGGAAAGGGTTGCCAGGATAAAGGCAGGACACCCAATTAAATCTGGATTTCAGATGACCAACAAATAATCTCTTAGTGTAAGTATGTCCCATGACATATTTGGGACATAATCATGCTAAAAAGTCATTCACTGTTTATCTGAAATTCAAATGTAATGGGGTGTCCTGCATTTCATTGGATAAATCCCTACCTGGGCAAGGCCACTCAGAGATTCAGGGTCAGTAGGCTTGGGGTGAGGCCCAGGAAAGTGCATTTTGATCTCCTTTACTGGACAGCTCAATGCACAGGGTCCTTCATCCACACTTGGAAAAACATGCAGTGTCTCCTGTGGGCCAAGGTCAGGAGTTGAGAGTGAATGGCCTCCCCCTCACCTCCTCTGTTAATACAGTGTGCTCCCCACCCTCCCTGCACCCCGGGGCTTGATTGAGACCCTTGGAGTGGGCAGCTTTGAGGGGCAGCTCAATGTCCTGGCTTAAAGCCCTGGAGTGTAGAGTCAGGTGGTCCTGCTTTCAAATCTGACACCTCTCCTCACTGACTGTGTGACTTTGAGCAAGTCACTTAACCTCTCTGACCTCCAATTTCTTGTAGAGAGATAAGCACTTCACAGGTTGTCAGAAGGATGAATTGAGATCACGCGAGGCAAGTGCTGTGCACGGCGCTCAGACATAACAGTGATTAATAAAGGGAAGAGAGTAATAATCCTCGCAAATATATATTGAGCACTGCCCCATGCCTGGCATGGTTACAGGTGCTCAGAGAATCTTCATCCCCACCGGGTTCACTACAAGGCACATTGCATGGGGTTGTGCAGTGCACGGCCTGAACAGCTGTACACAGCATCCCTAGGGTCGGTTCTGTGTCAATCCCACATGCAGTAGGCTCACTCAAGGCCATGAGAACAGCCCTGAGGCCACACAGTCCACCATGGCCTGAAGTGCTCAGGACTTAGTGGGTGTTGGAATCAGGAATCGTGCCGCTCCCTAGAGTTCAGGTGTAAGGGAGACAATGCAGCCTCAGTCACATGAAGGACACAGGGGACTCCAAAGTACAAAATAAATCTAGGAAAATGACAGTAAGAGTCTGAGACGGGCCCCAGGATCCAAACTGCTCTGGTCTGTGGGGCACAGAGACACGCAGCTCAGGAGGGACAGCAGCGGGCCTCTCTCTTGAAAGAGAAGGGAGGCATGTGTGACAGCGCTGGGGGGTGTGAGATAGACCCGGTGTGGGGCTTGTTAGGAGAGTGGGCCAGCCGGCCCCCACTTGTGTGCTTGTAGAGGATTGAGGAGATGTGGGTACCCCAAACCCAACATGGAAATAGTCCTTGGGGGCCTGGGAAGCCCTTGACCATTCCACGGACCCACGGAAAGTGGAGGTGGGGATGCCGACATCCGTCTGTCCTGGGCTGGAGTCCTGGCTTCTGCACGAACCAGCTCTGAGATCCTCAGCACAGCATGTGCCCTCTGAGTCTCACTTTACTCCTGTGATGAGTGGGACTTTTGAAACCCACCTCACAGGGCGGTTGTGGGTATTGGAACGGAAGCCGAATCTGGTGGAGAACTTGGTTTGCTGCAAAGGGCTGGCTGAGGAGGGGATGGCTGACATCATCCTTCATCTGAGAGCCACACGTTTCCCCTCTGGCCACCTCCAGTCCTTCTCTCCGATAACCTGGGGAAGATGAAAAAGCAGTCACGGTCCCCTTTCTTCTCTTGCCACACTCCCTCCTGCCTCAGGGCCTTTGCACATGCGGTTTCCTCTGCTTAGGATACCCTTCTCTCCCCCGAGCTCACTGATTCCGCCTGGCCTCTCTGCTTTAACTGCTCGTGTCACCCTGCACCTGCCCTTCGTTGAACCTGTCGGCGCTGTGGCTGGACGCTCACGCTGAGCAATTATAATACTCAAGCCCCCTCTGAGCTCCGAGAGGGCAGGGGCTACGCTCGCTTTTGCTCCTTACCACGTGGCTCCCAGCAGTCCCTGGGCAGACGGAGGGTGAGACGGATGGGGGCGGAAGGATGGAAGCCCAAGAATCTCGGGCTGAGCCCTACGTGTTGCCTCTGATAATTGTCCCAGTCCCTTCCGCAGGCGCCCAAGAGATTCCAAGTCAGAGCAAGGAAGCCAAGGAGGTGATTTGCTGCATGAGGCTTGCTCGTTTGTGGTGAAATGTTCTCTGTGGCTTTTTCCCGGAGGCTAGCTGGTGCCAAGATAGACACACTCCTCATCTCCTGCCTCTCCCCTCCCTGGCCGCAGCGGAGCCCTCTGCCCTGCGGACAAGCTGGGGCCCCGCTCTGGTTTCCCTTGGCCCCTGGCGTGCAGTGTTCAGGCCACACAGCAATCAGCATGTTCCCACTGACTGAGAGCTGCCAGCTTGCCAGGTCGGGTTGCCCACGCGAGCCAGACCCACAGGGGCCTGGGGCCGGAGTCTGCTCAGCAGCAGGAAAAAGGGGAGTCCCTGTCCCTGCTGCCGACCTCCCTGCCACATCCTGCTCCGGACTCCCGTCCCAGGCCCGGAGGACACGAGCCCATCACCAGGAGACAGGAAGGAAAGACACAGGGCAAAGGCGCTCCCACGTCTGCGGCGAGCTCTCAAGTTCTCCCCCATCCATCACCTACGTTTCCCCGCCTCCACCCTCATATTTGGTTCAAACAAGAGCTCCCAAGAACAAAAGAAATTTAAAGGAAAACCCAGAGCCCTGACCACGGGTTGGGATGCTCATTTCACATTCAAATAAATACTCAAGCGAGGGAGCGGATGGAGGGCTGGAGGGAAGGAGGCTGGGCATGGAGTGTGGTGAGTACCAGGCCCAAGCTCCACGCCAAAGCCTACGTTTTGCTTCTGCCTCCCTCATTCTGGTCCCTTCTGAGAGCCCAAGTATCAAAATAAAAATACCTGGCCACATACCAACTACAGTCATCTTTCCCATTAGTGGGTTTGGGAGCTCTGATGCCTCAACAGGAGGGTGGGTGAGGGGCTCATGGGGCACCTGGGAAGGAGGCAGTGGTCAGAGGACAAGGACTGGGTAGCATGTGGCCAGTGCCACCCGAGACTTGCTAAGTCTCGGGCCATGATTTCTGGTGGGTTCTACCGTGAGTCAAATTGTTCGTCAGGCTCCTCTGGAACTGGTGGATTCTCCCACAGGCGTTTCCATCTTCTGGGTGGTGCTTCTCTGACTCCCGTGCCCCTTCAGCCTTTTGAGGGCCCATCTGACTCCCCAGAGCCCTTCGCAACCACTAGCACAAGCCATGGGGAGCAGACCCAAGGATCCCAATCTGGCTGCAGTCGCAATTGTCCCTTCAAATGAATAAGCGGGCATGGGAGGGGTTATACATCAGTCTCTTACAAATTTAGTTGCTGTGATTCCATCCCAAAAGACTGATAAAATTTGGGGCATCTGTGCCTGAAGAGGTGTGGTCTTCCTTTGGGGGCTTTCTTCTGGTGTTCTGGGTGGTGCTTCTCTGACTCCCGTGCCCCTTCAGCCTTTTGAGGGCCCATCTGACTCCCCAGAGCCCTTCGCAACCACTAGCACAAGCCATGGGGAGCAGACCCAAGGATCCCAATCTGGCTGCAGTCGCAATTGTCCCTTCAAATGAATAAGCGGGCATGGGAGGGGTTATACATCAGTCTCTTACAAAATTTAGTTGCTGTGATTCCATCCCAAAAGACTGATAAAATTTGGGGCATCTGTGCCTGAAGAGGTGTGGTCTTCCTTTGGGGGCTTTCTTCTGGTGGCCAAATCCTCACCCTTGTAACTTTAGGGACGAAGCTCTGAGCTTTATTTCAAAGAGAATTCCACACTCCACATTTATCTTTTAAATAACGTTGCATCATGTTAATAGTTTGCCCAGCACTTTCATATGTGATTCTGCAGGGTCCTGCTGGGTACCCTAGAGGCATTTTTTGTATATAAAGTGCATCCCACTTTAAACTGTAGCTGCTATCTCAGACAGCTGATACTGTTAGGTTGAATCAGGAAATTACCAATATTTGACTCTTTTCATCCGTATAAAATGGCAGTTTCCTGTGGTTCAAGCAATAACGGCTAGCACGTGCGGAGCTCTGGTCGCAGAGCCAACACCTCCCAATGGCATCACCCACTGTAATTGTTACTGTCATTCCTGTGAATTTCAGAGAGGTTAAGTGTCTTGCTGGAAGTCACACAGCAGTGGCTCCAAGAATTAGCACTTGAGCCCCAGGAGGCTCTAAGGAAGTCCTGGGTAGTGCTGGGTGCCATTGCCACCTGTGCATTTCTGTCCATGGCCCTGCTTGCTCCCCTCGCCAGGCCACCTCCCCCTCCTAAGTGTTGTATCTGGATAGCTTCCCAGATTGTCCTGGCCCCTCTGGCTACATCTTCGCTCTGCATGCTTACAAGATCCCTGCACTCGGGCTGCAACGATTTCTCTATGTGGTGGCAGGAGCTTGCTCATCTTTAAGAGGGGACGAAGGTGACCACCGTATAAACGGAACTGATATGCTAATCTGTTCATTTGACAACGCCACCTGAGCCCCTCCAGGGTGCAGACACGGGAAGACAACAGCGGCCCGCAACACCCTTGCCTGCCCTGCAGGAGCTGACAAGCACCGCCAGGACGCATCCGCGAGGCACGCTGGTCAGGGAAGCCTCTCTGGGGAGGCGACATCGGAGCCGAACATAAACAGAGCTGGAAGAAGAGCGTCCGGGGGTGGAACAGCGAGTGCAAAGGCCCTGGGGCACAAGCACGCACCGTGCGTTCAAGGAATGATAAGGGACGAGAGCAGCTGGAGTGGGGAGCAGGGACGCGAGGGGACTCGATGTCTGACCCACGAGGCACACGGTCTTTGGCACAGAGGAAACACTTGCCAACTGTTGGCCTTAGGATGAGCTTCCTGGGGGGACGTCCCGGCCAGGGTCCCGGAAGGGTTTGGCATAATTCCCTGTCTGTCTGTCCGTTCATGCCTCTGCTTGCTCAGTGGCCCTCCGAGCTTCTACCCTGGCCCCGCGCTGCAGGGGTGAGAAGGCCATCTGGCGCTTCCTGCCCTTCCTCTCCTTCCCCTGCTCCAGGCGAAGGAAGCCAGGCCACACCTGGCATCTGGGTGCACGTGTGGGCCCGGGGCGGTGGGGGTCGCTGCCGAGGGCTCTGCGGGGCCCGGCTTCCTGTCTGGGAGGCCCTGGGCGCACAATGCCTCATTGTCTCCGCCGCTGCGAGGAGCTTCCTCAGGACGTGGAGGCCCAGGCCGGAGGTGCCAGCTATTTCGGGTGCCGGGTGAAGGCGTGGATTTGCTTGCTACGAGCATTTTTCTCAGGAGAAAGGTCAGTGGGCCCAGCCTGGGGGGTAAATCAGTCCCATGGGCCTAATTTCCCACAGTGTTCCCGCTTCCTCTCCAAAGAAGGGAGGGCTGGGCGGCAGTGCAAGGCCAGGCCGGGGGGCCTCGGGTGACTGCGCCTTCCGCCCTCTGGGGCCACCACGGGGCCTCTGCTGTTCCCGGACACGCCTGTCCCCTCTGGGGCATCTCTGCAATTTCAGGGCCCCCCACCGTGGACCCCTGAGTATCCGGAAACCCCAGATCGAGAGGGTTGCCCCAGGAAGGAGCCTGGTAACGGGGCTCATGGCCCCCCCACGTTCAGCCCCTGACTCCCAGTCAAGTGCTCTTTCCAAAGCTCGCGCTTGGGGTCGGGGACCACCGAGGTCGGCTCCCTCACGAAGAGGCACGTGCAAACGCTCACGCGTTGGATTTCGGGGAGGTCCCGGGCCAGATGGGCCAATTCTGGGGTGTCTGCAGTCTCGCAAATGGTTCTGTTGTCGTCATCAGCACAGGCCGGCTTTGACCCTGGCTCCCCCGTGTGACCATGGACAGGGTCTTGAACATCTTAGAGCCTCAGGCTCCTCACAAAATAGCTATAACAGTCACACCTTGAATCCACGAGTTCAAGGCAGAGCTCACGTTCTCCCTTCCCCACCCCGTACTTCTCGGGGGGTGAGCAAAACTTTACGTATAAAGCACAGGTCCGTGAAGAGATGCCCAGTTTATCTGGGGTATGAAAATTTTCATGGGAAGGGGCGACTAGGAAAAATTGTCTAAAGGTGCTCCTTAGGGGGACGCTGACCAACGATGCTTACAAGTGCTGATGTGGAGAATGAAGCGGGGGTGGTGCCTGGAACACAGTATGTGCTCAATAAACTTGAGCTGCTTTACAATGACTATTACTGACAGCAGGTGTCAGAGAGGAATCTGGGAGCTCTGCCACTTTCCAGCTGTGTGACCTTGGGCAAGTTGCTTGACTTCTCTGTGCTTTGGTTTTCAGACCTCTTTCAAGTAGTTATTGTGTAGGTTGAGCTGATTAGTGTAACGTACGTAGTTCAGTGCCTGGTGAACGGTAATCACCCAATAAATGTGAGCTATTACTATTATTTATTATTGAAATTATTCATATTATTACTACATGCACAGGGACTTGGGAGCCAATGGTTCTAAGTGGGGGAAAACCATAAGAGACGGTGAGGTTCAAGGTTGGACCCCAAAGAGCTTGTTCCTTCTCCTGGGCATCTGGTTCCAGCCTTAACCACCAGGGTCCGCCCTTGGCACTGAGGAGGGGCTGGTTGGCAACAGGGGGAAGGGGAGCAGTAACGCAGCACCCAATCTGATGTCAGTAAGGTGAAGGCCTTTGCACCCTGGTGCAATTCCTGGATGTACATCACACGTATGCAGGGAACAGCTGTGTCTGCCTCGGAGCAAGGGGTCCTGGGTGCGTAAACCAGCCGTCACATGCAGAAGCCAGGGATCACTGTCTCCAGCCTTTTGGCCACTGCAACCGTCTCCATTCTTTGGCCCGGCTGAGGAGGGAGGGAGGGGTTTGTACCTTCACAGGACTTCCCAGGCGGATGGTAAGCCCTCACTTTCCTGATCTGGACCCCTGAGCTGGGTGAAGACTCAGGATACCAGGAAGGTCTCACGAGGCCCCGTGCGGTCCAGCCCTGCCTTTCTCTCCTCGCCCACCCTCCTCCCTGAGTGGGCCCCAGCCCACTGCCACCTGCTGCTCCTGGACATGTCAAGCCCATCCTGCCTCAGGGCCTTTGCATATGTTGCTCTACTGCCTGGAACTCTCTTCCCACGTCTGTGTCCTTCTCAGCCTCCAAGTCACTGCCCCACGGTCCCTTTCCCAGAGAGACAGACCTTCCCAGACCACCCAGTCTGAAGTGGACTCCCCACACTGCCCACCCCCAGTCTTTCTTGAATTCATTTTTTTATTGCTTTTAATCATGAACAACACGTCCGTTTCTTTCTTTGTGTACTTTTTTCTTGTGCTTCTCCCTGTGTGAGATGACAGGCACCACAGGGCAGGGACTTTATCCTCCCCCCAGCACCTGGTCCAGGGCTGGGCCCGGGAGGCCCATAGGATCTGCTCGGTGTGGGCAGTGAAAGGCCAGCCAAGGCCTTTCACTGCCATGGTCATTAACTCCAGTTGCCATCCCATTTTACAGATGAGATCACTTAAGGTAGGGATTCCGTGTGTGTGTGTGTGTGTGTGTGTGTGTGTGGTATCTCAGGGAAGCTTCCAGAATCCCTGCCCAGGACCCAGGGAAAGGGTGAGCTGAAAGGGAGGTTTCAGAGGCTACAAGAATGGGATCCGGGCCCCAGCTTTTCCATTTCCCTTAAAGGAGCATTTTCCTAAAATGTTCCTGTCGCCTCTGGATGCGTGAACAGAGCTGTGGAGGAACCTGGAATTCGATTAGGCAGAAAGATTCGGACAAACAGGACGGGTGGTACTAATCAAAGCTGACGCTCAGATGGGGCCTGTGAGGGCCCCGGGCTTTGTGAGCTCAGGGCACCTGCATGGAGACTTCCTTCTTCCCGGCTTGGGAGGATGGCTATGAGCCGGCACTCTCCCCTGCCGGGGAGCTGTCGGGGGAGGACACTCATGGGCCACATGGGGCACCCCTGGGTGCTCCTGGGCCGTCGGTGCAGGTGCCACAAAGGAAAGTGGTACCAGGCTGGCATTTCTTGGCCCTGTCTCTGGCCAGTGGGGATGACGAGCTTGAACTGGCCAGGTGATTTAAACTTCTCTGGGCCTCAGTTTCGCCATCTCTGAAGGCCACTGGCCCAGGGGCCACACTCTGGCCCGGCCTGGTCTCACCCCAGGGGCGGGGCTCTCCCAGGGTCTGAAAGAGAATATACATCCGCCCTGCAAGCTGGAGCCTGGGCTATTCCCTGGCCCTGGGTCCCCCTCTGATCTCACCTGGAGCCACCTGCCTGCCCTGCCCACCTGGGAGCGCTCTGATGGGCCTCCCGCAGCCCGCTGCTCTGGACGGCCTCCCGCCATCCTCCCTCCACTCCCCTGGGGTCTGGCACTGAGCTGCAGACATGTTCACACGCAGTAGCCCCTTCAGCCTCCCAGCAGCCCCAGAAACCAGGCCCTGTCCTTGGCTCTCACTTTACAGATGTAGAAACAGAGGCCCCGCCAGGGCGGGGCCAGGATACGGACCCACGCTGGACTCCAGAGCCTTTGCTCTTTGCACCCGGACTTCATTCTTCTTGGCTTGAGACCCCCAGGCAGCTGGAGAGGAAACCTCCCTCCCTCGGTGCCTGTTCCCTCCTCTCTTCACTCATCCCGACCCGGTCGTGTGGTCCCTTCATCCCGTTCCCAGGAGTCCTCCGTGCCTCCTTCCTACTCAACGGTCAGCTCACATTTTCCACTGGCTGCCCCACGCCCCCTAGGCTGTGAGTTCCTGGGGGGACCCCAGTGCAGCGGGCGCCCATGCCTGGCCGAGGCCTGCCCCGCACAGCCTTCCACCTGCGACCCGGACGGGGGGCAGACGGGGACTCCCCTTGGGGGCTGGGGCCTGCAGGAGCCGCACAGGCCTGGGGCTGGTTTGGTCTGGCGCCTCGTGGAGAGACTTGCAAAGACTCCCCGCGCTGAGCTTCCTCGGGCATCTTTGCCTTTTCTGAAGCCACTGCGTTGTGTGCATAATGCCTGTTCTTTCCACGGGCCACCTGCCAAAGTACATGTGCGTGTTGTTTTAAAAACTTACGTTATATCACCGTGGGAATCTGAGTGGACAGAAACCTTTTTTTTTTTTTTTTCTCCTTTAAACGAGGGTTGGGAGGGAGGCAGAAGTGGAAAGGTTTTTTGTTTTTTCACTTTTTCTCTATTACTTTAACACGAGACACCATTGGGATGGCGCTGGTTTCCCACAGCTCCAAATGTATGAACTTGTATTGATTATGTTCAGGACCGTCTTCCCCCTTCCTACTCTCCGAGGTTCATGCAGTCACCGGTCACTTCCTAGAAAAAAATAAAATAAAAAGGAAAAAGGAAGAGAGAAACAAAGGGGAGGGTAGGTGGGAGCTTCCTGGAGCAGAGACCCTAAAATTCTCAGGAGGAAATGTTGAAATACACAGTCAGGAAAAGAGGAGGGAAGTAAAGGTCTTGGAATGAAACCTGCTCCGTGTTTGTCTGAGCCTCTGCCCTGCAGAAGGGCAGGAGGGCTGATTTTAATTGAAGGGGACAAAATTAAATAAGGCCTGGGCTTCAGGTACGTGGGAGCCTGACGGACCTGTCCCCTGGTGCAGTGGCCACCACCATGGCCTCATGCCAATTATGCTGCCCCGCCACCGAATTGAATGCTGTGCCCCTGGGCAGATGGAGGTGCACGGCTGCCAGCAGCCTGCCGCCCAAGACACCGGGAATTTGCTCTTCCGCCAATGCCCCGGTGAGTCAGGTGAGGTGGGACTCCAAGGCCGGCCCGGTTCTCCTAGGTCACGGTAGCCGGAGGCTGTGCCACAGCCTCTGGGCTTGTTTGGGATTTTGGGCAACAGCAGCAGAGAATGGCCAGGCCTTGTTGGCCAGTCCTCCAGGGAGGACTCCTGGATTGACACTTGCTGGGCCCCTCGGCACTCGCCTTGGCTGGCGTGAGAGGAGACCTTCCTCCCTGCCTCCTGTTCGTCGGTGATTACTGCCGGCGTGTTGGACATTGGGGATGCAGCAGAGATGGGGACACCCCGCCCTTCGTCCTCCTGGAGTTCACAGTCTGGTGGGGAGAGAGACGGGACCCAGGCCCGCCAGGAGGCTGCGAGCTCCAGAAGAAAGTGTCGTGTGCCTTGGGAGACAAGGAATGGAGCACCTGAGATCGTCTTGGGGGATGGGGAGGCCTCTGTGAGCTTGAAAGGGACAGGCAGGGATGAGGCAGGCACAGAGGGGACAGTGGGGAGATAGGAAAGAAGGCCTGGGAGCAGAACAAGCTGCTCTGTGGTCCAGCCGACTTGTGAGGGGCTTGGGGGGGATCTGTCCTGAGTCCCCTGAACTCCCACATCCATAAACACGCGCGCACATGCGCGCACCCACACCAGCGTTTCTGAGAGCTCACCGGCCCGCCGGGGAAAGGTGCTCAGCCCCGCCAGCTACAGCCTGGCAGCCCGAGCACGGAAGATCCCCAGGGCCCTGGGGTCACCCCGCAAGGCTGCCCTGTCTTCAGAGCCGACCCTCCTGGCCTCTCCGTGTGGCACCAGGGCCGGCCTGAGTCACAGGGCCCATGTGCCCGGCCCCGGAGGTCACACTCTGTCCCCCCGCCAACCTCGCCTCACAGGTGGGCACACACCCTCCCTCCCACCCCAGGTGAGGTCGCACGGGCTGCCCGCCTGCGCATCCCTGGGTGTGCGGACGCCCACGGGAGCAGCAAGGACGCTGCGGCCCCGTGTCACCTCCACCTGGAGGCCGGCTCAGAAGTGAGGTGAGGGGGGGAGGGGGGAGGAGCCCGAGGTACATGAGGGCACATGACACCCTCGAAGCCGCCAGGCTTGTGATCCCCCCACAGGGCCTGGAGCTGCGTCGCTGCGGCTGCTTTCTGAGGACGGTGTCTATTACTCTCTACCGCTTCCTAGCTGTGCAGCTTTGGGCAAATGACTTAATCTTTCTGAGCCTCAGTTTTCTCATCGGTCACATGGGGCTGATGGCAGCCTCTGCCATGCGGAGCCAAGGCGGGCGTGGGGGCTTAATGCGTGTGAAGCGTTTAGAGCAGCGCCTGGCTCGTTGCTCTTTGCCTCTCCCCTCCGGTCCCGGCTCCCTGTCCCTTGACGCCCAGGTGCGGGCTGCCCAGTGCCCAGTGTGTGCTCGTGTTTGTTGTGAAATGGGAGACGCAGACACCCCACCCCCACCTGGTGGTTGTGTGCCCACCTGTCACACTGAGTGTCCTCTGGGTGCTGGGCACTGGGTGAAGCTGCTTTGCACAGCTTTTTTCCCTGTGAGCTCACAACAGCTGTCCGCATTTCACAGATGAGGAAACAGAGGTTCAGAGTGGTCCCAGCAGTCACCCAACATCTCACGGCCAGCTAGTGTTCCCAGAGTGTCTCCTTCCCACCACCACTGCCCCTTGCCCCATGCCAGTGCAGGGGTGCTTCCCTGGAGGTCATGGACCCCGCACACGTCTCCCTGCCTGGCGGTGCCCCTGTCTGCAGGATGCAGGCAGTTCCTATGCCCCACAGGCCACAGACATCACCAGGGCTGGGCTGGGTTCGAGGGACGTGTTTGTTGGAAGTACAGGAAACAGTAATCAGGAGCTGTCCACACGCTTTTCCTCTGCTTTACGCGTTTCCTCTGACAAAGATCAGCAAGGCGAGGTGGGCGCCAGGGCGCAGCCATGACACCATCTCCATGACCCACGGAACCAGGAGGCTGGAGAGGCAGACAGCCCCTCAGAAGAGGCGCCATGGCTGTACCATGAAGGGCTCCAGGCTCAGACACGGGCAACGAGAAGGTGGCCGAGGCAACGTATGAACCCACGTCCGTTGTTTCTTACCAGCTTTACTGGGATGTAATTCACAAACCACGCAGTTCGCCCACGTGCAGTGTGTCTACAGAGTCGTGCGACCATCACCACAACCTAAGTTTTAGAACATGACCCCCAAAGCCCGTATCCATTGGCATTCAGCCCCCTTCCCACGCCCCCTCCAGCCCTAAGCAAACACAAATCAATTTTCTGTCTCTATAGACTGACTGTTCTGCCCATTTTATATAAATGGAATCATAGAATATGTGGTCTCTTGTGCCTGGCTTCTTTCATTTAGCATCGTTTTCAAGGTTCACCTACGTCATAACATGTACCAAAACTTCCTTTCCAGTTGTGGCTGAATAATATTATAGAGACACCACACTTTATTTATCAGCTCATCAATTGAAGGGCGTTTGGGTTGTTTCCACATTTTGGCTCTTGTGATGCTGCTATGAACATTTGTGTGCGAGTTTTGGTGTGGACGTGCGTTTTCATTTCTCTTGGGACTATGCCGAGGTGTGGACTCACTGGATCGCATGGCGATTCTATGTTTAACTTTTTGAGGAACTGCCAATCTGTTTTCCAAAGCACATGCACCGTCTTACGTTCCCACCAGCAACATACAGGTGTTCCGATTTCTCTGCAGCCTCGCCAACACTTGTTATTGTCTGTCTTTTTGATTGTAGCCATCCTAGAGGGTGTGATGTGGTATCTCACTGTGGTTTAGGTTTGCCTTTACTTAGCACTTTTAGCATACTGCTTCCTCCTCTACCAAACGAAAGAAGTGGTCTTCCTTTCCCTCCTCCTCCAAACCGCCTCTCCCTGCATCAGCTTCACAAGACACCCTACTGAGCAGAACTCGCGAGGTTTCAGTGGAATCTCCAAGCAGAGCAGACTGAGTCTCCTTCTTCGTTGTTAATAGTCAATCGACAGGTCTTGAGTGCGTGTGCCTGGTCCTGCCTCGGGTAGCGGGGGTGGAAGGTGAGAGCAGGTGCTGTGTTCTCTGACGACGCAGGGTGTGTGGGGAGAGACACAAACACTCCATGAGATCGTGTCCTTTGAGGAGGGCCCTGAAGAGCAAGAAGACTTTTACAGGAAGGGGGTGAGGAATAAGAGACTCAGTACTTTCTCCTTTCATTTGAGTGCGTGTGCCTGGTCCTGCCTCGGGTAGCGGGGGTGGAAGGTGAGAGCAGGTGCTGTGTTCTCTGACGACGCAGGGTGTGTGGGGAGAGACACAAACACTCCATGAGATCGTGTCCTTTGAGGAGGGCCCTGAAGAGCAAGAAGACTTTTACAGGAAGTCTTTTAATAACTTTTAGTCTTTACAGGACTTTTAATAACTATTTATTGATCACCGATTGTGTGCTGGGCATCGTACGCGGAAGCCAAAGGCACAGAGGTGGGACCATGCCTGCTCTCTGCCCCTCCCCCTAGGAAGCCGGGACCTGGGGAAGGCAAGCTTATTTTCCATCTTGACGCAATCCCTCCAGCTATGTGAGCAGTCCCTAAGTTGCAGGCTAGTTTGCGTCTACAACAATTGCATGCAAATCACAGTGATGAGAACAGCTGACATTTGTGACCAACAGGACACACTTAAGCAGCCACCAGCACCTTTGTAACCATTAAACACCATGGCCCATGCAGTGGGCTTCTAATTGCTCCTGCACTCGTGTGGAAAGTTCCCTTTTGGACCCAGCTAGGTCTGCCCAAGTGGCACCAAGCTCTGTAGTATGTTAAGATCCTGCTGCTTTCCATCTTGGTAATATAAGCTACTCAGCCATTGAGAGAACAGTTCCATGTACAGAAGTCCCTCCCCCGGTTTCAGATTTTTATTTGACGGGGTTTCCAGGTTCCTTACGACAAACTGTCTTGGATGCAGCAATTACTTTGTTCAAGGTCTCAATTCTTCACTCCAGTTTAGGGCCGGGGCATAGGACTCTGGGGAGCAATTCCTGCCCTTCGGCGGGGAGCTCAGGGCTCTGGACGAAGCATATCCCCCATCCGAGGTCGCCCTCTGGTTTCCTGGTGAGGGCCCGAGCGTCACATAAAGTCTGACTGTAATGACTGCACAAACATCTCCAGTCATCTGCTTACTGTCTTTCAGGCTTTAGCTCATGATCTATATGTTTTCCGGATGTTCAGCATATACCCTATTTCTGTCAGGACTTTTCAGTGAAAAGTGGGTTTGTTTACTTTGTGTTAGGGATGTGAGAAGCCCTTTCTTTTTTTTCCTTTTCACTTAAACTACAACGGCTGTGTTTTAGAAAACGGTGCCTTGAACAAGTCAGCAAGGGAAAGGGCCCTGACCGTGACCGTCAGGAAATGTGAAAATAAAGGCCATCTTGGGGGGCTCTGCAGCCACGCAGCTGGTCCAAAGGCCTCGGGAGGAGAGAAGCGTGGGCTCAGCTTGCTAATTATATTTCAAGATCTACCCTGCCTTCGACAAAGTGGCTGTGTAAGTTGAGACAGTGTCTGGGGGTCCCCAAGCTGAGGGCTGCTTTCCCTCTGCCCCTGGTTGCTGGGGTGTTGATTGAGCAGTTCTTTCTCCTCGAGCCCTACTTGCAGTGTCCACTCTGGACTTCAGACAAGCTTCCCCAAGTTCAGGCTTCTACCAGGGCTGGGGTTCACGGCCATAGGAGCCGAGGGGCCCATCTACCTGCCCAGGCTCCAGGGTACCACTGGGAGAGAAGCAGAGGAAATGAGGGAGAGATGCCCTGAAAGGTATGAGGTTCTAGGGCAAGGACTGGGGTGCATCCCAGAGGTCAGCAGCCTCCCAGGGCAGAAGCGGCTTTGGAAATCACCGGGCCCGACCCCCAGCTCCCAGATGAGCTCACACTCCCTGGTCTCCGCTCGGACGGCAGACAGGAGGGAACGCGAGGCTGAGCAGCCTCCTTGGCGCCCGGAGCCCGGCTCCGTCCTGAGCGTCCGAAGCACACGTGGTCGGCCCTGAGCCCTCTCAGCCTCTCGGCCAGGGCCCTTCCTGCAGCCCCCGGAGCTCTGGCTCCCCCACACCTCAGCTGAGGGGCCGGCTGGGTAACGATGCCCACAGCTCCCTGCCTGGGCCTCCCTCTGAGGGTCAGACACGTAGCAGGTGTCCGGGGCCCGTCCCGTGCAGTGAGCCAGAGCCGGCTTGGCGCCCTGCCCCTCACTTACTAAACTCAATCTGCTGTTCAGTCATCCAATGATGATTTTCAGTCAATGTTTATTGACTCCTGTCACTCACTTGGGCTGTGCTGGACCCCCGGTGTGCAGCGGGGAGCAAAGCCCGGCCCCGCCCCATCAAGGCTTCCAGTCTGGTGGAAGAAACAAAGGAAGCAAAAGAACCACGCACATAAACATATAATTACAAATGTGCAATGTGCCATGAAGGAGAAGAAAAGAACGTGATGACAGATAATAACAAAGTCTACACGTTTTAGACAAGGTGGTGGGATATGGCCACATGTTTACCAAGCTCTAAGGGATAAGTAACAACATCAATAGTAATAATAATGTTAACAGTAATGAGTACTTTTCTGAGTGATTAATGGGTAGTGGGGACGCATTCTATCGTATCGTCCTTGTATGTATTGACTTAGTGGGGGACGCATTCTATCATATCGTCCTTGTATGTATTGACTTAGTGGGGGACGCATTCTATCGTATCGTCCTTGTATGTATTGACTTATTTAACGATGGCAACAACTGCATGAAGTACTGTTGTGATCTCCATTTTGCAGACGAGCAAAATGAGGCATGGAAAGGACCAGAGACTTGCCCCTGGTCTCAGGGTTGGTACAGATGGCTGGGATCAGAGTGGAAGCAGGACTAACATTTTCTCAAGCAGAGGCCATGCCTGAGTCAGTGCTTTTCAGCTGGGAAATGAAGGCACAGAGATGCCGACTCTTCCCTGAGGGCGGAGACCAAGCCTCAGGCCCCTCAGAGCCTGGCCTACAGGACCCTCCAAAGGAGCCTCAGCTCCAATCCTGTTCACGCCCACATTACTGCCCAGGGTGAGGTTGGGGCAGGAGAAGCCTAGCTTTCCAGGCCAGTCCCTGGTGAGGCCCATGCATTCCTGACTTGGTGGCAGAGGTGGGGTTCTCTGCCTGGCTCCCCCATGCCAGGACAGCCGGTGGCACGGGACCTGGTGCAGTGGGCAGGCTCCGTACTGAAGCTGAGACATTTGCAGGGGACCCTAGGACAGCTGTGCTCCCAAAACACCTGGGATGGCAGAGCATGTGTCCCTGGGGTTGGGAACGATGAGATAGATCAGGGCTGCTGCCCGCAAGCAAGTGTGGACGCCTCAAATCCCAGAGCCCAGGCCTGCATCCCCGGAGAGAAATCCTGCTCCTGGGCGGGCGAGCTGGGAGGGGGTGGCTGGACGGGCGGGGACCAGTGTGCGCTTGGCAGCCGAGATTAGATAAGAGCCTGGGAGGAGCGAGGATGGGCGGGAGCCCGCCGTCTGCTTCCCTCAGCGGAAAGTACGCTGGGTTTGGGTGTCTGATTTGGGGACGAATTCCTCCCCCGCAGCTCCCCACTCAGAGGATTAAACAGATTGGAGGAAGTGGGGTAATAGCGTCGTGGTGACAGCCCAATTTGCTTCCTTTCGGAGGGGATCTCACGTCTCCTCCGTCCTAGCTCCCTCTTTCCCAGAGCTCGTCGTCTGCGCCTCCCTTTCCAGGCAAAGTCAGGTCCAAGGTCATCCCATTTTCCCCCAGGCAGCCTCTGGCAAACTGCCGTGGCCAGCGAAGGCTCTACGAGGCAGTGAACGGAGACGTGAGTCCACAGGCCACCCAGGTGCACACAGGCCCCGGCTCGCCCCCCGTCCCAGCTCTGCCCAGGGAGGCCTGGCTGGGTCCCCCACGCTGGTCTTGGGGCCCAGAACTTAAGTCTCGGTTCTGCCGGTGTGACTGGTTCTCACCGCCACTTTGTTTCTGTTTCTCCATTGGGACAATAGGTCGAGCAGCTAGCAGCGCCTCTCTACTTCACCGCATAGTGCAAGGGCCTGTTTCTAGGCCCATGAGGGCTCTCTGAGAACCTCCTTTTGGCCTTAGAGTCAGGTTGAGTTTGAGTTTGGCAGGGGTTGGAGTGCAGTTAGGGTCGGGGTTAGGAGTGGAGTTTGCATTAGAGTTCGGTTGGGTTGAGTTGGGGTTAACGTTCCGTTGGGTTGGCTTCAAGCCCAGGCTTAGAGTTAGGAGTGAAGCTGAGCTGCGTCGGCTTTAGGGCTGGGGTCGGGTTGGGGCTGAGGCTGAGTTGGCTGGTTGGAGTTACAGTGAGGTCTACACTGGGCTCGAGACCACAGTCAGTGTTCGTTCGGGGTTCAGGCTGAGTTAGGGTCAGTTTGGGGAACAAAATATCTATCCTTTTGGCCTTTCCCCCTTCTCCTCCTTCCTAGGAATGACTGGGCATGACTGGGACACTGCGTGACATTCGAGCCAAGACCAGAGGACGTTTTCACCAATCAGAGCACTAAGGCAAGTGAGTTTTAAGAATGTAGTTATAGGGTGTGTCCTCTTAACGCGCCTCCCATGGACGCAGCCCAGAGAGCGAGGAAGGGGTGACCCAACAAATGAGGAACCGCTTCCCCAGACCCAGTTCTGGGAGCCAAGGTGCTGTTTTGGCTTGTCTGGAGGACCGGGGCAAGCAGAGCTGCACCCTCACTGACTTACAAAAGGGAGAAGCATTCGTTCTATCCCCAGATCAATTTTTGTTTGGGCCGCTCCCACCTGAGTCCTTGACCTCTCTCTCCCAGACCACGCTCTCACGTGACTCATCACTGAGCCCTGTCCATTCTCCCTCCCTGTAGCTCTTTTTTTTAGAAAACATAAGCATTTTTAATTGACAAGGAATAGAAACAGATCATTTAGCTATCAGTTTGTATATAAACAAGGGGAAACTAATCTGAAAAAAATCTATATGGAGTGAATCACTTTGCTGTATACCCGAAACCAACACAACATTGCAAATCAACCACTTTCAGTTTAAAAAATTAAAAAGTCAAAAACAATTGTATATTCGCAGTTATGGGTTTGTGAAGTGTCCCTGTAGCTCTTGAATGCATTCATCCATCTCCACCCCTACCGATGCCGCTTACACGTGGCCACCGACACCTCTCAGCTACCCCAGAGGAGTCCTAGCTCCCAGGTTTGCACTCTCCCATCTCAGCCTTGCGAGGCTTCTGGGACATGGCTGGGAACCCGCCTCTCCCTGCTGAGCTCTCTGCAGGCAGGCATGGTCCAGCCTCTACTGACCTCGCCAACCCCTCTCACCTACCTCTCAACTCTACATCCTACTCTTCATCCATCTTGATCTCCCTGCTCCCCAGATGCCCCCCCGACTCACACCCAGAGCACGTTTGAAGCCTCTTTGCCAGCTTCATCCCTGTTCCTCCTCAGCCTGGCCCACCTGCCCCCAGAGCCTTGCCGGGAGGGTGTCAGTGGCACCGTTGGGTCCATTCATGGCAATTCCACCTGGATCTTTAGGCAGAGGTGCCTGCCAACAGAGCTGGGCTCTGCAGGGAGCTTCCCAGAGGCCCTGGCTGGTGGGGGAGCAGCCCAGAGCACTTGTGTGATGGGCAGAATCCACGTCCTAATTCCTGGAAACTGTGGAAAGGGATGTTGCAGACGTGATTAAGTTATGGACCTTGAGATGGGGAGAGTTTCCGGGATGATCAGGTTACGTCCAATCTAATCACAATGGGCCTTAAACACAGGGGACATTTCCGGGCTGGAGTCAGACAGAAATGTGACAACAGAAGCAGGGTCAGGGATGCACATGGGTGCCTTTGAAGCTGGGGAAAGGGGGCCATGAACCGAGGAATACGGGAGGCGGCTAGAATCTGGAAAGACAAGGAAATGGATTGTCCGCTGAAGCCTCCGGAAGGAACCAGCTCTGCCCACACCTTGACTTTCGCCCCGTGAGGCCCACCTTGGTCTTCCGACCTCCAGGACCATGAGACAGCAGATTCGTGTTGTTTAAGCGACCAAGTTCGTGGTAGTTTTTTTACAGCTGTAACAGGAAACTCACACCACTGGCTTTGGAGTGAACAGAACTGGGTATCCGTATCTTGGCTCCAGCGCGGAGTATCTGCGTGCCCCTGGCCGAGGAGCCCGCTCTCACCTTGATTTCCTCATTGGTAAAATGTGTATCTACCTCATCAGGTGGTCCATCCACTCAAGTCCTATTTCTTGAGCACCAACTACGTGGAGGCACTTCCGTGTCCCCTGTCTGACATGGAGGACGAGCCCAGCCCACGGCACCACCCGGACCCTGGTCCCCGCCCACGGCGGGCCCTGGCAGGAATCTGCTCCTTTGGTCTTGCTGTGGAGTTGGGGGCTGAGCAGAGGGTGTTCTGTGGACTCTGACCCCGGACGAGGGACACAGGTGGATGCACGTGGGCACGTGGATGCTCCGTTTGTTGGGTGTGGATGGACCCACGTGCTCCAGGACTCTTGAAGGTAGCCTCCTTGTCATCAGAGGGTGGGGAGGGCTGAGCTGGGTCAGTGGCAGAGGTGAACAGTGGGGTCCCGAGAAGAGTGGGAAGCCCACGTGGACGGGCGGGCTGTCTGTGGCATTGAAGGTTTGGCAACTTCTCCCTCCCCTCTCCTCTCCTTCCTCCTTTTCTCTTTTTCTCCTTTCCTTCTTCTCTCTTCCCGTCTCCTTCTGCTTCTCTTTCACTGTCTTTCTTCCACGAGTAGCAATTATGCTTAGTGTGTGTGTGTGTGTGTGTGTGTGTGTTGTTTTATTTAATAAATCTAGTATCTAAACCTGGCCCACTCCTGGGTGGTCCCTGCAGCCGTCCCCTCCAAGCCCCAGAGTATACATGAGCGAGAACAATCTGACAACACAAAAACGCTTTGAGGAGCCATCTCCCAGGGGCAGATTTGGGGCTCTGAACCTCCTTGCTGGGCGCCTCTCCCGGTTGGGGTCCCCTTCCCGCCTCCCTCCCTCGTCCTGGGGAGGCCAACTGGGTGGTGCTTGGGGCAGAGGCCCCGGGCTTCCGAGAACCCTGCAGGAAACCTCTGTCACGCCTTCTGGTTTCATGAGGTGGTCTTGGACGGCTGACTAGACCCACCAGATTGGAGCCCAAGAAAATGAAGAATGGGGTCCCGCGAGGGTCTGAGCCGGTGTAGAGTTTCATTCTGTTGGCTCAGATGCACCATGGTGAGCACTTTCTGAAACTCTGGGGGCCCCTGCCATAGCCTGGAACTAAGCACAGTGCTTCCAGCTGCCACGGAAATCACAGCCCCGGACGCCAGCCTCCAGCCTCCAGCCTCCCCATCTTGGCTCTCCCTCCACCTCCTCCAAAAGCCCGCCCGTCACCGTCTGAACTCCACCCCACACGTCGAGGGACTCGTTGTCTCCTGCAGACCTGCTCATGCCCCCCTGTTCTCAGGGAGTATCACCACCATCCCCTCTCCCGGCCACCCAACTTCAAATCCACGCGCCAGGCTTTCCTCTCTCCCCTGCTCCACAGCTGACCCTGGCCACGCCCCCTCCTCCAAGGACTCTGCCGGCCTCGCCAGGGAAGGTGTGCGCGTGCGTGGAATTGGCTCTGTTGCGGTCCCTACGTCAGCCCCCAGCCAGTGGGCAGCACCGGGATGCGGACCTTGTCGAGTTCACGGCTGCATCCGTCCCTGGGCTGAGCACTCGGTTGGTGCCTGATGACGTCACGATAGATCGGCAAGGAAACAAATGCGTTCCTCTGACTTGATCACAGCACTCCAGTCTCTTGCAGAATTTCGTAAATTCCCTCTCAAAAATAAGCCTCCTTGCCACTGCACACGGTTGAATTGTGTCCCCTACAAAGAGATGCCTACCCGGAGCTTCAGAATATGACCTCATTTGGCATCAGGGTTTTGGCGGATGTAATTAAGGTAAAATCTGGAGATGAGATCATCCTAAATTAGGGAGGACCCTAAATCTAATGACAGGTGTCCTCTTATAAGGACAGGTGTCCTTATAAGAGACCGAAGAGGAGGAGACACAGACATGGAAGGGAAGGTCGTGTGCAGATGGAGGCGTCTACAAGCCAGGGATTGCTGGAAGCCCTCAGCAGCTGGGAGAGACCTGCGGCAGATCCTTCTCCTCAATCTTCAGAGGGAACAGGGCTGCCAACACACCTTGACTCTGGACTTCTGGCCTCCAGAACCAGGAGAGCATACATTTCTCTTGCTTGAATCCTCCCAGCTTGGGGTAGTCTATGGCAGCCCTAGGAGACCAATGCACCCTCCTTACTGGATCTAATAACCCACCCCAAGGAGCTCCATCAGCCCACCATAGATCCCAACCTCTCATCTACCTTGAAACCCTGTCTCTAGCTGGGGATGTGGCCTGTTCCTGTCTCCCCAGTGCCCCCCACTTGTGAATCCAGCCCATCTCCTGGGCCCCCAGCCACCATCTCTCTGCCCCCTGTGGTTCTCTAGAGAGCAGACTTCCTTGCTCTGCTGCTGGAGAAGATGGACATTGTTGCCTCTGATGGCCTGCCATCTATTCCCCCCTCTTCTGGTAATGGTGCATTGGCTTTCCTTTAGGGGTGGGAGGCTATCCTTCCCCTATTTTCAACCCATGAGGTCTTCGTGGGGTCCATGACCCAGGGCGACTTAATCAGAGCAGTCCACTCTCTGTCCACTATGGCTCGCTTAGAGGTGGGCACATGACTGGTGGGTCAAGGAGATGCACTCATGGGCTTTGGGTGGGACTGTAGGGAAACAAGCCTTTCCTATGGGATGGCTGAGGTGGGAAGATATAAACTGGGATCCACCATGAGCCACTGTGTGGGGAGAAACTGCCTAAGAAAGAAGCCAACAGGGAGGGAACCAGAGCTCAGAGTAGAGCAAGATACTTACAGCACCTTTAATGTGACTGGGTCTCACCATGTCTGCAATCCACCCTATCCCTCCAGATAGGCACTTTCATGAGAGAGTGAAGCCCCACGTTTTTCCTTGAGCCACACTGAACTGAGTTTCTGCTCTTGTCAACCAAAAGAGCATTGTTGACCCAAGAAGACAAACTGTACCTCCTCCCAGAGATGAACAAAAACGAGGGAAACAGGGAGAGTGTTTTCTTCTCACACAGCCCTGATCACCTTCGGGTTCCTCTGGCCAGAGGCCACTTCCATGGCTCTTGAGTCCCCACTGACCCTCTCCCCCCACTGTAACTAAAACGAGCTGCACTGATCTGGGAGCCATCTCCCTGTTTTCAGTCCTCCCTCCAAATCACTGCTACGCTTTTCTTCCTAAAAACCCAGGCCTCCTGTCCCCCTCACCTCCACCCCACTTAGTTCCCAGCTCTGTAACTCACTTGCTGCTCTGTGGGTAATTGTGAGGACGCACAAGCTTATGTCTGAGTTGTTTGCCTGCCGTCTCTGCTCCAGACCTCGGGCTGCAGAGACGGGGATGGTGTGACAGCCGGGGTGCCCCGTCTGCTCGCTGGGTGCTTGTTAGATGCACGAGTCAACGACTGGTCCCAGCTCTGGGGGCCCAAACCCACCCAGAGCACCTGTGATGTGCCAGGCCTCATTCTAAGCACATCCCATGGACTTTGATCCTGGGAAGTGGTGTTAATCGTCTCCATGTCTTGTAGATGAGGACACGGGGGGAAAGGGCTGTGGAGTGACTCGTCCATGGCCGCATGCGGCTGGTATGTGATGGGTGGGGGAAGGTGGTCCCTGGTTCCAAAGCCCACGGCTTACCAGGAAGGAAGGTGGGGAGGAGAAGGAGAGAGAAAAGAAGGAGGGGGGAGGGAAGGAAGGAGGGGGAGGGAGGGAGGGGGGGAGGGGAGGGA
>NW_020173687.1:4472519-4475167 GCF_003031525.2 Neophocaena asiaeorientalis asiaeorientalis | reverse complement strand
AGGGGAGGGACTGTGGGTGTGTGCACGCGGGCGTGTGTGGTGTGGGTTGTGTAAGTGAGCGTGCATGAGTGTGTGGGTCTGTGCGCAAGGGTGTGTGTGAATGTGGCTGTGAGAGTGAGGTGGGGATGTTTGTGCGAGTGTACAGGTGTGTGTGTGTGTGTGTGTGTGTGGCATCCCTGCTGCTATCCGCCGGCTGCCCATTTCCACGTGCGTTTTGATGCTGGCCTCATCAGTGTGCACAGCGCATCTCTGGCCGAGCTGACTCACGCCAGTAACTCGCCGCGCCGCCGGGTGAGTCACTCCCCGGCAGAGCCGCAGGGGTGCGGGCCCTGCGGCACCGAATCCCCACCTGCCTCCTGTTCTCAGCCTGAGCCGCGTGGTCCGCCCACACGGCGCCTCTGGCCCTCATTGTCTCGAAAATGCCACTTCTCGAGCTCGGATGGGAGGGTGACGCCCCCAGAGACTGAGGACGCTCTTCCCAGACAGACACAGAGGGCAGAGGGCAGGCAGATGCGCTGTCCAAAC
Organism: Neophocaena asiaeorientalis asiaeorientalis; assembly: GCF_003031525.2. Classification (NCBI taxonomy): domain Eukaryota; kingdom Metazoa; phylum Chordata; class Mammalia; order Artiodactyla; family Phocoenidae; genus Neophocaena; species Neophocaena asiaeorientalis. The sequence continues at coordinate 4,474,642 of NW_020173687.1, read as the reverse complement.
TGCCCGCTCAGCAGCCCCTCGGGTGCCGCCCACGTGCAGGCAGGGGGCACCGCCGAGGTCATAGCAGCCCCTGCCCATCAGGAGAGACGGACAGCAGACAGACAGACAGATAAATAAGAAGGAGCAGACTGCACGGCGAGAGGGCTGCTCTGTGTTCCTTCATAGGTGTTAGGACCACCTGAGACGTCGTCCACGTTTATTTGTGTCCTGAGCACACACCCCCTCAGTCAGGGCTGGACCCTGTGCCTGCCCCAGCCTTGCCCACCCAGAAGGGGAGGAGGCGGGGGTGGAGGACGGCCAGGCAGCCCCCGAGGGACGCCCCCCACTGGGCTCTCCATTCACCCCGCTCCCGGCGGTGCCCACCCAGTGCTGGGCGCTGCCTGGGTGAGCTCAGTCTACGAACCACATCCAAACACCCAGGTTTGCAGAGAGCAATGCAATCAGCTTGACTTTCCCCAATGAGCTTGACTTTGGGGACTGGAGAAGTGACGTGTAGCACTTTCCAAACCATTTATAGATCAGTTTGTTACCACTGATGACAGAAAGCACGCTATAGTGGCGGGAGATCTCAAGATTTGGGTTTTGGCTATTTCGTATTGCACTGTGGTCCTGGCAGGGCTGTAGGCTGAAGCCACATACAGCCTTGGGCCTTCCTGCCACGCATACTTCCCTTTGCCTGGCACCACCCTTGACTGGGATCCTTAGCAATTTTCTCCTCTGCAGAAAATTGCTAGGCCTCCCAAGTGCCCAGCTCGGGGATGGCTCAAGTTTGGGGTTCGAGACAGGTTTCTTGGGTGAACTGGCAAGATGGTGGAGGTCAAATCTGTTGAAATTGGTTCCATGTCTGTTTGTGTCTCAAGCTTTTCCTTCTGACACTCTGGTTCTGTCTTCTCCTTCCATGTCTTTGCCTTGGCTTTCTCCTCTCCCCACCTGCTTCCTTGTCCTCTTCTTCCTCCCTTTCACTCTCTCTCCTCCTTCTTACAACTTCCCTGTTCCTCTCTGAGTAGAATCCAAGGAATTTTAAGGACAGGACAAGAGTGAGCTCGTCAGGGTCTCTTGCCTTGGTGACCCATCTCATATTGAGAATTGGGTTCCTTGTTGTATCTGCTGAAGTTGCTTTTCTAGAAGAGTCTGTGAGGTACACACACAGGACGGCATAGTGGTGCCCTCCAAAGTCACAAGACTAATTCGATTCCCAGTTCCCCTGTAGCTGGGTGCTAACTATGTGCCAGGGGCTCACTTTCTTGGAAGGAAGCCAGGCACGGTCCCAGCTGGCCTGAGTGCGAGGCAGAGGGTGGCAAGGCCAGCAGAGGAGCCGAGGAGAGGAGCGCAGGTCCAGGCTGGGAACCAATATGGCGCTGGGTGGAAGTGGCAATGGGGTGGCCCTGGGTGCGGTTCCGTGTGGTCTTGGTCAAGCCCCTTCCCCTCTCGGATCCTGTTTCCTGACCAATTAAAGGGAGACCCATTCCCTTGCACGGGGATGACATGAGACATTTGTTGAGTGCCCGGCACACGAGAGGGTTCTGTCCTCACGCGAGGGCTAGATGGAGGTGTCTTCCGCCGTGATTCCCACTGGGCAGAAGAAGAAACAAACACGTTCTTTCCGCATGTTTCTCGCCTCTCTCTTGAGGGCTTCGGAGGCCAAGCTACGGGTTTGGACTCCCCCGGCGGGACGGTGGGTAGGGACCAGCCCCAGAAGTCTGTGCTGGGCAAGGCGCAGTCTCATCCCTCGTGGCCTGTGGGGCGAAGGACCTCGGGGGCTCTGGAGTAGCCGGTGTTGTTCCGGTTTCTGGGAATGTCCCTCTCGGCAACCTCGTTGCTGGGGAGCATCCTGTCTGGGGTCTCTGGAAGGCTCGCCTCCTTGTATTTCCTTCCACACTGATGTCCTGACGACATTGTGTGCTGGGGTGGGGGTCGGAGGTGGCTGTCAGAATATTGTTTCCCTCGAGTAGCTCACACAACTGCTGAGATATTTGGTGACGTGCCCTCTGTAAGGGCTGTCCCCAGAGACCCTGTCTTCCAGTGGCTGCCAGGGCTTTCCATGCCGGGTCACCTTTCCGGGGACCATCAATATATGGAATCCTGGCTCCATATATATTTAATTTAAGAGAACAAAAGACTCA
>NW_020173687.1:4464623-4472352 GCF_003031525.2 Neophocaena asiaeorientalis asiaeorientalis | reverse complement strand
GGCTGTCCCGGAAACACAGGGTTGTTGCTACCTCTGGGGTTTTGCTACTGTGTCTAGCCTGGAAAATCTTCTCCACCCAACCCCCCCTCGGCTTGGCCAAACTGTCCCAGGCTTTGGGGGCCACGCCAATGCCCTGGAAGGACCAGAAAAGCCCCACAGACACCCTTGACCCTTCCCACCTCCCCATCACCCCCTGACCTCTGGGCTAGCAAACTGCGTCGCTCTCTCCCTGAGCATCTCCTCTCCCTACCCTTGAGACAGTGTCCGAGAAGGAGAACAGAGACTTGGGAGGGTCTGGATGAAAAGTCCGAGGGAATTTAGCCTCGTGGAGCTGGGCGCTGCACAGAAAGTCCTGGAGCTGCCAGCGCCAGGAACGCCTACCTGGACTCTTTCTCCACACCGGCCACTTTCTAACCGCCAAGATGCATTGTTTGATATTGTTCTCATTGAAAGCCCATTCTGTAGGCGAGAAAGCCCAGTCTCAGGGAAGCTGAGCGGCCTGCCCAAATAGATAGAGTGGTCCAGTGGGGACTTGACCCGGACTCTGACCCCACAGCCGGGGCCTCCTACCTCCTCTGTGGACCGGCCCCCGTGTCGAGTCCATCACGGCTGCCTTTTAAGACCCAGCTGGGGGAGGGGCCCCTCTGAGTACTTAACATCAGTGACAAAGATGGGTTTTTGCTGAGATTCCTTTTGTCGTGAGGGATTTAAGTCAGTTAGGTTTGCGGTGGGGGAAGAGAGAAGGAGAGAGACAGGGAAGGGTGGGGTCATTGTGGCTAATTCAGTGCCTAGCACACCTCCCTCCGGGCCTCTCCTGGCTCCAGAAGCCCCCTCCCCAGCTGGCACGTCACCAGCCACCCCTGCAGATGACAGCCTGTGATTCATTGTCAGCCATCTGCTTTCTCACCGTGGGGGCCCAGAGCGGGACCCATTGGGCTGGGGGGCAGCTGCAGGTTTACCCGACGCAGCTCCTGGATGGTTTGCATTTTGGGAGACGCTGGGAGAGGCTTGGTCTCACCCAAGTCTGCAGATAGCAGCATCTTACCATCCTGGGTTGGAGTTTCTAAACAGTCAGATAACCTCGCTCCCAGAGAAACAGCCTGAATGCCATTTACAGAGAGTGACACGATTTAATGAGATAAAGCCTTGGGCATCCATGAACCAATGTATGGTACTAGCCGTGATGAAATGGCTGTTTTCTTAAGAGATACCCAAACCGAACGTCATCCAGAGCTCCGAGAGCTTCAGAGAAACTCCTCAGCTCTAGCCTATTGAAATTTCAGGCAAAATCCAAACATTAGTCAGTCTTATCACTACCGTGAAAATGATGTGTTTTTCTAATATTATGCGGAACCCATTTGCCAAGGGAGAGATGCCCCAGCTGCTTTGGGGGCTTAAAGCCAGCATCTTCACCCTTGTTTCACATAATGCACACACAAAATTCCAATACCAGTTTCTAGAGGAAAGATTTTAGATGGGTGGCTTGTCCTCGAGAAGTTTAAAGAGACAGAAGGGAGATAAATATTGAACTTTCATTAACTCCCAGTTTCCTTGAACTAGCTGTTCTTCTAAAGACTCCAGCGTGGGGAAACTAGAGCAAGTGGACAGCTAAATATAAGACCTACTCCTTCAAAAAAAAAAACAAAGACTATCCCCCCACATCCCACCATTGTGGATCCCTCAGACAACGACCCCCCCAGACGGTAGCCCTACGGGCCCCCTTGGAAAGGTGTCTGTCTCTTCTGCCAGCCTTGGACAAATGGCTCCCTCCCCTGAGCTGCTAAAACATTTATCATCCCTACGATTCAGGGGGCAATTAGTCGTGTGCCACCTTGAATATGTCTTCTGCTGTTGTATTGAACAGCTGTTTAACCCTTATCAGTGGTGAACTTTTCGATATCTAACCTTCCCCTGCCCGTAGCCAGAATGTGCCTGGTTTGTCACCATCAGGGGACGGGCTGTGTCTCCCGTTAAGAGTCAAGCGCTTAGCACAGAGGATGGTTACTCGTAAGTGCTTGAGAGACTTTGGGTTAACATTATGGGTAATAGTATTGCTATTTGGTTTACTCAGATATGCATCCAGCACCTGCCATATGCCAGGTGCTTCTGAAACCACCTGAAAACGGTACCCATGGATTTCCCCGAGGCCCTCTGGAATCCAGTTGGAAACTCTAGGCACTATTCCCTACTGAGAGGATACATTTATCCCCCGGGGTGAGAACTTGTCTTTCCTCCAAGGCCCTCGGTTGGTGTCAAGGACCCTTCAAGTCTGGGCAAAGGTGGTTGTTTTGGTCTCAAGAGCTGTGTGTGATTTTCAAAGAATAGAGGGTTTGTAGGCAGATCCTCATCAACTTCTTCCCCAGAGAAGTCAGGAAACGGCCACAAGGGGGGAAGTACAGCATAGGGGGCATCGCTGGTGTGGCAGGGACTCAGAGAGGCCCGTGCTCACTGTGGCCGGAGATACTCATCCGTGTCCCAGCAACAACCCTTCCTGGACAAGAGAGAGGGTAAAAAAGCACAGGAGGTTGGGGGAATGTGTGTGTATAGAGCAGCGGTCCCCAACGGTTCTGGCACCAGGGACCGGTTTCGTGGAAGACAGTTTTTCCACGGACGGGGGGCTAGGTGGCGGGGAATGGCTCAGGCGGTGATGCGAGCGATGGAGAGTGGCAGATGAAGCCTCGCTCGCTCACCTCCTGCTGTGCAGCCCGGCTCCTAACAGGCCGTGGCCCGGGGGCTGGGGACCCCTGGTATATATAGAAACTACTTTCTTGTCATTTTCAATAAAATGGTTATCGTTGGACCATCCAGGAGAGCTCTACCTACCTCTGCCTACGCCAGCTCCCTCATCTGGTTTATAAAAGTCCCTCTGGTTCCTGTGTGGAAACCTGGGAGCCCAGCGAGGGGGCCTGTCATGATGTCATGGAGCAGGGAGGCAGCGGGGGGACCAGGCGGGACCAGATGGAGAGAAGCCGGTGTGTTCCAAAACCCGCCTTCCTGAACCCCACACCTGGCTTTCCTCCCCCTTTCCCCAGCACCCTGCCTGTGTGTTTGTCTCCACCATGAACAGGGGGGGTCCCTGAGGGCAGTCACTCTGGTTTGACTGCCTCTGAACACTGGAAGGCAGGCAGGCCAGTCCTTAGGTCTCTTTTCCTGCTTCAGATCTTCCCAGGAATCCATCTGTGGGCTTTGTTACAACACCTGGGCCCTGGAATAAGAGGAGGCTTAGCTCCCAGGCTGTATATTATTCCATTCAAAGCCTAGCCTTTTCAGCCATGCTTCATTCCTGCCTGGGGTTTATGACTCTCACGGGGTCCATTCTACCACCCACTTTCCAGCAAAAGCGGGATTCAGGGACAGCTGGGACCAGCCTCAGGCCCAGGAGGAGAGAGACCCACATCTCCCCGGAGGGCACCTGGCCCTGGGAACAATGGGCCCTCTGTTAGCCTGTGGTGATGTTACAAGAACTTAAAGACTCTTCCGTGGCCCTGACCTCCTTTTTAAGAAACAAAACAAGTTAAAAACACACCACTCCAGAAAACAAAGTAAAAATCAGTGATGATGGAATCCAAGGGGCAGGATGACCCGAGCTCCATCCTGGCCCTAAAGAAAGAAGGCAACGCAGGCCCTTCCTGAAGTCATCCTGGCAAACGGGGCTGCGTAGACCCCACTGAGGGGGCTTGGTGCTGAGGAAGGGTGGGAGGTGGGAGGTGGTACCCACCAGGGCAACAAGCCAGAGGGCAGCTCTGGATGCCCAGGGGCTGCTGTCCGCATCCAGCCGCTGTCCTGATCACCCCTGGCGTGGACCGAACTGTGTCTCCCCCAAATTTCACATCTATCCAGAACCTCAGTGGCCTTATTCGGAAGGAAGATCTTCGCAGATGTACCTAGTTAAGGATCTTGAGATGAAGTTATTGGTGGGTCCTAAATTATTATTCAGGTGGGCCCTAAATCCAATGACTGGTGTCCTTATAAGAAGAGGAGAGGGGACTTCCCTGGTGGTACAGTGGTTAAGAATCTGCCTACCAATGCAGGGGAGACAGGTTCGATCCCTGGTCCGGGAAGATGCCACATGCCGTGGAGCAACAGAGCCCATTCCCCACAACTACGAGCCTGTGCTCCAGAGCCCATGAGCCACAACTACTGAGCCCGCATGCCTCAGCTACTGAGCCCACCTGCCACAACTACTGAAGCCCACTCGCCTCGAGCCCGTGCTCTGCAACAAGAGAAGCCACCACAATGAGAAGCCCGTGCACCACAATGAAGAGTAGCCCCCGCTCGCCACAACTAGAGAAAGCCTACGCGCAGCAATGAAGACTCAACACAGCCAAAAAAAAAGAAGAGGAAAGGAGAAGACAGAGACAGAGGGGAGGGGATGATGTGAAGACAGAGGCAGAGATTGGAGGGATGCAGCCACAAGTCGACCACCAGAAGCTGGAAGAGGCCAGGAAAGGATCCTCCCCTAGAGCCTGCAGAGGGAGTGCGGCCTTGCCCACACCTTGATTTCAGATGTCTGGCCTCCAGAACTGGGAGAGATTAGATTCCTGTTGTTTTAAGTCACCCAGTTTGTGACACTTTGTTTCAGCAGCCCCAAGACACTGATACAACCCAAAGGAGGTTGAACTGGAGCCTGGGTGGGAAGACAGTTGCAGAAATCAAAGAAACCTGGATGGGAAGCTGCGCAAAAGATGGGGGACTGGGCTGTGGAGGGCTGTTCCAGGCTGCATGGGGCTCTGATAACCAGAAAGGTGGGGAAGAAATGGGTAGCCTAGAGACCATCCAAGATGGTGGGCCAGGGCCCTCGGGCCTTCTCCAGACACGGGCTGGGCTCCAGGTCTGTGTCTGACATGGCTTCCCACTTCAGACCAGAGGCCCTGGGATGGCTGTGGCCAGGGGCAGCAGCAGACCTTCTCGGGGTTCCTCCCAACTAAGGGAGAGCCCCTCAGCCCTGAGCCCATGTAGGGGGCCAACGCCTTGACTCTGGCCAGGCCCCACCTGCCTCCCCTTCTGAGACCCTTTGCTGCAGGGTCTCTGAGTAAGGAGTACCAGGGCCTGAGAGGGTAATGCCACCCAGGTTTGAGCCCTGGCTCTCTTGCTTACCAGCTGCGCAGCCTTGAACAAGCAACTTCACTTCTCTGAGCTCCTCTCTCCCCCTCTTTAAAATGTTGGCCAAGCCTCTCTGAGCCTCAGTTTCCCCATCTGTAAAATGGAGGTACTAGGTTGTTAGAAGGACTGAAAGGAACTTGGCCGGGGGACTCTTAGCACAGGGCCCGGGCCAGGTGCATGGGCATTAAGGCTATTGTTCATCTTATCCCGTGCTAAGGGGACAATTTCTCCATTGCTTTCCATCAGCCAATGGGTTGGCCGCACCATTGCTTGCCCCCAGTGCTCACCCCACCCGCAATTCACGTGGGAAGGTTCTGCAGAAGCCAGCTTCTCGGAGGACCAGTGAGCTCACTTCAGGGGACAGGGTTGCCGTACGGGTTTCTGCAGCAGAAGAGTTAACAGCAACTTCAGGGTAGTGACCAGGGTTCCATGAGATGTGCGATGTGGTTTGTTGCTTTCTAGACAGGCTTTGCAAAGGCCTCCTTGTCCCCTGCACCTTCCACGAAACATTTTGAGCTTCATTCCTTCTTGGGACAAATATTTATTGGTCGCCTATAGTGTACCTGACCGTCTGTGTTAGGGCCGGAGTCATGAGCTGCCCAGGCCAACTCAGATCCATTTTGTTTTTTACCGTTTTCATAGCGTTTATTTTTATTTATTTTTTTAACCATTAAAAAATTTTTATTCATTCACGCAGGCATTCAACGTAGTCATTCATTTATTTTTGTCTTATTGAAGTACTGTTAATGTACAATCTTATATAAGTTACAGGTATACAAGAGTGACTCACAATTTTTAAAGGTTATACTCCATTTATAGCTATTATAGAATATTGGCTATAGTCCCTGTGTTGTACAATGGATTCTTGTAGCTTATTTTATGCATGATAATTTGTACCTCTCAATCCGCTACCCCATCCTGCCCCTCCCCCCTTCCCTCTCCCCACTGGTAACCACTGGTTTGTTCTCTATATCTGTGAGTCTGCTCCTTTTTGGTTATGTTCCGTAGTTTGTTGTATTTTTTAGATTCCACATATAAGTGACATCATACAGTATTTGGCTTTCTCTGTCTGACCTATTTCACTTAGCATATACCCTCTGAGTCTATCCATGTTATTGCAAATGGCAAACTTTCCTTCTTTATGATGGCTGAGTAGTATTCCATTGTGTGTGTGTGTGTGTGTGTGTGTGTATATATATACACCACATCTTCTTTATCCATTCATCTACTGATGGACACTTGGGTTGCTTCTCTATCCTGCAGGCCAGCTCACATCTAGTGGACAACACAAGGTGCTGAGATAGAGACTTATGGGAAGACCCAGGGTGCATCCAGAGGACTTCTCTGAGGGGGAGTCATTTGAGCTGGGACTTGGAGGTGAGGAAGGAGCCAGCCATGGGAGGAGCTAGGACAAGAGCAGTTTAGGCAGAGAGAACAGCAGATGCAAAGGCCCTGGGGAGGGGAAGGTTTGGCCAGTTCTAAGAATGTATCCAAGGCTCCCATGGCTGCATAGCAGTGGGTTCCACTGAGGAGCAGGGATGCAGGATTGCCATGTGATCAGAGACAAATGCCCTAGTGAGACAGCCAACACACTGGCATGCCACCTCCTCTAGGAAGTCTTTCAGGCTGGCCATGGTGGAGGTGAGCAGTAGCCCCTCAGGAAGCCTAGGCCTTCTGCCATGGCCTCATCTGGCCATCAGCACTCATGGCTCTGCCTCCTAAGGGTCTTTGCTTTATGACGGATGGGTGTCTAATCCTCCCAAGATACACAGAATAGGGTGACAAGACGTCTGTTACTCCACTGATCACCAGGATAGATGTGACACGTCTGGCTGGCCAAGTGAGTGACCCCTTATCTCCCAGAGCTACATACTGAGAGACCTTCCCAAGGAGGAGCAGCCCAGAGCTCTACGTCAAACAGAATTCTGGAGCGACACGTGCAGTGAATGATTAGCGATGTCTGCCAGGAGCACGGGAGGGAAGAGAGGGCATACCATGTATTTGCCATCCTTCATCACTGAGAGTCTCATTCCCTCTCCCCAAAGCCCCATATATTGTCTAGGTCTTAACCCAGTGGTATATACATGATAGATGTTAAAAATATTTGTTATTTGATCGATAGTTTATTCAACAGTCGTTATATAGCTCAGTGACTACAAGCTAGAATAAGCGAAGGGGAGAAGAGCCTGAGGGGCTGGGAGGATCTGTGTGCTGGAGAGGAGACTGGGCGGGGGATGTGCCAAAGACCAAGATCTCGCCAGTCTGGGTGTAAAGGAGTCATTCTTCTACGCCTACTAAGTACAGACGACGTGCCTGACGCTGTCCTGGATGTTGGAAGTGCCGTGGTCCCCGCTCAGGAAGGCACCTTCCTGTCTCTAGTTTCATGAACTCGATACCGGGGAAACCCTGCTTGCCTCTCCCAAGGCCAGGTCCTCAGGGCTGAGATGCTGGGCCGGTGTGGGAGTCTCCGCATTCCCTACGGAGGGGGAGTGGGGATCTGTGCTGTTTGACCAACACTCTTATGAAAGCAGCCCTCGGCAGGCAGGAGGGAGAAAGGCCCTATTTAATGGGGCCGCGTGTCAGAGTCTGGAGCTTAAATTTTCTTCTTGAGAAAGGAGAAATGCCA
>NW_020173687.1:4450529-4464405 GCF_003031525.2 Neophocaena asiaeorientalis asiaeorientalis | reverse complement strand
ATACACGTGGGCGTGATTTATTAAGCCACACGTCAGCCAGTGTTTTCTCTGAGTAACTGTGAAATCTTTCCTCCTCTCTGAACAAGACATCGACAGTATGGTCACTGTATACCTTTTTCCACTTTTTCCAGAGCCAAGAACCAAGGGAAAAAAATTAAAAATGAAAGTGTAAGAAAAGTAAAGCTTAGGCCATACCCACCCCAGTTTGGGGAGCTGTGTAAGGGAGGTTCTCAAAGAACCGCCAGGTCCCAACTGGCCTTCCTTGTTGGGATCTGATGTGCTGGAGGTCCGCAGACCCCTCTCTCCCTGCAACTCGGGAACACATCTCCCGCCGAAAGGGGCTGATGTTCCTGTAGGTCACAGAGCAGCAGGAACACGGGGGCTTTGGGAGGATTCTCTGCATCCTGCGGGCCTTTCTGAGCACTCAGAGGAAGTGACATCTTTTCCCAAGAGAGGGGCCTCCTAGGCGATGATGTGTCCCGGTCCAGGTGAAGGGTTGCCTCGCACCAGCTTGGGGTCCAAGTCTTTCCCGGTTCCCCACAGTGCCAATGTGCCCCAGTCCTTGAGGCACCAAGAGCCTTCCCCTTGAAGGCCGCCAAGTCCTGACAGCTACCAGCCTTGGGGACACCATCCAGGGCCTTGGGACATAAAGAGCAGTGGATCTCAACTGGGGGTGTCTGACAGTGTCTGGAGACATTTTTGGTCGTTACAGTTCAGGTTTTACACTGGCCTCTCATGGGTGTGGACCAGGAAAGCTGTTCCATACCCTAAAACGCACAGGACAGCCTCCAAGCAGAGAACCAACCAGCCCCCAGGTTGGGGACCTGATCTAGAGAGATTTCTCTCCAGCTTCCTTTCTTTCGAATGCTTGCGGCCACGTGGAAACTCCTCCTTCCGTCTCTCAGGACTCTCCTGTGGGTCAAGAATATATGTGCCCACCTGAGGAGCGGACAAACTGAGGAGTCCGGTGGGGAAGTGACCTCCTTGAAGGCCAGGGACAGTCATTGGACAGCTGTTCCCGCCCCTCCCCACCTCCCTCACTCTGTCCTACACGGTTCTTTGATGGTGGCCTCTTGCACCTTTAAAATCAAGTGAGAGCGAGAGCGCCAGAAACATTCCTGCAACCTTTTCCACCAGAGGAAAGAACGTGAAGCCAGCTGGAGATCCATGGTTGTTAAAAGACAAAAACAAATCAGAAAGAAAGAAAATGTTCTTAATGGTGAATCTCCCTGGAGCAGAGGAGAAAGTGCTGGCCAGCCCTTGTGTCACATGGAGACGTTCTGGAGAAGTTTTGGGAGAAGGGCCTCGGAATCCTTCCATTTCAGGTGACGGCCAGGGCAGGCAACCACAGGGATGGGGGAATGAGACCACCCAGCCGGTGGAAGCCCGCCAGACCCAGCGTGGAAAGGAAAGGCCGACTCAGAACCTCCTCTGTGGCTGTAGCTTGCAGGGACTGGATAGGGGCTTCCAGGCCAGAGGAACTGCTGCTCTCAGACCACAGCACTTAGGGGCACAAAGCGTTTCAGAACTGGAGAGGGAGATGTGGAGGTGGCCCACAAGTAAAGACTCGAGGAGTGGGCAACAGCCCGATTAGATTCAGCCAAACCCCAAGTCCTTCGGCCAACATCACAGATGCTGCTATTCCCTCTCCCTGAGACACTCTTCCCCAGACGGTTTCTCTGCTCCAGTGTCACCTCCTAGGTGACAGTTTCTCTGCTCTAGGTCACCTCCTAGGTCCTAGAGGCCTTCCCGGATCACACTTCATGTGTCATAAAGCATGAGGCAGGGACCTTGCGTCTTGCCAGCCACGGCATCCACAGCAGCCAGCTCTGTGCCTGGCACACTCTCAGTGTCTGTCCCACCCCTGTTCCCGGGGGTTCTGCTACGGTTGTCCTCGGAGGACTTGCTTACAAGGTGCTCCAGGCTGAGTGGGCTTAACCAAGATCATCGTGGGTGGCATTAGTAGATTCCCTCAATATTTACAACATGATCGAGGGGTTGGGTGTGGGCCCTGGAGCCAGCCGGACCTGAGTTCCATCTTGGCTCTGCCTCTCCATGACCTCAGGAACGCTGGCCCCTGGGACTGTTTGGAGGGTTATTTGAGATGACTCGTATCGGGTGCTGAGCACAGATGTAGCACAGCACCTCCTCCCCGCAAGGAGAAGCATGGTTAGGCAGAGTTTCTTGAAAAATGGGATGCTTTTTCTTCGTGAGCCGAGAGCCTGGGGATGTTTCTTTCCCAGTAGGTCCTTTGGGGGCTACCAAATCTTTCCAGCCTCTGTGTGCCTCTCATTTTAAGAACAAGGAGCTGTGAAAAAACTGCTCCCACATATGGGGAACTCAATCATGGGATTTGCATGAAAAGCATCCCAAAGCAGCCTTGTTTAGCATCCAGACGTGCACGGCCCCTCCCCAGTACCCTTCCCAGGTGTTAAAGATGGCCCATCAGAGCCTCCTGCACTGGAAAAAAGGAGTTGTCTGTTCAGTCACCGTTGCCCATGCCCAGCATTACTGTCAGGGGCCCAGGGAGCCCTGCTCCAGCCAGACCAGCCTCTGGGGAAGGGATGCTGCCCCGCCATCTCTTCAGGGTATTGTCCAGGCCCCCCCAGCAATCCACCCCCCAACTCAGGAGACAAGGCCATCAATGATTCTTCATTCTGGGCTGGTGACGGCTCGGCTTCCCAGGAGCGAGGAAATCATCGCGCCTGGGGGCTCCCTCCTATCACTCTGGATCCATCTGTTGCTTGGAAAGTTCCTCCAGGACCAGGGCCATTGGCCAAGGCTGACACAGGGGGAAGAACAGCCCTCATTTCACATGGAGCTGCACCCTGAGCCTGTAGCCCTGCCACCAGCATGCCAGCTCACGCAGCCTCCGGCTCAGCTTCAAGCCCAAGCACCTTTGGCAGGGGTGCAGTCAGCCTGCCGGGGCCTCGTGTACTCTCCATGAGCCAAACGTGGGGTCCGGGGCCGTCCCCTGCTCTGTTCCCACCGTGGGGACTGCCTCTCTCTCCCAGGAGGTCCATCATTCACTTACTATTCATTTATTCTTTCATTCACTCCACAAATGTTTACAAAGCCCTCACTCTGCCCGAGCATAATATAGAAATGAATATGTGGACCCGCAGCTCTTTGTGGTTCTGAAATGGACACAAGGAAATCCTTGTTTGCGGTCTCTGGGGCTTGCTGCTCCTTCTGCCGGCCCAGCATCGACTTTCCCTTCTTCCACTAACAACACCCTGATTTTCCTTGGGAAGGCCTCCCCACACCTGCCTCAGCCCTTGTGGGTGAACCAGGCCAGGCCAGACAGACCCTCCCTCCCCCAGGGATAAAGATTGATTGGTTCTGGGATGAAGAGGCAGGTGACCTAAATCTGGCCAATGAGGCTCAGTTCTGGGACCTTTACTGGAATGACCAATGAGTCCAGAAATGCTGGTTGAGGCCAAAGAATCCATTCATCTTCCATCAATCCAGGAAGGCTTTTTGAAGGTAGAGCTTCGGGTCTTAAATGATGGGAGAGAAGTGAGTGCAGCCAGCCCTCCCACGAGGTGACCAGTCATCTTCCGACCCAAGAGAAGCCGGCTGTGTTCTAAGCCTGTGTATGGCTTGGCTGAAGGGTCCGAGTCCTTTCCCCAGCATGTAAGTGGTTCCCTGCTTCCGTCCCCTCTGACCTGCACACCCAGCCCACTTCCTGCTTGGGAACGGGCCACGATCTAAGTGATTTAGTGAGAAGGGAGACCCACTCTCCCAGAGACCCACATAGAGGAGATGCTGGTCTTCGTCGGGGACCCAGGGAAGGTACTGATTCTTCTCAGAGGGACTCTAGTGTGCTGAAGGCCACGGTGGGAGTCGAGCTGGGCAGCACGTGACCTTGGCCAAATGGCTTCCCTCCTGCGGCCTCCGTGGTCTCTAAGTATCTATCTAATAAATTCATTATTTCTAAATCAATTAGATAGAAATGCTGAGGCCAGGAGGCTTGGAACAGGAGCCAGAGATGTGGAGCAATGACCCTTGGGAAGGTGGCTGCCATCTGTTGTGTTCTGAGAGGTCCTCCCTCTGCTGAAAGGGGGCCCAACTCCCCGAGACCATTTCTCCCCTTTCGTTTTTCTTCTGTTCCAGGAAGAGCAGGGTAGGAAATTCTGTTGAAAAAAGGCAGAAGGGCTCCGCGTTGCTAATGGCATCCCGGGGTAATGAAACGTAAAACCGTGCGAGTTATTCAGCTTCACATAATGCTTTTATCAGGGGCCTGGAAAGAACTCCTTAGCAGGAGGAAGTCTGATTTCCTTGGAAAGATGGAATTCTGGTGAGACCAGCAGGGAGCCGGGCCCTCCCAGCACAGACGCAGGGTGGAGAGATCTGCAAGTCAGCCCGAGGCAAGACGTGAAATTTCTCTCCCTCCGTCTCTGACACACACGCACGCACACACACAGCAAGACCACGGTTTATCCCCACTTCTCAAAGGAAAAGCTGTGTGTGGCCTCTCACGTGGCCAACTTTGAAAGATACCTTGACTCCAGGATGCTTCTAGAATAAAATCCAAACGCCCGACTTCCAAGGCCAACGAGGCCCTCGGCTCTGACCTCACCCCTCACGCTCTCCCCTCCTTCACGACCCGCCAGCCTGTCGGCTCCTACCTGTTCCTCAAAGGCTCTGGCTTGGCCCACCTCGGAGCCCTTGACCTCGACCTTCAGTCTGAGCCTCTACGACTGGCCTTCCCCGCTGTCCTTCAGATCAAGGTCGCTTGTTCTGAGAGGCCTTCCCTGAAACATCCCTGGTCTAAAGCAGGCCACTTTTTTTTTAGTTTTCTGCTGGCAAATCCTTACTTTCTGAGATCGCATTATTTATTTGCTGTTTATTTTCTGATTCTTCCTCCTGGCAAGGGAACTGTTAGAGGACAGGCGGCACACTGGTTTGTCCATCCTGTGTCCCAAGTCAGGAACGATGCCTCCGGAAACTTGCAAGAATCTCCTTGTGGCCCATCCCGACTACAAACATGGAAGAAAGGGGATTCTAGGAAATGTCGTTCAGCCTGGCCAAGTGCTATGGTCTGAATGCTCGTTTCCCGCCACTGCCCCCCGAAACTCCTGTGTTGAAATCCTAACCCCCGAGGTGATGGTATTAGGAGGTGGGGCCTCTGGGAGATGACTGGGTCACGAGGGTGGAGCTCTCATGAATGGGATTAGTGCCCTTATAAAGGAGGACCCGTCGAGCTCCCTCGCCCCCTTGCACCGGGTGAGAAGACACCAGTGATCCACCAGGACGAGGGCCCTCACCAGTGGTCGACCTTGCTGGCACCTTGATCTTGGGTCTTCCCAGCCTCCAGGTCTGTGAGAAGTAAATTTCTGTTGTTTATAAGCCACCCAGTCTGAGGCATTTTGTTCTAGCAGCCTGTCTGGACTGAACCGGGCAACCGAGATACCAAGTTAGCATATTGGAGAGCCATCCTGAATCAGTATTGACTGATGGAGTGAGTGAGTGGTTTTGGATTAAGGTGTGAACTCCTCAGGCTGGAACATCATTCTCGTGCATTATGGTGCATCTTCTACCTGCCCATCGTCCTCCCAACCATCTTTAAGGGTCTAGGAACACCCAGGCTCGTTTGAGCGTCCCGTCCCCCAGAATACTGCTCTTCACCCATCCATTGGCTGGCCCTCCGCACCTTTTAAGATTCAAGCTTCAAGCGATGGCTCCTTTTGGAGTCATTTTACACCAAGGCTGAGTCACAGCCTTCCTCTGTGCTCCCCTGCTGGCGCTCCTCCCTGGAAGCCACCATTATTCCATATTTCTTGCATCTCTTTCTAGAGATGTCTAGTCATTTGCCAGCAAAACACATATATAATTTTTCCTCATGTGAAATAGAGCATACAGTATTTTTTTTCTGGATCTTGCTTTTTTTTCTCTCTCTCTTAACACTGTATCTTGGAGACCTTTCCAAATCAATATATACTGAACTGCTTTATCCCTTTTAACTGCTCTACAGAATTCCATATGGATGGACCATAACCTATTGCATCAGTGGCTTTTTGCTGGGAATTCAGATTGTCTGCCCGTTTTCACTCTGATAAACAACACTGCAGTGAACATCTTTGTACATGACCATATCATGCTTCTGCCCCTTCCCCACCTGGACAACTTCTGATGCTCTATGACATTCCTTCTGAGAAGCCCCCATTAACCTTCATTAAGTGAGGCCAGCTGCCCCTCTCTAGCTTCCAGGCAGCTGATGGGTATGTCCCCTGTACCACTTACTGGAAGATATTTATTGAAGTGTCTGACTTTCCTTGTGTCTGGTTCATCTCTGAACCTCCGGCACAATCCACAGTGCCTGACACAGAGTAGGCACGAGATAAGTGCTTATGAATTGAATGAATGTCACATTTAAACCCCTGACCTTCAGGGGACTCCAGATCTCGCTCCTTCTGCATGGTCACCTCCCCAGTGTTTACGGGGCTCAGTGGGGCTCTCTCCTGGTCCCTCGCCCACCTTCTTCTGAGTCCTGCTTCTTCAGCTTCGCCCATGCTGCTTCCCCCTCTCTGGAATGCCCTCCCCCTTCTGAAGCCCTTTCCCATCCTTCCAGGAAGAGGTCCTCCTCTGCTTCCTTCATGAGGAAGCTTTCGCTGAAATATCAATCTCTCCCTTTTCTGAACCGCTGCTGCCTTTATAGTCACTTTGGCATATTTTTTCAAGCTCCAATGCTCACTAATTTTTTCCTGTCTGTTGGTTTTGTGTCCCCAGCTAGACAGTGAGTTCTTTGAGAGCAGAGCGTCTTCCATGACTCCAGAGGCTCCATGATGCTGTGTTCATGGTAGCTGTTCAATACTTCTGTATTGGTAAAACAATTGGTACCTTCATTGATTGAGTGGGATCTCAATGCCGACGGCTGGAAATGGTGCTCAGAGCACCAAGGAGGCGCTAAACATCTCAGTCCTGGTAACCTTTGAAGTAGGAGATGTGACCCACGTAGAAAAGTCTGTGGGGGCTTGGCCCCTCCTTAGACCTCTACCTCACCCTGCTTAGACTTGGTCTTCGGCAAGAGTGAGTCCCAGTTACATCAAGTCGTGTCACTCTGTGGTCCCCATGGGCCCGCACACAACTCTCCACTGAATGTTGCAAGTGGCACACACCCTGCTTCCCTGGCTCCTTGGGGGAAAGAGGGCACCTAGAGAGAATTGAATGAGTTTCACTCAGACTCATGCCCAGTCATAGTTCCATAGATAATTTGACTCCAGTCTGACTCACTCAGCCTCTATTTCCACCAAAAAGACATGAAGCACACCGCTGATCCCATCAGGGGAGAATAGTTGAGTCACATCTAATAGAGCCAAAGGAAACACTTAACTAGGTTTGTAACTGAACCTTGGAAGCAAAAAAAGAGAAAGGGGGTGGGTACCAGAGGCATGTGTTTACCCCCGACAATCCAACCTTGAGGCTTAAATTGGTTTAGACGGCGGCTAAGGATGAGCTGGACTTTCAAAGGAGATCTGCCAATTGGAGATGCAGAATTCAGCTGGATTTTTCTCCCTCTGTCCTCAGTTTATACAAACTTCTCCTTAGCCCCAATACACCTCGACCCATTTGGGCTTATGGATGCCTCCTGATCACAGGTAGCTGGCCCTAAAGACATCTACCTGGACTTCGCTTGGTCCGGCCTGGCCTCACAAACCTCACCTCCCAAACCCTGGGCTTTGGTTGTAAAACGAGGATTCATCTTCCCACTGTGATGTGCTATAACCTGCCTCATTCCACATCCCCCATCAGCAGTGCTCAAATGTCATTCATCCAGTCACGCTCAATGAGCAAGTACTTCCCCCGGCAGTGCCTGCCCTCCCCACGGCCCCCGATGAGCGGAGAAGGTAGATGTGGAAACAGACCAACACAAGACAGCGTGGCGTGTCCTCCAGGCCATGAATGGACATGGTGCTTTGTGCTCCAAGAAGGGGAAGTGACGGATGTTGCCTGCGGGGCTGGGGACAGGCTCACTGGTGACATTGGAACCTGATCTTGAAAGGTGAGTGAGTCTTCCAGGAGGAGGGAGTGGGAGTGAAGGAAAAACTTCAAGGCAGAAGCTATCAGATGTCAAAAGGCACAGAAATGGTAAACACGGAGGGTGCGGAGAACGTTCCACCAGGCATAGGATTTCCCCGTGGGTGTGGCTCGAGAGGCATGGGCACTACAGGCATTTAGAGGCAAAGTTAAGGCGTTCGTTTTTTCTCCACATGCAGTAGGATGACAGAGCAGGCATCTAATCAGGAGAGAAGCACGACCAGATTGATCTTTTGGGGAAGGTGACGGTTTAGAGAACATCCCGCATCAGGGACCAGCATTAGAGGCGTGGAGACAAGGCTGAGAGGCCGCTGTTGTGATTTTCCAGGCAAAAGGGACGAGACCAGTGGAGTGGTCGTGGGCACGGAGGGGCAGAAGGGCCGCCCACACGTAGGAGGAGGAATCTTTTGCATTCTGGTTGTGGATGGTATGTTGACTCAGACAAGGAGGCTCTAGGATGGTGGATGATGCCAAAGGCTCTGCTTAGGGGCTCGGCTGACTGGTGGTACCACTGATGATCAGGAATCCGAGAGGGGGAGTATACCTAGGTGGGAAGCCAGGGGTTCGCTGTGGGACGGGGAGGACATCCAGGAGGCTCTGTGCTGTTGGACACGGTGGAGTCTGTGGAGAGAACCTCTCGCTAGGTGGTCCCTGAAACCACGGGTAGGTAAAGGGTAAGATAAGAAAAGCAAGAACCAAACGTCTGGGGACTGGGCCACAGACAGACTACGAAGGAGTGAGTTTCAAGGAGAGGCAGATGGCCATGTGTGAAGGGCACAGAGTAAGGATTGAAAACTGGCTTGAGGCAGAAACCTGCTGCATTCGAGTACCCAATGTCCCTTTTCTTGGGTCCAACACACTGATTTCAGAAAGGGCGAACTTGCAGTGCATTTTGTTTGGGTGGCTCAGACCCAGCCGCCCTCACCTTCCTGAGTCCAGAAGTGGTCACATGACCTAAGCCCGACCAATCAGATGATCACTACTTTCTGGCCACAGTTTGGTGTTTAGGGTCCAGGGATGAGGATGGAACTCATTCTCACTAAGACAGGCCAGTGAGAGTCGGTTCTAGCCTTTTGTTGAAGTCATTGAGAAAGAGAAGCATCCTTTCTACTGGGGTTGCTATGCCATGAGACACGAGGGCTGGGCTTCCAGGTATTAATTTGCCACCTCCTGGGGAGAGCTAGCCCGAGCATGAAACCCACACAGAGGAAGGCAGAGCTGAGAGATAGACTCTTGTGAATAGCGTTTCCCCTCTGGATCCAGCTCTGCCTAGATTTTTCTTTCCTTCCTTTTTTTTTCTTTTTTAGTTATTTGGGCCAATACATTTGCTTTTAAGCTGAAACCAATTTGCTTTGGGTTCTGTCCCTTGCAGCCCAAGGAGTCTTGACTCTTACTAGGCCATGTGGCTAATGAGAGGCTGCTGGTCACCAGGGTGGCATCTGGAGAAGACTGGGTCCAGGTCTGTACTTGGCAACACTCAGAATACCATGGACAGGCCAGTGGTTACCACCATGGGAAAAAAAAATATAGAAATAGATGAGCTGGCTGTGTCTCAACGCCTGTTAACGTGAAAACACAATGATTTCCTTTATATTTTTCAAGGGTTGAGTCATCCAGGTCAGC
This sequence comes from Neophocaena asiaeorientalis asiaeorientalis, assembly GCF_003031525.2. Lineage (NCBI taxonomy): Eukaryota > Metazoa > Chordata > Mammalia > Artiodactyla > Phocoenidae > Neophocaena > Neophocaena asiaeorientalis. The sequence continues at coordinate 4,454,742 of NW_020173687.1, read as the reverse complement.
CCCAGCTTGGCACTTCGACTAATTGATCTTGCCAAGGAAGATGGTTAAGATGTGAAGGTTGATTTACTTGAGGACACATGTGTCAACATCATCCCACAGAAGAAAACAGAGCACAGAAGAGAATAGAATGTATGCTTTGCTGGCATGAGCTGTTACTTGAGAGGTTTCTTTGGGGACCTCAAAGATCAAAAGCCATGAGGTTAGACGTTGTTTCAGTCTTGAAGTTGATCAAACACAGCCACATGGTATGATGGCCCAGGGCCCCAGGAGAGGACGTTCCTTTCCCAATGGCACAGACGAGGTTGGGGGACTATTTTACATGGGGTGATCTGAGACCTGAGTCGTGAGAAGGAGCCAGTCGTGTGAATAGACGAAGTAGGCAGGAGCAGCAAGTTCTAAGGCGGTCTGAGAAGTAGTAGGAGGGCCAGTGTAGCTGGAGCACAGTGAGGAGGAAGTGGGGAAAGAGGACCAGAGGCCTTGACCTGCTGGTATATGCTGGTCCTTAATATATCTCCTCTCATCTTTCCATCTGTCAGTCCAACCATTCATCTACTCCATAAACATTTATGACATGTAGACAATGGATGGCACTAAGAATTGAAGGAAGAGTTCACAAAGCAAAAGGGGAAAGACCCACAATCTAGGCAGAGAAAAACCACCTGAGCCAAGGTCTGGAAAGGGAAGAGCTCGCTGTTTGGGGTGGAGGGCTGTTGGGAAGGGTCTTGAATGCCTGGCCTCCCTCCCCGCAGACCCCCCACCATACAGAACACCCATGTGCAGAACGCCAGGAGATGTTGATATGTGAAAAAAATTTGTCAGTGAAATTCATGATCCTGGGATCAATCAGATATAATCTTACACTATATTCAGCCAAGGGGTAGCAGTGAACAAAGGCTTAAGAAACAGTGAGGGGAGAAACACTTAAAATGGAGACTATTCCATCAATTAGCTTAATCTGCTTCTGCCAACCAAGAAAAGACCGTCATTAGTTACTATTAGTGATGGCCCGGCTTGGAGAACACCTGTTTTCTTCTGAGCGTCGCTGGTGTGGGCCAGAGGGAGCTGTTTCAGAGCCTCAATCAGGCAGTAACGTGATGAGAGTCGCGCTTTGGAAAGGTCACCACGGCTGCAGGGTAGAGGATGGATGGAGGGAAAGAGAGAGTGTGTGTTAGGCTGTTGGAGAAACACACATGATGAGAAGCAGCATTTGGGCAGAACAGTGGAGGCTGCATTCCTTGAAGGCCAGAGGTTTGCTCTGGTTCAGCCGTTTTAGCAGTGCCTGGCAAGAGCTAGGCAGAGCCACTGCTAGATTTTTTAGAAATGCTTCCTGAATTGAATTGTCTGCTATAAAAACCTAATGGAGTCTGGACAAAACAAAACTTGCCTCTCTCTGGCATCTCTCTGCGCACGAGAGCCATCGTGGCTGAAGGCAGACAGAGCTAGGGCGTTTCCAGAGGTTGGAAATACTCAAGGTTTTGAGGAGCTATTTGGGGAGACAGAAAACAAAGCTCCTGTTTCCTAAATCTGGTCAGAATCTACCTGTTACGTCAGATCTGTGCAAACGAGACGTTCATTAGGCTCAGGGGCTTCTGCTCCCCATCCTGATAAAAGAATGACCATCTGTCTTCCAAAAGGCGCTAGGAAGCCCCAAGGTAAAAGGTGTCCATTTGACACTGTTTAAACCCCCTTTCCACCTGTTTTGACACATCTGGGTTCCTAAGCCACAGAATAAGAATTTTGAAATGTATTCAGGGAGTACCCAGTTCCCACCACCATGACCTACTATTTGGAGTTTGCTGTGAAGCCTTCCAGGGAGAGTCCAGCCTACGTGAGCTTTGTGTCAGCAGGACGGCTCCTGAAATAAAACACGTGGCCACGGTCGGCACACTTAGTACGCGCTGGCCCCAAATGAGGGTTCCGTGAGCCCTATCTCATCTAAACTCCTTCCCTGAAGGGTGTGGGTCTGGCGCTGCTGACCCATTTTGTCTAACCACTGACCTATCTGCACTTGAAAACCTTCTCCTGCCCCTGCCATTGTCTGGCTTCAGCCAGGAAAGTCCATGTTTATGGTTCCCTTCCGCACTGATTAAGATGACAAGAAGACAATGAAACACTTGTCTCCCAAAGTGACTTCTTGGATCCACTGGCAAAATGTTAGAAAGTGGGTACAAAGCCCAAGAAACAGGACACCCAGGCTCTTTGAGCTTGGGGAGTATTACAGAATCCTATCCCAGGCCAAGAATGAGTCACAATGAAAGCTTTTAAAATATAAAACCATCAACCTAGATTTCAATTCCAAGGAAACACATACTTGGCCATGAGGGAATGCTTGAAAAAAAAAAAAAATCAGCCTTGAGCCACTTGACAGGAAAATAAAACAGCCAAGGAACATTCAAATGTAATGATTTACATCCTCCCTCTCCCCCCAACCCACCTCCCTTCCAGTAGGGGTCAGGGCGTACACGGACTGGACACGGTCTCCACCAGTGTGCATGTCCTGGCCAGGGCTTCCATTTCACTTAACACTATTTCACGCACATGATCTTGTGCATGGACGCAGCCAGGTTATAGCTGCACGCTGCCACCTTTGGGTTGCTATGCCAGTCTCACGGATTCTTCCTGATTTCCCTGCTCTTGGGCTCTTGGGTTGCTTGAGGTGGCTGTTTGGAGAATACAGGGATTTTTCTTCCATTATTTATGTGGGCAAGCGCCCGTTCATCTCTCTCAAAGAAATGGAAGCTTGATTGATTTCCTAAATGTAAGAACGAGATTGTCCTGCAATAAATATTTAAGACTGACCAGGAAGGGTGACCACCATCTGCTAAAACACAAGCCCAGGAATTACTTTGTTAAGCTTTCCCAGTGAAGGGAATGAATGAATAACCATCCTATATAATATTTGCTCAGCATCTGATAGTTGACAAAGGTTTTCACTTATCTCATTGGATCTTCACAATAGCCCCGAGAGGTAGACAGGGCACGGATTATATGGATTATTAAAACCCCACATTTTCCCCTTCCTAACCGATAAGGGCTCTAAAGGCTTAAAGTCACTTGAGGGAGGTCAGAGAGTTTGTGGAGGGTATCGCGGGTCTCTAATTCATTCATGCACATCAAAACAAAACATTTATCTGGAGCCTAGTCCCAAATAGATGAAATGGCAGAGGGTACAAAGATGAATAAAACACGGTGCCTGCACAGGAAGATCACGTTCTAGCCTGGGGGAGAAAGCCAGTGATAAACATGTCCCCGCTTTGCAAGGTGATGAGTGCTCAAAAGAAAGGAACAGGGTGCGGACCACGTTTCTAATCTGATGTCTTGCCGAACACCGGCTCGGTTGTTATTTACAATATCTGTCCCCCGAAGCGGGGAGCAGGGGGCTTAGCCGTGCGCCCTGGGTCAGGTCTCACTGCGGGGATCGCACGCGGTGTGGGGACCGTTCTCTCCCTCTTTCGGCAAACAGGCACATATCTCCCGGGGTGCTGAGCTTGCCGGGGGTCCGCACACAGGTTCCCCGAATTTCCCTCCACGAGATAACCGGGGTCCCTGCCTTTGGAGCAGCGGCTTTCTCCCGCCGCAGCCTCCCGCTCGGAGAGGCAGGCAGCTCGCTGTCCGCGGAGACACGCGGCGGCGAGACGGTTGCGAGGTTTTGTCTCGCCCGAGCATCGTCCACCGCCCGCGAAAGCCCGCGAACGAGCGCCGCTTCCCCGCGCATCTTCCTCTCCCGCCGCCCGGCTCCGGAAACCAGAGCCCCTTCCTCGAAACGAACGCGCCAGCCCTGCTCGCTGGCTCTCCCGGTTCTTTTTCTTTTATGCATTTTGATATATTCCTCCCAAAGATATGTTTCACAACAATTTTTAGTTACACAACCGATGCACAGAAACATTCTCCTTTAGGAAAGAAAAATGATATATTCCTATTGCGCCCCGCGGGTGCAGCTGAGAGCCGCGCGCGGGTCTCCGCACCGCCCGGGTCTCCGCGCCGCCCGGGCGACCGCCCTTTGTGAGCGCCGACACCGGCTTTGTGTTTCCCGTTTTGCTTTCCTTCTTTTTTGCAAACCCGGAGCTTAGCACGCGGGAAACGCTCGGAATATACACACATGTGTGTAAAGTTTGCTTAATGCAGGACCAATTGCGGGGATGGGGGCCGTTCCCGAGTGCCGGGGCGATTTTCCTTTGTTAAGACCTCAGTCGCGAGCGTGGCACGGCGGCCC
>NW_020173687.1:4440775-4450368 GCF_003031525.2 Neophocaena asiaeorientalis asiaeorientalis | reverse complement strand
AAAAAAAAAAAGAAAGAAAAAGAAAAAAAGCGAGCGTGAGCCTCCGCCTGCAGTGGAGCGTGCTCGGCCTCCAGAGGCAGTCGTCTCCAACTTTTCCTCTCCCGCCCCAACTCCGCGCGCCTCAAACTACGGCTCTGCAGGAGCCCAAATTTGCCTGCCGCTCGACTCCACTCTAATAAGCGCGCCAAGGCCCCTGGCGGTTGTTTGCAACGTGGGGGCCACGCTCTCGAGGCTCAGGCCCGCCCGGCAGCCCGCTCCCGGTGCCTGGGCCCAGTTGGGAAGGGGAAACCTAGCGTCGCGGGAGCACCCCGGGAGAGGGCGGAGCGCTCCCTTGCCCCGGGGCAGCCGAGTGGGGGGGGGGGGTTAGGGATCTCCCGCGCCCGGAACGTTGCGAGCAAGGCTTATGAACGTCGCAGGGGGGCACTCGCGAGAGACGGACAGGAAGAGGGCCAGGGGGGACGCCAGAACCCGGGACCGTAGCACGGAAACGGCCCGGGGCTGAGCAGCAGTCAGATCCCGGGATGGAGGGAGCCGGAGAAGAGGAGTGAGGAGGCCGGGGAGGCAGGCCCTGCTGCCCTCCTGCAGGCAGGCAGCCTGCTGTGGCAGTGGAGGACCAGGCCGCCCACAAAGGGAAGGGGTCAGGAGGTCGGGCCTCGGCCTTAGCAGGCTCAGACCAGGCCCCAGAAGGCAGCAGCGGGAGTTCAGGGCCCAGGCCTGGCTCGGGTTGTCCAAAGGGGACCTCAAGCAGGCCTCCCAGGCCTCTGGTGGGGAAACTGAGCTGGAGAAAGGCCTGAGGGCCCGGCCCAGACGCCTGTGTGCCAAGTTAGGCAGAGCCGGCTAAGGCCCTAGGGGGTGTCAGAGACTAATGTGGTAGGGGGCTTCAGGGCCTCCCAGTCCAGAGCCGGATTGGCGAGTTAGACGCTTGTAGATCCAAGGTTGGATTGGGGAGGGGTCTCTGGGAAGTTGGCTAGCAACGCAAGGATTGGGGGGATTTAAGTGCTTAGAGATCGAAGGCAGGTCTTGGGTAGGGGGAGTCAGACAATCGGAAAGCCTAGGTGGTTATTTGGGGAGGGGTCTTTGTGCTGAGACGAAGCGCAAAGCAGCGGCTGCTCAGCTGAAGGCCTGAGGCCTTGTCAAGAGAAGCTCCTGTGAAGGGTGGGCTAGACTAGGCCAGGCCAAGAGAAAGAAAGTGAATAAATCTGGAATCGAAGTGGGCGGGGGGCCCCTGAGCGGGGGTCACAAAGGGTGAGACATGGCCACCAGGCGTTTAACGGACGCTTTCTTGTTGTTGCGGAATAATTCCATCCAAAACCGGCAGCTGTTAGCCGAGCAAGTGAGTAGTCACACCACCTGCAGCCCTCTGCATTCACGTAGTATCGCTGCGGTGAGTCTCCCGGCGGCCTCTCCGACACACGCACCGTGTGCACTGCGGCTCTGCCTGTTTGTCTGTCTCTGTCTGTCTCTCTGTTTAAAAAAGAAGATAAGACTAATACGGAAATGCAAGGTCTCTTGGCTGGGGTCCGAGAGCATCGATCACCCTGGCTGGGGAAGAACCAGTGCTAGGCCCCTGCTCCACCTCTGCCTTGCTCTCTCTCCTCATCCCTGCGCGACCCGCAGCCTCCAATTTACATATGTTTTAGCACTAAGGTTTGGAAGCTTTGGGCCTTTCTGAAGCCTTTTCGTTCCGTTTTGTTTTAAGCTCCCCTCCCCCACTCCGCCCCCGCAGACTGAGCCTCACTTCGGTTCTGCTGGTCGGGTTGCAGGCTCGCAGACCCAAATCCTTGCAAATGCACGATGCCCTTCCCCCAAAGAGGAAGGAGTTGTTTTGGTTTTTTTTTTTCGTCCGTTTTCTTTTAATGGCCTCGCAGCCCTCTGTGTTTCGTGTTCCCTGTGAATAATTGCTTCGCTGTTTGTCCTGGGGGCTCTCGTTTGTGAGGCTGTAAGGTGCTAGCTTCTTCGTTTTCCATTTCCCAGACAGGAAATTAAGCTTTTCCCTCCATTCGAACTTTTTAAAAAGAACATGGTGTGTATGTGAAAATCAACCCCCCCCCAAATAGCCCACGGTTTTTGATTTAATTAACCTGAAACTTTCTCTAGCCCAGCAGTAGAATCGTTTACTGGGAGGGCCTGGAAAGATTGCTGTTGCTTTTCTGTTTGTTTAAGGGGCTCCTTTCTCTTCCTGAGCCTCAGTTTCCTGCTCTGTTGAATAAGGGGGTGTGTGTGCATGATCTAAACAGGAGGAGGAAGATGAGCTCTGTGGTAGCCTAAATGGAAAAGTGAAGTTACGAAACTAGGTGGCGGCGGTGGTGGTCGGGGGTCCTTGCTGTAGACGGGCTGGGTTTGAATAGAAGCAGCATTGGAGGAGGAGAGAACAAAGTCACCCCAAGACCAGGTTCTTGGGGGTTATACTTGACATATACAGTTTGGGGAATCTCACATTTATTTCACCTGTTAGGGACTGTATTCCCTTTACATTTTTTCTTTATGACTTGATCTAAATGCGTCACAAAAATCAGGCCATCTGTCTTGATTATCGACAGAGGGTCTACAAAGACAGTTCTTCCTTTTTTGTAAATCACAAGAGGAAAATGTATTTGGTCAGCTTGCTTATATAGAAAAGATATTGTAAACTGTGTGAGCAGTTTTAGGAATAAAATCACGGTAAACTTAGGTCAAAAAGCATAGAAAACAGAGGGACAGAGTGTGTTTAGCTTTTCATTTACTTAAGAATTTGAAGGTTTTTTACGTTTGTAAACTGAAAGAAGTCGTATTATACTGAAGTAAGTGCAAAATGGGAACGGGCTAATTCCAGCGCTAGTTTTGAAAAGAATGTTCTGAAATAAGCCAAGAAATAGAGAGTAGAAGTGAGTGAAAAAAAAAAAAATCCTCCACGAAACTTTAGTTTTGCTAAATAAGATGTAAAAATTGCATGTTCCTTAAATGACTTGATTTTATGCTACCTCGTGGGGAGAAAAAAAACAGAACTAAAACTCCCGTTAATGTTTTCAAAGGTATCAGTCTTTAACTGATTTTAAAGCATAATGTTTGCTTTAAAATTTTTAATCATGTAAGGTTCAGAATACACTGAACCATAGGATAACATGAGACTTTTTTTTTTTAATCATTTGGTCAGACGGTTTAAAAACCTGGTGTCTGAGATAGGCAGCTTTTTAAAAGTGCATCTCTAAGTCAAATCTATTTTTAAAATGCTTTTCAAAGTTAGGTAATTTTAAATATATATATAAACTAAGTCAAATATTTAAAAATATATAGCTAAACTGTACAATTTGGAAAAATAGATATGTCAGAAAATGTACAGGTATGTTTAGCTAACTCAGACATTTTCTTGAAAATAGATTTCTAAGTCAGACTAAAAATACATGCCTAAGTCAGAGCAGTAAGAAGTATTTTTTACATATTACACCATTTAAAATGTTACATATATTGGTTTGACTATTTAAAATCTTTCTCAGATCATTATGGGCAATTAGATCATTTAAAAGATCCTTGTAGTCAATTAAGACTATCTAAAATATAGATTTTTGCAGTTAAAGACGGTTTGCCTAAGTTAGAATTAAATAGAAGTCACACGTTTATGTATTTTAATTGTGTGCATTAAAAAACATGGCATGTCATAAATTTCCAAAGTGTTTAGGGGTGAATTATTATATTTTCAGCTTGCTTACAGTTGATTCTACAGAAACCATTTATACACACACGGACACACAAAATTAAGTATGTCAAGATGTTAGCATGACTACACAGAGGGTACAATATTTTCAGTTTTTCTGGAAGTTGGGAAAATGTTATAAACATTTTGGGGAAAACTACGTCTAACACAATTTTTAAAACTTTATTAAATAACTGATCTGATTTTTTCACTGCATATCTAGCTCATAAAAAATTTTTAACCTCATTTCTGAGTTGTAAATTTCAAAATCATGTAGCAAATCAAACAAAATTAATGCTATAAAATTTGAATATGGACTGGGTTTTAGGTGGTATTAAGAAATTATTAGTTAATTAAATAAATTTGTTAGCTTTATTAGAGAGGTCTCCTGAAATGTTTCGTACTGAAATGTCAAAACATCACCTAGTTTATATACTTAACACCCCCCCCCATAAAGGAAACAAATAAGGCAGAGTATAACAAATTGTTAAGTTTACTGATGAATATGTGGGGGGAGGCTATGCCATTTTACATAGTTTTCTGTGTGTTTGAAAAATCATAAATAAAAACTTAACAAATACCTGGCATGTTAAAAACACAAGTAAAACAATTAAAAGGCAATTTGTATATATTTATCTAAAACTCAGGTAATTAAAAAAGGAAGTAACTAAATTCTAGAGTGTAACTTAATTAAAAAATCATAAACTGAAATTTCTACTTCCTAGTTAGAAGAAAAAGCTGTAGACCTTGATTTTGGGGTGTGCAAATTATCTCACAATTAGAAATAAATCACATCTGAAATAATTTTTTTTTTTTTAGTTTTAAATCTGAATTTGCACATCCTTATTTTAGGTAAAAGCTGTGGAAATTGATTGTAAAGTGGTGTTTGTGTGTGCGTGTGTGTATTACACACCTCAAAACAAAGGGCACTTAAAGCCATATCATTCAAAGAATTTAAACAGGCATTTTTTTGCATCCTAGTTGGAGGAAAAAAATAGAAGTTGGTGGTTGGTGGTGGTGGGGTTACTGTGTGTACCTATACACGCATATAAAACAGGTTTGTGCCGCATTCAGGCAGATAATGTCACAGCTAAGCAGGAATTTAAGGAGGATGTGCGGTGACAAAACAAACAAAACGTCCCAAGGGCCAGAAGGGACCTAAAGGTCGTTTGACCCAACATCCCCTCTGTGATAACCCCTCTGCCTGCCTTCCTTGACCGCATTATGTGATGGGGATAGGAAATTCCAGCAGCCGTCACCTCTACCTCTTTCACTGCGAAAAAAAGTCCTTGCCTCTATTAACCCCATCTCTGTCTGTGTCTTGCATCCTGTGATCCTAGCTCTGCTTCTGGCCCCCGGGTCTCTGACACAGGAAGCCTCTTCCTTCTCCTGCAGGAGAGATAACCCTGCAGCTTGCTGGTGCCCCGGAGCTTTCTCTAGCTCAGCAGTCCCGGCTCAGGCAGAGAGGTTAAGTTTTCTTGCCTATGAATGAAGTCTAGTTTTTCTGTGTGCTTTTTAAAGTTCAGCACCCAGAACTGAACAAAATTCTACTTAATTGTATTCTCGGTTGTGTTGATATTAGTAAAACTAATTGTTAAAAATAGACCAGGGGTTTAATTTTTAGACTGTCAGCAAAAATGCAGCTGTTGGCATTTCCCATTCATTCTGTTTTGGCCTCAGTTCTGGATGCCCCATCACCGTTATGCCTCAGGGCAGCGTGAAATAAAGGGAAGAACCCTGGAGTTTAAACCTGGGAATTTAGGGCTAAGTTTCACTCTGTGGCTGACGCAGAATGCAGGTCTTCCTGCAAGCTTTTAATCTCTTCTGACATCTTTTGCCTTAATTATAAACGGAGGGTTTGAGTTAGGTGATTTCTCGTGGCCCTGTGGATTCAGCAGTGCTTTCTTAGATTCTGTTTTAATACATTGTTTCTCCTGACCAAGGCTTGCATCCTTAGCTTTAACTTGAAAAGGAGGAAATCACAGTCAACAGCATTGCCCTGCTCATCAGCCCGATGTTAAAATCCTCAAAAGTAGCTCCAATACCGTGGAGAAGCTTTAACACTCTGCCAAGTGCAGGCTTTAAGGCAGCACCTCATTCAGGTAGTTACAGGCAGCTTAGCTTTAAGGAGCTAGAATGAACTTACAGAATTAAATAATCATTCAAAAAAACGTGTGAAGTCTTGAATGAATGATAAGTAGATGTTGAGTTGCTGTTCTGATCCGAGGAGGTGATGTGTGACTTGGGTGATTTCCTTTGATCTCCTGAAACAGATCTTATAGAGGGATTTGAGCTACTTTGTTAGTGTTTACTGCTTAACGTACTCTCTGTTTCAGAATAATGCACAGTCTATAAATGGAAGCTAGAGTTAATCGGTCTTAGATTAGTTTGAAAGTAGCACATTATTTTTAATAAAACATGGTGTGCTTTGGGGGAAAAAAAACAACTGAGGATTAACTGTGGTTTTAAGAAAACTGAGGTCCTTCTTCAGTCTTGACTATAATATTAGCCAAGATTTATTGAGAGCTCACTGTGTGCCTGGCACTGGGCTTAGCCCTCTCCAGGTGTAACCCTACTTCATCCTCACAGAGCTCCGTCAAATAGGTGGTGTTGTTTTCTCATGATACAGATCTGGAAACTAAGGCTTAGAGGAGTTAGGAAACGTGCTCAGTATTGCCCACCTAGTGAGCCAGGGAACTGGAATGGGAACTCAGGCAGACCTGGCCCTGAGCCCTGTATTACCTGCTGGGCCACAGGTGTGCTGGCTGCTTCTCCCGGACTTGTGCTGCAGGTCCCGGAGAATGGAAGAACCCATTAAAAAAATCTTTTTTTTTTTCGTACGGTGGGATTGCATCTTTATCTCATTTTACAACCGTGCAAGTCCATTTTGACTTGCATATTGAAAGTTCTATGTTTTAGTCCATGCTGAGTCTGTTGGAAAGTTAGTTCTCTGTCTTTAGAATCCAAGTATGAAATCATTGTATATTTCTCTTTAGACCTATTTGCTTTTCTGCTTCTAAAGATTCCATTTGAGCAGAGAGGCGTACTTGAGAATAAGGGTACTTTGTTGGATAAAAGTGAAGCGAACTTTTAATTTGGTAGTAACAGAAATAAAGTAAGTATCACTATAGCATAGACCTGTATTTCCAACTCATTTTGCTCAACTTTCCCAGACTTCCTGAGTAAACACAGATGGGTTTCCACTTATTTTTCAGTTTTATGTAGAAAGTTCTTTAGACAATAAATTCCACATGCTACTTGGAGTTTTCAGTATTTGCTCGATTGTATGCCATTGGCAGGTCAAAAACCTAGATGTAGACGTTATAAAGATTTAGAAGGTGATGGTGTGCAGTACCGTGTTTTCATTTGGCTGTATTTTGGTTTTTCCTGATGGTAATTCTGAATGTTTTAATTCAGGTCTTGACAACATTTTCTGGTAAATTGGTGGCAGGGGGAGTTTTGAAAGGCCTTCTGCTTTTAAGTAGCAAAATGGGAGGGGATAATACTCTTCAAAAAGATGACCTCCTGAATTTAATTCCCAATGTGGTATGGTAGTAGCTGCCCATCACTAGTAACTCCCTGAATTGTTAATAAAATTAGAGAAACTGGAAGGTGGGGTGGAAAGAGGCCTGAACACCTGGGTCTGTCCCCATCTCAGCCCTGTGACTTTGGGGAAATGGATTTATATATTCTGAAGCTTGATTTTCCTATTTGTTAAAAAAAAAAAAAAAATAAAGAGTCGTATCTAGCCCATGATTCTGATTTCACCTCTTGTCAACTAATAATTGTAGAAACCAAAAGATCAGGGTGTGTGCTTGGTTGATAATCCAAGAGGCCAGGCTCATATGCAGCAGAGATCTTAACCAGGGTTTGCAGTAATGCTTTATCCAAAGATTGGATGCCAAGGAGCCCCTGCAGAACAGGCAGATGTGCAGACTGAGATACTGAATTAGGAGGTTTTGCTTTGTGTGTTGTTTTATTAACAAAATCACTTCCATGCTTTCTTGCTGAAAATGTTAAGCTTTTAAAAACTAAAGAGGTTTTCCTTTTAAAGTAAAAGGTAATTAAATCAGATTTCCATATGACACTATCTTCTCTATTAATATCTTGTAGTACTACTGTTATGGCAGGGTGTGTATAGAAATACAGCTCTCTTGCTCGCATGGCAAAGCGTAGAAGGGATGAAGAGCACTTCCAGCTTTCTATAATGTCAGCTGATTGAATGTTTACATGGAGGAATGTTGTGGTCACACTGTTATTGCTGTCATTGTTTAATAATATTTTGGCCCTGATAGACCAGTTTCATTTGCACTATTAATTTTTAAAGAAAGAAGTTATGGTTTTTTATTTTCTAAATTGACTGCTCAGCATAAAAAAAAATCAACAGTTGATTATTGAAATTCACCACTAATTATTTCAGTGATCAATACTGTAAAAAAAAAAAAAAAGACCTAGTTGTTCAGATTATCTGTCATTAGTAAATGTCTGTTCAGAAGATAGAGTTCCACTTTGATCGAAAAAAGAACCTTTGGTTTTAAATTGAAACTTAATCTTCTGCCTGCCTGTGCTGCTTCCTTTCTACTCCTCCTTTAGAAAACAAAACAACAAAAAAAAAACCCCTCTCCTTACCTTTTGTTTTGTTTTACTTTCCTTTATAATAGCCTAATAAATAACTGTGTGCCTTCTAGACTAATAATAATGCATGCGAAGCAAATGGGAAGAGTTTTTCTTTTCTTTTACCACCTGTGTCTCTCTCCGGGGAAGAGTGGTTTCTCGGCTTGCTTATTACCACGGAGAAAGCCGTGTCTTCGGGATTTAATCTGTAGAGCCCTTACATATGTGGTCACTCAAATATTATCTGAATTCGGCCATAGACAATTTTGGGGGTTTTTCATTTTCTAATTTTGCTGCATTTGCAGGGCTGATTTACATGTTAAAATTTACATTTATTTGACATGGTAAAATTACATTTCAGCTTTGCACTCTTGATTTTATCTTCCTCAGGGAAATTTAGAATCTTGTGTATGATATTTGATATTTATGAAACAATACCATTATATTTTATTGAAACTAAAGCAAGTGTGTTTTATTTGTTTCTATTGTATTTTAATTTTTACAACTATTTATTGTTTGTATCCTATCTCATTTACCAAAACAACAATCATGGTAAATAAAAATAAAAAACATAATAAGATAAATATTGACGTAGCTTTTTTTTTTTTTTAAAAAGGAAGAATCAGAAGGGGGAGATTTTTTTAAATGCTTTGGTTAGTGGGTCTTTATTTTTAGTCAACTTTACAGTTGCGTAAAATCTCAGTGTTTTCTCAACTGACCATCCCTTATCTGTCTGTCTGTCCCCATCCCTCTTTTTTTTTTGCTATCCCTAACTGGATGGGCTGATGGGAACAACATATCTCTCAGGAGCTGGATGAGGTATTGTGTTTTGACTATTTTTGTATGTTAGTTTATAAATTTATGCCTGTTTTTCTGAAATCTTTGGTCATATGTAAAATGCTAAGAGTGTACACATATTTTAGCATTTGTTTTGATTACTTCTAATTGTCGTGTTTTACAATTTAATACTTAGGATTTATTTAATGTATTTTCAGGCCAGGTGAATTGATGATCTAGGGAAGGGCTTAGGAACATTATTTACTACTGTCGGGAAAGTGTCTCAACTTTGGAAGCAGTAAAATTTCTTGCACTTAAAATAAGCCAGACTGTTTTTAGGATTATGCGTGCAGCTCCCTTGATTCCTGAGACTGTGCAGTGAGGTTGCTCAGAGGTGTAGAAGGACGTGATGTCTGGCAAAAGCCCTAAGGAAGCAGGACCCGGGGCCACCAGACCTGTTGAGATGTCTGCTGAGGTGTCACTGGCCCCCAGTGAGTGGCCCTCCGGTTGTGCTGACTGACTGATCGTTACG
>NW_020173687.1:4426918-4440759 GCF_003031525.2 Neophocaena asiaeorientalis asiaeorientalis | reverse complement strand
CCCCCCCCCCCCACTTCCTAGCAGCACGATTTTGGCCTTTTCATCACTTATTAGCAATTCTCCCAGAAGATGGAGAGGGTATGTGTTCACAGCACTTTATTCTAGTCGTGTGAATAAAAGCCAACGTTGAGGAAAAAGGGGATTGAACTGTGATTGTTGGTTTTGTGTTTCTGTTATCTTTTCAGCCATGAAGGGGTTGAAAATATTTTTCCTAAAGGTAGACCTTTTTAAAAGAGTCCTTTTAAAATTGGGGGTGGGAGGGTGTCATTGGTTTTTGTTTTAATTTTAGGAGTGTGAACGGTGAGGCGGGGTTAGGGCCACTGTCTTCAAAACCAATGGGATCCCTTACTAGTTGATAATAACAACAGATGGGAAACAACCTAAAGGTCCTTCGTGGAGAACTGGTTAAATAAATTATATAGCAACTCTAATTCCCTGTACTGTACCTGTTAAAAAGAGTGCAGCCTGTCTCTGAGGGCTGCAGGGAATGAGCTCCCAGACACACGGCCAAGTGGGGGAGACGCCTGATGTGAAACACTGGACACCGCGATTCCTACTCTTAAAAAAAAAAAGTTATTTTATTTTTTTAACTAGCATTCAGGCTTGTGTGTGCTTAGATTTCTGCAAAGAGACAGAAGAAACTATTAACAGTGGATACCTTCCAGGAAAAGTCTGGGATGGAAGGGAAACTGCCTTTCTGTTGCAAACCCTTTCCGTAGGTTGGATATATATTTTTAAACCATGTGTACCTATTACTTGAGTCATTAAAAAACAATTAGTATTTAAAACCAAACCCATCCATCTAAGAATGGATGCTACCGCTTACTGAACGGTTTGGAAATGTGGGACTTGTGGCCCCAAAAAGGAAGTGGGCCGTGGGGAAAAAACAAACAGCAGAACAGCTTAAGTTTGAACACTTCTCCCACCGGGCCTGTCAAGGGTCGTCTTTCCTGAGGGCTCCACCGTCTGAACCTATTTCCAGTCTCTCCTACTTCCTCTTCAGGCAGCAAGTTCCAGACACTGGCTCCCCCCGCAGAAATTCTCTCTGCCACGATCTCTAGCAGAGACCCCGAGTGGAGAGCCCCTTCCCAGCCACACGCACCTCACGTGCCAAGAGGCCCTCCGAGCTCCAAGCCTTTCCATTCCGGGGCCACGTGGCCCTTCGGCCACCCGAGCCACTCACTTCCCCTTCTTGTCCTTTGTCCAGAACCATTATATCAGTGAAGTGAATTGTATATGACCTGTCTTTTATTTACTTCATTCATTCATTCCATTTGTTGTTGACTCACGCATCTAATTATAATTGTGTATTTATTACCACGAAGTGCCGGGCGCTGACCGAGGAGCTGGGGCTGTGTTAGGAACGGTGTCCAGAGCCTCACCTTGCCAAGGCTGCGGTAGGGTTTTGAATCGATCCTGGCGTGGGTCAGATGGAAGCCCACCCCTGGGTAGGTGAGGCCTGAGCACACTGTCCTGACTGCGTCACGGGGTGGCCTCCTGCAGTGTGTTCACATTGGTTTGTCGTTTCTCCGACTCAAACCAGTTCGAAGATCTGCTGCACCGTGGGGATAGCAGGCTGTGTTCTTCTCCAGGAATACTAAGTAAGGTGTGCCCAGGGAGAAAACCCACCCACCGTTCACCCTTTTGCCCAGTGTACGGCCCTGTCCTCTGCTCTCTGCTGTCATCTACTCCCTGCCTAGGACAAAGTCATCTCCCAAGTTGTGGGGTTTTAAAATTCATAGGAGGAACTATTAAAAAATTACAAGATGTAAAATCAGGCTCCCAAACCATATAGCCTGGGAAGGGCAGGGTGAAGTAGCAGGGACGTGGGGGCCACAGGCTGGCTCACTGGTCCCCCTGCTGAGGGCAGCATTGAGAAGGAAAGTCTGTGAGCCCCTCGGTGTCTGTATCTGTAGAACAGGGAGCAGTACCCTCTGGACTTCTGTTGTTGGGACTAAAATGACCAAGTCAGTGGGGGTCCATTACCAACAGAGCGCAGGTTAATTGTTGCTCCCTACTTTTTTTTTTTTTAGGACGTATATAAGAGTTGAGAAAAAAAGGAAAATCAATGAAACTAGTAACATTGTATCTGGGTGGTGTGATTGTCAGGTTTTTTAATTTTCTATATTTTTTGCACATTTAAGGAAGTGTCAGTTTTGAACATTTATTGTTTCATAATCAGAAAAAGTAAACGCTTTTAAAACTATCACAGATTAAAAAAAAACAAAACTGTAGGGCTGACAGTCCCTGATTCTCTTTTCTACAACAGGCTTATTCACTCCCTCAACGAACTGAGATTTCTTCAGCCTAATTGTCTCAATTAGCCTTCCGAGCCCAGTGAGTTATGCTTGTGGTCTGACTGCAATCATACACACTCCCACACTGTCTCAGGTGGAAACCAGAGCTGCCAGGCTGTAATTGTCAACGTCCCTTCTGGACTTTTTTTAAATGTTCGTTGCCACAGAACATTTAAAAAGTCCAGAATGGTCAGTACTGGTTCTTATTACCAGGGCATTATGGCTGAACTTGGTGTGTTTTTTTACATGGGTGTGTGGTGGGGGGTGGGAGGGGCTGTGTTTGACTTTCCTAGTCCCTGCAGGGGCCCTGCCGTTTCCTTAATCTTACGGTACACCAAATCAGCCTTCTCGTAAAGGCAGGGTTCACTAAGAGGAGGAAGGCTGTATGTTTGGGACAGCAAGATTTACAAGACTGTGCTCGTGTGTGTGTGTGTGTGTGTGTGTGTGTGTGTGTGTGTTTCGTCTCAGCCCTGGTCGGCCGCAGTGAAGTGTGTGTGCTCGTGTGTGTGTGTGTGTGTGTGTGTGTGTGTGTGTGTGTGTGTGTGTGTGTGTGTGTTCCGTCCATAGATCAAGCACTCGTGCATACTGTCTGGTACTCTTTAAAGGGACAGTTGTCAGTGTCTAAAGTGGACCAGGAACAGAAGATAATTTTGATGAGCTGAACAAGAAGCCTTTGGGTGCGCCGTTGTGAGCATCCGTTGCAATTTTCCTGCCTTGATGCAGTTGAGCTGGATGACTCTGGGTTGTGGTCGTGCCCTATAGTTCTTGGAGGACAAGGGTTACAAATCAAAGAGACAAGAATTCTTAATCCTCATAAATACAATTTTATTAAAAAAAATTTTCTTATTTAAAAAGTAAGAAAGATTTTTTTTTTACTTCAGAAGCACAAGTTCATTAAGAAAAGCTTTAATGACCAACACCATCTATCTGGGAGGGGGACACCGAATGGAGTAGGGACAAGTAAAGAGAATGAAAAATCTGGCAGCTTTTTAAGGTCTGAACCGGCTTGGATGGCAACTTGAAAACTGATATATTCTGGATCTTAAAAATGAGAAAACGTGTTGAGGTTGGCAGTGAGGTTTCTGAAGTTGAAAGGGTGATCGTTTTGCATTTAAGATGTATTTTTTTAATGTTCATATTTGTTCCCATTTTTAAGTGACACTTATCTTCAATTAGGTTTTCCCTTCCCAAAACAGTCTTAAAAGAAAAATAGTACATACTGTGAAATGTATTACAAATCCATACTGATAAAATAAATGCCACATTTCTTCTGAGTCAGGCTGCGTTTCTTCGTCGTGATGAGCTGTTGCTGCAGGTTATAGCATAAAGGGGACCAATTCCTCCCTGTTTAAAGCTCTCAGTCTCAAAGAATCAGCTCCTCTGTCTTATTGGCAACATCCTGATACAGCATGTGGGAAAGCTAGGGCCAGCTAGATGGGCTAGCATCTGTCCCCCTCACGTGGGGATCTCTCGATGAGCAAGCTTCCTTAGGACACTTGAAGAGGGTGTGTTCGCACACTCTGTTACATGCGTTTTTTGGGGGAACACATCTATGGTGTAAAATCAGGTACTGCTTAAAAAAGAGTTGAATCCACTTCAACTGACTTTTCATATGTGATTTATAATTTCTTATTTGTTTCAGAGAAGTTGATACCAATTATCGTGCAGATAAATTTAGGTGAATACCATCTCTGTATCCTTTTTAGTTTAATGGCTATTAGTAAACCGTAAGAGCAGTTCAAAATCGTGAGTTTAAAAGCTCTAAATAAAACAAATTCCTATTATTACTTTATTGAGATACGGTGTCATAGTAAAACGTAGTGGGTTAGATGATAAACTGGCGTAGTAGAAACTATGACCTGTAGGTGTTGCTTTATGTGAACAGCTGGAGATGTAAGATCAAGTCCTGCTCTCGGGCAGCTCTACCGTGCCTGCTGTATAGCTGGCAGACGCTGGGTGCTGATGTGTGATTTGTCCCTTCCGTTTTGGTCATCGTGCCCTCCACAAAGTTGCATAGCTCTCGGTGACTTTGGGGCAGGACTTCTGAGGAATACACAGCTCTGTGTGGAGTGAGGTCTGCACCTTGGGGCTGCATCTGCAGCTGGTCCTCGAGAGAGGCTGCTCTGTGGATGCCTCTGTGCTCAGCCAGAGCCTGTCCTGTAGTCCCTGGTGTAGTTGGTAGGGAATGGATCCGAGGACCGTGTCTGGCGTTATCGTTTAAGTCTGAGGGCTTGTTGTCCTGGTGCGTTCAGCAAGTTACAGTTACATTTCATGCGCCTGCCAATCCGGGTGGACGGTGCTCCCGGAGTAGCCGGTCCAGGTTTTAATCTGTCACCTAATACGCTGTGACCTTGGGCAAGCTAGTTAACTTTCCTGAGTTTCAATTTCCTCATTTATAGATTGGAATAATAGTTCCTAGCTCACCTAGCTTTTGTGAGGATTAAAATAATAAAGAGAATGTAAAATTCCTGTTAGTGAACTCTTAAAAACAGACAAGGTGGCTCTGGTTGAGAATTACCATGTCACAGACGCAGAAGCCCAGATAGTGCAGGTGGGATGACGCACCATTTGTTTAAGACCTGAAATGACACCGGCCCTGCAGGGTCCACGCGGCGGCGGAATGCGCTGGCCCTGATCACGACTCAGACACTCTGGGAGCACTTCTGGGGCTGCTGGTCCCCTGAGCCAGTGGGGGCAGCGCCACCCCAGGCATGACGGGTGGCAGACGCAGGACTCTCATTTGCTTTTAGGGATTTTGCTACGATCTCTCTGCTCGGGATTTAGGGCTTATTACTTGAAGAGTTCTTTTAATTTAGGCTTTTCCTTATGTGATTTATCTTCCCCCTTCGTCTGAGGACGTTAAACATTTTGCCTTGTTCCTTTATTGTTAGAAAAGCAAACAGGTATTTGCCGAATGAATGAAAAACAATAAATTTAGATAAATGCAGAGGTGGGGAGAAAAGCAATATAAATTCTTCACCCAATTCTGCAGTGTGATGTAGAAAATTTACAAAGTATTACCTGTAAAGGACTTTCACGTGCTGTTTTCCATGCTATTTTGATCATCATTTGCATCTTCTGAAACTGGCATTTGTAAGTGCTGGGCTCCAGAGGGTACCTCGGGACCCTTTCAGCATTCACTGCCTCCAGGCCAGAGGGCAGCTTCAGCATGCCGAACCCATGATTTCCCTCCCATTCTTAAAAGCTTCCTCCGGCAGTGTATTATATAGGTAAAGTAAACAAGAACTATTGAGATCATTTCAAAATAAGTGAAAATGTTGCCCGTGGACATTTAACCAAAGAAAGGAAAGGACAGTGTAAGAGTGCCTTGAAATTTTAAGGATTGCTTTTGCCAAATGGTGGATAATTTGCTGACTGTTTTAGGCAATTCTTTCACACAGTTTAACACAGGGTTAATGATCTTGTGACTAAGATAACTAGATCAGCCCTATTTACAAAATAAGCTAAGTGTATGTAAGTAAACCGTGACCTTTTTGTGTTAGTTCCATTTACAGCCTCGAATTTTTTTTTAACTTGCGTCTGTCTGATCGAATTAATTGCTGAGGTTCATGCCATCCCATCATAGGATAGTACTAAGGTTTTTCTTGTAAGGATCTTTTGTTGACTTTTTCATTACATTTCCATAGCCAGAGCAAGTCAAATGCGTGTTCACAAGTATGCCCAAGGAAATTAAGAAGTGGTGCATGAAGAGACAGGAAAAGCATTCCATACCCTAGCAGTAGCAGAAGCAAGTTTGTAACACAGGGAAGTGCACTTATTCCTCCATTTCCGAATCTTCTTGGGGAGCAGCAGTAAAAGGGAGTAAGACTGTGCTTATCTAAATTGAATTTGAATAATTCTTTTACTGTCCCTTTATTTCCCTGTAGCTTGCTGATGATCGCATGGCTCTGGTGTCGGGCATTAGCTTAGACCCAGAAGCAGCAGTTGGCGTGACAAAGCGGTTACCTCCTAAATGGGTGGATGGAGTGGATGAAGTAAGTTGAATGTTAGTTCCACACTCTCTTATTTATTGAGGTAATTAGGACATTAACGTATCTTAAGATACCTGCCATAAAGACTCCAACGAGTGTCCCTGGAAGTACGCTAGATTTAGGATTATTCTGTTCACATACCACAGGCAAGGGGTGTGTGTGTGTGTGTGTGTGTGAGTGTGTGTGTGTGTGTGTGTGTGAGTGTGTGTGTGTGTGTGTGTGTGAGTGTGTGTGTGTGTGTGTGTGTGAGTGTGTGTGTGTGTGTGTGTGTGAGTGTGTGTGTGTGTGTGTGTGTGCGCGCGCACGCTTGTGATTTTGGTTTTAGTACTAACTACCTGAATTATAGAAATAAGCTGAAGAACTGTGTAACCAGGAGTGCTATTTGAATGTCTGGTCGTTTGAATTAAAAGTTGCTCAGGCAGCTACAAGTTGGCTGAAGACTGAGCTCCGTACTGTGAGTGTAGCCAGTTGTCTCAGAGGCAGACAGATACCTGGCGGGCGGCAGTGACGTTCTGTGATTTCATGTGTTTAGATACAGTACGATGTTGGCCGGATTAAACAGAAGATGAAGGAGTTGGCCTGCCTTCATGACCAGCACTTAAACAGACCCACCCTGGATGACAGCCTCGAGCAGGAACATGCCATCGAAATAACCACCCAAGAGATCACGCAGGTGAGGGCGGAAGGGCCCGGGCGGGAGCCCGCGCTTCCCAGCCTTCTCCCCCTCTCAAAATCCGGAACGCGGTCCGGCTCTAAACCAGATCGCAGGTTAGTCCCAGAGTTCCACTTCCCAACCGGAGGTTCACCGAGGGACTCCAGGAGGCCCTGAGCTGCTCCAGGTGGCAGCATCTGCTCCATGCCTTGGAGGAGTGGGGACTGTTTTCCATTTGTTCGTAGATACCACTGTGGGTTGATCTGAAAATTAAATTCAGAACATTATTGAGTTCAATCATTTGGTCTTAAGATGTGTAAGTTCTATTGTATACTAGTGTGCAAAATTTTTTCATGTTAAAAAAAAATGGTGGTTGTAACTGAAAGGATGGAGAGCTACTGCCCCAGACTGAGTCTATTAGTATCCTAGAGAAACTCAGCATCCTAGAAATGTTTCTTGTAAAATGTTACATTTGAGTAATTTTAAAATAGTGTGACTAGTGTGTAAACTAGCACTTACAATTTCCATTTGTTCGAATCTTCTGTGTCGCAGATTCACAGAGAAGCGGCGTGGTGGGTGGGAAAAGCCCTGGGGTGTTGGAGTGTTTGGATCCTGGCTTTTAGCGATGTAACAATGGCACGACTCTCATTTAATCCCTCGGACTCCAGTGTTCTCGTCTGTAAAATGGGAGTGACAATAATAATACCTGCCTCTTAGGGTGTCTGTCGGGACTAAATGAGAAGAAGGCCGTAAGGAGTGATGCACACAGCGTGCGCGCACACGCACGCACGCACGCGCACGCGCAGACACACCCCATTTGTTCAGGTCCGGTTCAGCATTGATCTCTTGGCCGTTCTCGGAGCCAGCCGGTCTGGACAGAGCTCTGTGTGTCTCACTCTGGCCGGTGAGCGAAGAGGCCGAGGGGCACCTTGGGCCACCACCACCCCCACCCGCCGGCCTGCTGTGAGCGCCACCTGTTCTCCCAGCTCTTCCACAGGTGCCAGCGTGCGGTGCAGGCACTGCCCAGCCAGGCCCGTAGGGCCTGCTCGGAGCAGGAAGAGCGGCTGCTTCGCAACGTGGTGGGCTCCCTGGCGCAGACTCTGCAGGAGCTGTCCGCCCGCTTCCGGCGCGCGCAGTCGGGCTACCTCAAGCGTGAGTGTCCGCCCGTGCAGGGCCTCGTTGAGTAACGGGGGTTCCGGCGTTAGAGCCTGCAACAGCTTGGTGTTTTTACCCTTCTCTTTTGCTACTAGTCTCCATTTTGTCCTGTGCCTTTCGTTGTTAGCTTTTGAGCACATTCCCACCTTACGGAACAGAAAGGAGCTCCCTTCCGCCCCCAATGGGAAACCATGCCCAGGTTGAAACCACGGCGACAGGGTGTCAAATCGTTCTCATCTAAAAAAGAACAAGACAGAAACATAGGCCGTGTCAAGTTTAAAGTATTTGAAAATCAGTCTGGCACATTTTAAAAGCTTGTAGCTTTCTAGATGTTAGGGGTGGAGGAGCTGCTGCTAAGTAGGTAAAAAACAGTTGTAATCGTGTTAAAGCTTCATATTTGCACGACAACAAGTATTTGAGAGAGAGTCTCAACACCTTTCCCGGGAGCAGTTTAAACAAACGTTTTCTCCCCAGGCACAGTGATTTACTCGGCCTCCCTTCCTTCCTAAATAGTGCCAAGTCAGGCTTCAGCTACACCCTCATTCTAATTACCCTATAAACTGGTTTTTCCGTTATTGCCATTGTAATCAACAGTATCCCCACATGCTCCCCCAAAACTAGTTCTCCCTCCTCCTGACAACTGGCATATTTGTGTTTTAATTTTAGTATTTCTAAAATTTGACTAGGGCCGTTTGGAATTCTACTAGAGATGGTTTTAGGGAGAGATATTGATTTTTTTTTTTTTAATGTTTTGTAACAGCAGTTAGATTAAATATTTCTGCTTCTCTTAGAGAGTCTCACATGGTTGTGTCATTTTGTCATCCACTTGGCATCCAGTGAATTATACACATTTACGGTGTGATTTTTGTCTTAGATAACCCCAAGTACTCCATACTGTTGCATGTTTGTAGTCCTTTACTGTCCCCCCCACCTCTGTTGGAGGTGAGATAGGGTTCTTTTCAAACTGCTAAGAATGTCTCCATTTTGACTGTTGAGTTTTACTCTAGATTTCCCCTTTTTAATGGTGGGACAGTAACCAGGATGGTTTACGTATTCAAGTAAAGTGAATTCCTATCCATGATAGGCCTGAAGAATCGAGAGGAAAGATCCCAGCATTTTTTTGATACATCAGTACCACTGATGGACGATGGAGACGATAATACTCTTTATGATCGGGTACGTGAGGGGCTGCAGAATTGACTGCCGTGCATTTGCGCTCCGGTCTGTTTTCCTTCTCTTCGTGGACCTTTAACTTCCATGTGATGCAAATGGATCAGCCCTGCGTGACGTGCACATCCATCAAGTGGCTTTTGCAGCCGGCGGAAGAACGGTCATGGGGGCCATACTGTTTCTTCCTTTCCAAAGGCTGCAGGGAGACCTTGTCATCTGCCTTCCAGAACCTTCCGGAAAGCAGTCTGCCCACCCCACTCCTGGGAAGAACCCAGAGGTGCGCAGGCTTCTCCCCGGTGGTTTTGCTACTTAGCCCTTGGGTAGCTGCAAACGCGGGGTTCTCTGTGTCCCCTGCTTTGGCCGCTAGTGCTTTAGAGCCCGCTTGTTTGGGGAATTTGGATCTTTCCTGTTAGGGAAGAATAAGTGCTTATCTGTGGTTTATGTGCTTTACAGAAATAGTTTCAGAATTTACTTCCTTTCAGTTACATCTAAAATGGTACACTGTAGCTTTCCTGAGGGGAGTGAAAGCTAACGCACACATTTCGTCCTTTTTGTTTTGCTAGGGTTTCACAGATGACCAGTTGGCGCTGGTGGGGCAGAGCACGCTGATGGTGGACGCGCGGGAGCGGGAGGTTGGCCGCATCGTGCAGTCTATTTGCGACCTAAACGAGATATTTAGGGACCTAGGGGCCATGATTGCAGAACAGGTACGTGAACTTACCTGCCTCCTCAGCGGGCTTTCCTGCCATAGTATCTAGTCCTTCTCCAGACGTTTCTGGTTCTGCACTTCTGTCAGGAAAACGATTTGAACCTACTCCCCGAATGTACGTATATGTGTGTGTAAGGATTATGTACATATACTGCTATCGTTCCCCATAAAAACACGAATAAACTTCTTTTTAGATAAAAAACAAATGTCAGTGACAGTTTTCCTCGTGTCTGCCTCTACCCCAAGGGTGCTTACGGGAGCACCCCACGGCGGGGGCCCATGCTCAGCAGTGACTCTGCCAATAGATAAGGTCTCCCTTCTAATTTCGGCAGGTTATTGTGTAATGGCAACTGGAACCACTAGCTCTTGAGTAGAATTAAATTGTTTGTTCCCTGTTGCAATCTGATTAGGGTATTTTATTATCTTGCCAGCAGGGATTTGGGTCCTGATCCCCCTGAAACCAGCCTCAGAATGGAGTGGCGAGGCTCTGGGAGATCTAGTTACATTAATTACTCCCGAGGCTCCCACGGAACTGCTCTCGCTGTCGTCTCCTAACACAGCACGTTTCCATTCACAGCCCTGTCCTTCTTTGTAGCCCAGCGTCCCTTCTTCCTGTTTGAACCAAGAGATTAAACAATTAAAAACAAAATTCTCCCTGAGGCGAATGTGTAATTTTACATGTGGCTTGGAGCTTACCGTGTTTGTTCTGACCCATGGAGCCACATGGTGACTGACGTTTATAGACATGATGGTCAATTTCCAGGCCTCATCGTAACCAGGCCTGGCTTAACTGGCCCTCTCTGCTTACTTGAATCCAAGTATTTAAGCAACAAACGGGCACAGACGCAAGCCCTTCACCACTCAGAGCCTATTTCCACTGAACCGTATATTTTTTAAAGCCCCAGTAAGTCTGAATATGGCGTATCCTGCAGTGGCTAAATCCAGAAAAGAAACCTCAATTTGTCAGTATCTCTTCCTCCTGAGCTGGACTTTCATGACAACTAGTGCAGCCGCCTGCCCCTGAGTGCCTCATATGTTGCACGGTGATGGATCCCAGGCCTGGCAGTGTGCACCTTTCCATCACAGTTAAGTAGGACAGATAATTCTGTGGATAATGATGTCTGCGATTTACATCTCTTATTTTTGAAGTTCCGTGTTCCCAGTTGTGGTTGTTGATCGTCTGTAACTGTCATTTATTACTCAGGGTACCGTCCTTGATAGAATCGACTATAATGTTGAACAGTCCTGTATCAAAACGGAAGACGGCTTGAAACAGCTCCACAAGGTAATGCCATATCTTTCAGTGGTTGAGAATCTGAAAAACTATTATGAGATATCAAGGATTCCTGAGAGGCTCCTCTTCCATCGTAACTGTCTTCGGCATTCTCGTCTGCCGTCGGCTCGAGATAGGACCGTAAAAATGCACCATGTCGTTTTTATTCAGAGCCGACCACGTGCACTGTTGCCGCTTTCCTGCAGCCAGTGGTTCCGGGTATACCTCACACGCGGGTCTGAAATTGCCGAGAATCCCCTTTCGTGACAGGGAGTTCTGAAGGAATTGGGGTTTTCTCCCTTTTAGAAAGTATTTTATTCCTTGTTCAGGTCTTCTTGTTTTAGGAAATCGATTTGAGTGGGTATTTGTTAAAATACGTGTCGAGCATTCTATCTGCTTGTTGCTGCTGACTCAGGCCTCTCTTTGTTGTGACACTTTTCTGATAAATTGCTGGTGGGGATTCATTCTGGAGGAGATAAAAATCTGATTTTCCCTTTTAATTACCGCAGCATATCTGTGTACTACCTTGAGGAAAGAGTAGTTTGTTGAAGTGAGAGTATTAGCTCTCTGATTCTTGGCTAGTAATAAAGTGGCTGTCTCAGGAATGTTTCTCATGACATTTGTTAAAAATAGATGGAAGACGTCTTAAAAATCTCGTAGTGAGTTACGAGAAGCATACACATACGCTGCTGAGTGACTCTCACATGTAATTGGGTGCATGTTTTCTTTAAAAGGAATGCGATACTTCACAAATAAAACAAATTGTGTCCATTTCCTCATGTCTTTGAGACCTAGCAGTATTCCTAGCCGTATATAATGGTCATTTTTCCTAGTACATTCACTAATGTACTTCTCTGTCACCTTTCTGAAACCAGCCTCTTCCTGTGGCAGAGATGGCCGTATCTGACGGTAGTGTCAGGTTTACAGAAAGGCCTCGCATAGGTCTGACCAGAAGCCCTTCACTGCCTCTTCCACGTGCTTTTGTCACCACATGCCGGATGGGGAATGGCGCTCCAGCATATACTGAGAAAAAAGAGGCTTGCCTTGTACATGCAGAGGGCTTTTTAAGCGTCGGGTTCATTCGGTTGCCAAGCTTTGTGTATTAAAAGAGTGAAAACTAACTTTAGTTTGTCACTCTGTAATGCCCGGCCTTTCATATGCTGTCGAATTATGCATCGGTTTTGAAGTTTCTTAAATAAAAACTAGCGAAACTTGTTTTTTTGATATAACACAGATAAAGGGCAAAAGCTTTCTCCGCCCGAGTGTACAAATCTAGTGGGAGCTAAAAATTTTGTTGACGGTTCTACTTTATAAACCGTTTTGAGAGGTTTCGAAGTGTATCATTTGGTGTCAGCTTCCGTGGTGTTGCAGGTTACTCGCTAGAAAACTAAGCACGCGCCGTCCTCTTTCTCCAGGCACGGCTGGCCGTTGCCTTGGCGGTCAGCTCATCTGAGGCTGATGGAGCCTTGGGAGCTGCTTCACACGGGCCGGGCTCTCCAGACGGGTGAACCTGTCTGCGCTGAGGTTTCCTCCTGTGGCTGCGTGGCTCCTGGTGGGCGGGCAGGCTCGCTTAGGAAACAGACGTCCTGGTCAGAAGGTTGGTGGGGACGGGGAAGTAGGGCAGGAGAGGTTGCATGTTCTGAGCAGGTACGGCCCTCAGGCCGTCTCCTCGCTTTCCCCTTCACTGTGAAGCAGCGCTGTCCACGGAAGGGCAGGACGTGCTCTCCCCGACGTGGACGGGGACACCCTCACGACTCTCTTCTCCCCTCTCCTTTCTGTGGGTCACATTCTGCACCACGGGCGTGTGTGTCACCAGACGCACAGCACTGGACTCGGTGGGTTGTTTCCGCGCTTGACACCACAGGGCCAACTTTCCTGTTTCTACTTCAAAGGTTGAATTTCTTCTTGTTCCCAAATTCAGAGGAGGTAGAAAACAAGCTTCTTTGGGACCCTCGGTTCCATCCCTGCTGGCTGGGGTAACTTTAGCCAGGTGTTCGATTTCTTAGTGAAGGAGCTGTGCGTTCATCCAGAGAACTGTGTCCGGAAGCGAGAGGCTTCTGTTGAAAGAGTGGGTCCTTGCGGTCAGTGGAAGGAGAAGTAAGGAGAAGCGGCCCACAGGGATCTGAAAGCAGAGCCTTCTGCCTCTCCGGCGGCCTCCGTGTGATGGCGGGTCCCCAGCGCGGGCGTTAGCGAAGCCGGGTAAATAGGGAGCTCCGGGGTCATGGGACTCGCGTGGATTGAACCCGCGGGAGCTGATGGCAGGGATCGTGGTGATGGAGCCGGTGGCAGAGGTGTCGGGTGTGTGGGTGCGGCCAGAGGCCTAGGACTGGAAGTGAGCGAGACGCGATTTGGGATTTTGGGGAAAATGACGGCCTTTTTTCCCTCCTCTCTCTGTAGGCAGAGCAGTATCAAAAGAAGAATCGGAAGATGCTTGTGATTTTAATATTATTTGTCATCATCATTGTCCTCATTGTTGTCCTCGTCGGCGTGAAGTCGCACTGAGCAGCGTGGGGTCGGTGTGTGAGGCCCGCGTGGACCCGGGTGCGCGCGCCCGGCGCCCGTGGGTTCCTGCGGAGGCGCGGCCCCGGGCCCG
>NW_020173687.1:4417618-4426659 GCF_003031525.2 Neophocaena asiaeorientalis asiaeorientalis | reverse complement strand
GACTCGGCCGCACAGTCGTGCTCACGCGAGGGGAAGGGGCTTCTGGTTTTCCTTCACTGTCAACACTTGAAGGACCTTGGATCCTGCTGCAGATTAGAGATGAGTTCCCTCTTCAGTTATAATATATATATTTTTTTTTTTAGAAAGAGAAAACGAGTTGAAGGTTTACAGGCCTCCTCCCGCTGTTCGATATATTGTATCTGTATATGCTATTTTTTTAGCAGTCGTGTCTGAGCAGCATGTTAAAATAATTTTTGGAAAAATTTTTTTTAAACCATCTGGTTTTTAAGAAATTTGGTACCAAAAATTTATGAGTAAAGGCAAAAATGCCTCTTCATTTTTCTCTATATATTTTCCAGTTGAAAACAAACTGAGAAGTCCTTTAAGAATTTATAATCCATTCCCCATTAACTTAATTTAGCTTTTCCATCACTGTCAATGATCAGAGTAACAAAGTGTGAAAAAATAAGAAACCATCATTGATGTTAATTAACACAGTTAGATGGGCCAGTTAAAACAGCTTTATAAGTTTAAATTAATTGTAAATGCAGTATTCCTCATCTAAAATTTGTGCACTGCATGTTCTCCTGTAACCAAAAGGGGTTACTAAGCAAAACCACCTAAATTTAAGAGTTGGTGATTTGAAATAACCTCACATCGAGAGGAAGCTCGCTAGTGCTGTGAAAGTCACCAGAAGCAGCCGGTGTGTCCCTGTGCTCGTCCCCAGCCATCCTTGCTCAGTGCATTGCTTATGTACTCACTACTTAATGACCTGTTCAAACCAGACACCATTTAATGAACTGTGAATTTACACAGAGGCCATTCTAAATGGGTCACCCCATATAGGATTAGTGGGTCTCAAATTATTAACCACAAATCACTCCATGTCAAAGTAAAATATTCCACCAGCGGTTTGATTTATTGGCCCTTCCATTGCCACTTACCATGCCCAGAAAGTGGGCATATGCTTGCAATTTGTGAAAATCTTGCCTAGAAAAGCCCCTCGTTTGTGTGAGCGTGAATCAGATCGCCAGTGTAGGACTTTGTTGTTTACTTACCTATTATCAATATGGTGCTTGAATATATTCCTGGACCTGTGGGATAATGTGGAAAGTGATGATAACTTTGAAAACTGAAGTTGTTCATGTTTTAATTGGTCTTGAGACACCAGTATTGTTTTGACGGTCTTTGCATCATGTTCAACGGCTTTCCATGATTTTTACCTTTCTTAACATGTTTTAAAAGAGCATGGTCTCATTAAATGTGCTGCCGTTTATTTGGACCAGTCACATAAAATGTCTCTCTAGGATTGACTTTGAAGTTATTTCCAGAAATTGAAACTCAAGTCCCGAGATTCAAGTTGTCCAAACAGTTCGTGGGCTTAAAACCCAGACCCCTGCCCCAGCCTTCCCTTCCCAAGTGGTTTACGACGCCGGGCAGTCACTGGTTTTCTTACTGCTGATGTGGCCGTAGGAGGATCTAAAGGTGCCCCTGGCATTTCAGAAAATAGCACGGCATTCCCTGACAGTTATTTATTGGGAAAGAAGGCCAGGGGATAAGAGGCCAGCCCCTCCTCGATCGCCCTTGAAACGGCGGGGGGCTTCTGCGGTCCTCGAGAGTAGCTGTAGGCGTCTTTCGTGTCAACGGTTTTGACCTCATGGAGTCGAGCTGCTCCTGGGAGTGGGGCTGTCGAGATGAGGGGCTTCCCTCCCAGACAGCCTGCGATGGTGATACGGGTTACTTGCTGAAGCTTTTCAAGTTTGAAGGAAAGTGACCCATTAAGAAAGGATCACTGTTCATTTGCATTTATTTTCAGTGAATAGGGTGACTAGAGTTGGGTTTTTTACCCAACTCATTTGGGTAAAAGTATGAATCTGACTAGGAATGGTTTGAAGGATCCTGTGCGGGATCCGGGCAGCCGACTGGATCCAGTGCAGTGCCAGCTAAAGCCCAGCCGTCCGCGGCCACCACTGTGGCCCAAGGTGGGGAAGTGGCCCTGAGCCCATGCACCGCAAAACACTGTACTTGCCCTGTTGAGCCTTCACTTGCGGAAAGCACGGCAGCATTGCGGGGGGCGGGTTAGTACTCAGCGTCCCGGCACCTGAGGGTCCTTCTCGCCCTCCTTTTCCTGCCGGCAGCTCTGGTGGCGGCGATGGCCTGCCCAGTTTCTCCCCTCGCCTGGAGTGCGCCCCGAGAAGAGGACCCACAGGGAGGGCTCCTCTGGGCGCAGCCCGGACCCCTGCCCCCTGTAACATGCCCTGGGTGGCTCTGTTGACCAGGGCTGGAGAGGGGAAACGTAGACATTGACTGTCAGTTCCCCAAAGCTCCTGATCTTTCCCGGGAGATCGTAACTGAAAGCTACTGTCTCTTGTTTTATTAATTTGGGGTTGGGGGGAGGTGCTGGCTCGCCCACCATGGGTGTGAAGCCGCATACGTCTCTAATTTAACGAATTTACTGCGTTCTCTGCTAACTGAGAGAGCATTATTTATTTGTTTTGACACAAGCGCTTTCAGTGTTCTATCTTGGCTAATGGCTTCTTAAAGGTAATAAAACCCTTCCAACCTAATTGGTCAGATAAGACTTTTTTTCTTGTGTGCTTAAATAAAGCAATTAGTGAAGCGCTTCTATCTAAAATGACTTTTTCTGTCCTTTTTTTAAAACTAATTTACTGTTACTGGAAACTTTTTGTACAATAAAGCAGTCGTGCAGATTAAAGAACACCCTGCTATCCTAGTATTAATTTTAACGATGGGGCGCATGTTTTCTTCACGTGCGTCTGTGTTTCGGGAGAGCCTGGCCTGTTCTGTGATCGTTTGGGCTGATGACTGTTTGTTTTGTGCCGAGGCCTTTGTCTCAGTGTCTGAGAGTCCATCTTTCTGTCTAATGGGTGCTTTCAAGGGGACCGATCGATTTGCTGTCCACTATACAAAAAGGCAGATAATTACTTTCCTGATGAAAATGTATGCTCTCTATACATACCAAGAAACACTGGAGATCTTAGATAAAACCGTAGTTATGCGTGCCTTTTTGAGAAGTAATTCGTACACACGGGCTC
The DNA here is from genome assembly GCF_003031525.2 of Neophocaena asiaeorientalis asiaeorientalis. Classification (NCBI taxonomy): domain Eukaryota; kingdom Metazoa; phylum Chordata; class Mammalia; order Artiodactyla; family Phocoenidae; genus Neophocaena; species Neophocaena asiaeorientalis. The sequence continues at coordinate 4,423,603 of NW_020173687.1, read as the reverse complement.
CGGGAGACTTGAACTTCCTAATGACTTTGAACGTTTCCCATCCTGTTAATCCGAAAATTTCAGGGGTGGTGTTTGCCAGTCGAACTCAAAGCCAGGACCGTATTTCCCCTCGAACGTCCTGGGCCTCCTCCAAGGCCGGGATGGTTCTCTGTTAACTCATCGCTGACTCTCACCCGTGCACGCCTGGCGAGAGATGCCATTGGGGCGCGCCGGGCGTGTGTCCTCTTAGCTACACCCCAGGGTCCGCACACATGGAAGCGGGAGCTGACTCCGCAGGCGGTCTCCTTGGGCGCCAGGCATTCAGCCCTTGGAGGTCGCTGGTGCCCCAGGCAACACGGTGTCTTCGGAGCCCGCTGAGCCACTCGGAAGAAGCAGCGTCCTCTTCCTGTGCGCTCACCTTGTCTTCGGACTAGAACCACAGCCCCCCAGCTTGCTTATCAGCCATTGGCTCTGTCCACGATCAAGTCCACTCTCCGAGGACACACACCGAAGAAACGCTCCATCCTGATGGGGCCGCGGTAGAAGCGGCCACACGCGTGGGCTCTGCCGGACGCGTGTGTTCCTTGAGCGGTAGCCTCGTGGGTCGTGTTCCCACTGAGGTTTCGGTGGCCTTCTCTTGAGGTGGTGCTCCAGGGATGCGCAGGTACGGTGACTGGAAACACTGCTTGCTGGGCAGAGAGCTCCTTGGGTGCTGGCCCTCAGGCGTGACTGTGTCGCGTGTGGGCCGTTGGGTGGTTCCTCTCGGGGACACACACTGACGGTAGGAGGACAGGCTGCGAGTAGTTGCCCCTGTCAGCGTCCTGAGCGCCTTCTCAGAGCTGTGATGGTAACCTGGAGTCGGAGCAGCCTAGGATCCCTCCTGGTTTGTCCGTCATACCTGTGTAGCCACAGCAGAACGACTCACCCAGCCTGCCACCATCTGCTTCTGCGTTTATTGGGTGGCGTGTTTCTCTACCTGCTGGTCGTCAGGACCCCCTGTTCTAGTCAAATGTGGGACCCATGTGGAGAAACTGGCTCGCTGTCTCCACAGATCGGACACTCATTAGTCGGGTGTAGGGAGGATGGGATGGTACTAGTTCATCGGCTGGCTATCCTAAGCGTCCTCTCCTCCTAAAACTTAGAGGGGCACACTCGGTTTGTTGGATGTTAGCTACACTCCGAAACTCGGCGCCGCGCACACGTGGACATGTGGGCCCGAGGTGTAGATCCCTGTGTGTGTGAGCCCTTTATAAAAACTCCTAGTTTCCTCTCTCCAAGTTCCCTCGACCACCCAGATGCCACCTCTAACCTTGCTGCCTGATGTTTTTGTTTAGTTTTGTTTTTAAATTGGGAGACAACAACCCCCTTCGAAATGATGGGTGTTAGAACTAATGAGGGTGCTGGTGCGGGAGTGTAGAACCTCTGCTCGTCTGAAGGTGCCTCCGATTCAGGGCTTGGAGTTGGACGGTGGGCATCAGCCGTGTGCCGTGCGCATCCCGTCCCCCGACTCCACACCACCCCCACGGCGGTCTACCGGTCCGTGGCTGGGTCTTCTTCCAACACAAAGGGACATTCCACAGCATCAGATGGCAGGGATTTGTGTACAATTATCTGGTCAGTTGAGGCAAAAGAAAATAACCGTTTGTCCAATTGTCCAAATGAGCTCTCTGGCCTGCCCTGAATGTTTAAGATAATTGTGTGGGCCCCCGTTTCAGCTCTGTAATCTGGCTAAAATGGATCATTTAAGTGAGACTCCACTCAATGCGATGCACATTTAAATCGGGCTTAGTTAAGCTAGGCCACTGGGTTTAGTGATTTCTGTTTGTCAACTGTTACGCTAAAATTGCTTCTTAGCTAATTGTCCAAGTTCCGTCGTTAGGAATCACTATTTCTGTCATTTTGTAATTGTTGTAATGGAAGCAGAAGGGCTCTGGTTTGCATCGTTTGGTCTCTTTTGCTCAGAAGAAGTGCTGAGGGAATCAAATGGTTGTTTTTGTTTTTTTTTTTTAAACTTGGCGCTCTGATTCGGCACCATAATAGACCTCCATTTTCATCAGTTGTTAGGGAAATAGAGCAGCCCCCCTTCTCCCCGCCAAACCTCCCCCTTTTCCAGATGGGGAAACTGAGAGCCGACAGAGGGTTTGCCAGGGTCACAAGACTAGTGGAACGCACGGCGGGAACTAGAATCTTAGACTTCCCAATTTCCAGACCAGTACTGTTTCTGCTTACGCCCTTTTCATTGTTCATTTCTTTCCATAAAATTAAATGACCTTCTTCCAGAAAGATTTAATGGTCAAGATGTGATTTGGTAAAAGCTTCCTCAAGGATTTTTTTTTTTTTTTCTTATTACAAAGATTAGAGCAGACTGAGGCTAAGAGAGATTTGCCAACAGCGGTATGTCATTACCCCGAGCTCAGTTTTTCGTGTAATTGGTGTGAAGAGCTGGCTGCCGATGACTAAGGCTGCCACCCAGCAGACAGCAGTGCTGCTTTTGTGATGTGCCTCGGTGTGCGTACGTGTCCATCTGCGGTTGTCCGCATAAAAGGTGTACGTCTGCATAAAACGCTGACCAAGATGGATCGTGTCATGTTGACGTTGTAAATAATAAAAAATAGTCTCGAGCAGAACTGATTTTACAGTTGCCTGAGAATGTAGCGCTTCATTTCCATGATAGGCAGTGGCTAGAAATTGATTTTTTTAAATCCAATTAAGCCTCAAGGTTGGTTATCCATTTAAAAGGTCGGCTGAGTTAAACGATGACAGTACCTTCAGTTCATGCTGATAATTACATTTACACAGGACTTCAACACTTAACGTCGTGCCTTGTGGAGGCACCCGTCGAGTGTTTTTGCACAACAGCGGCAGGCGAAAGTCCCCGGCGAAGGTGCGGACGCACAGCACAGATCATGCACCCTGACTTGCTAAGTCCCAGAGCTGGCTGCCATGCAGCCCTGTCACTCCTTCCGCTCGGACTGCCGCAGCCCCCAGCGCCTGACACTCTACCCCGCCCACCTCTCCTCTCCCTGTTCTATGGCCCCAGGAGTACTGGAGGATGGAGAGTAGCCTCTCATTTAAAGGAAAGGGAAAAAAAAAGAGGGGAACTCTTGGTATATACACAGCTTGGTTTCATGTGCTGCTGAATTTATAATGTAACAAATCAATCATGTTTTAAAAACAGTACTTTATAGTGCGTACTTACGTTTTAAGAAAAAGCCTTCAGAATGTCTTTTTATGGTTCTCATAGGTGACGTTTAAGTGTTACTGAATTTATGAAGATGTTAGGAGAACCACAGACCTGATTGGAATGCGTTTTACTCTGTTTGGGTTATAATGTCACTCAAGTCTCGTAAATCACCGAGAAGGGATAAGTGATCTGATTTCAAACCTCGCATTTTAACCTGCATGGTAATACATGCAAGGTTGCTGCATCTTTGTGCTTCCCATCCATGACTAGGAACCGGCCCAAAATATGGAGCCTTCCAGAATCAGTGAGAAAAAAAATACTGAATTTCCTTCTCATGGGCCTTAAAAAAAAAAAAAAAAACCAACGATTTCTGGTTAATTTTTCCCTCCCCCAGGCTTACCTCCACACTGCTCAGCTCTACCAACATCATCAGCAACAGATTCGGATTCGTTTTTACTTTTTAAGAGATCCACATTTAGATACTAAGATAGACGTGTTGCTTTACACAAGAGTGTTTCTGCAAAATAAATGTGACTCAGGTTTTTGAAGACTGAGTCATTTTCAAGGCACTCGAGAAGCCTACTACTTCAGAGGATCCTATAAGGGAAGCTTTTCCTAAAGAAACGATTTCTCGATCAAAATAGACACGGACCCCTCATTTCGCTTTCCTATACATCTCCATTTTATATGCTGAGTTTGTTTCAAGGAATGTAGAACCACGTCTGGTCTGTTAATGATTTCTCTCTTACTTCCTTCAGCCACCCCATCCCCAGGCTCCAGGTCTTCAATATGCCCTTGAAAACTTTTACAACCACAAAAATAATTTTGCAGGTGTTGAGAAGTAAATAGAAATTTAGTTCCCGAGACATGAGGGTCATTACTATCTGACACTTTCCCCTTCCTGGGAGAATAATTTAGGCTGCTAGCACGGCAAGGGAGCTCCGAGAGCAACTCATTCAGCCCTCATTTTATCGAGAAGCCCTGAAAACTGATGTTAAGAAGGCATGCTTTTTGTTGTTCATAAATGATTCCACTAGTAACGTTTTGATTAACACAGTCGGTCATCCCACTGATCCTGGAAGGTAAAAACAAACACAGGACTTGAGATGAGACGACAGAATGTGCTTTTAAAGCAGAGTGCAAAAGATGACGTGCAACATGCTGTCTTTTGTGTAAGATCCGTGAATATATATAATCTTTTTTTTTTTCAAAAGGAAACAAGAAAGATAAACTAAAAAGTAATAAAAATGGTTACTGTGGGAGAATGTGGAAAGGGGTGGGACAGGAGATTTCTTTGAGCATTCCTTTTCACAGCTTCATCCTTTTCACAGCTTCAGCTCTTGAACCGTACACGTTTTACGTGTTCAAAAACTGAAAATGTAAAAAAAAACTACAAAACGGCTGTAAAACAAAGAATGTTGCCCGTCATCCAGTTCTACCTACCATACACCCTGAAAGGAATTCAGGGTGGAGATCAGGAATGAGGCCCTCTGTGCTCTGGGAAAACAAGGAGAACAGACCCTCAGATAGCTAGATATTTTCAGGAGAAAATTTCATGAACCTAGATTCTTGTATCTTCCCATACTTAGAAAAGTGCTGAAATCTTGAACTGAGGTATCTGTTCCTCATGACTAATAGTAACCTTCTACCAAGACGTGTGCTTGATAGCACCCACTCCTTCTCCAATATCATATATATACTGACGCCTCCCCCCGCCCCACCTCTTTGGAGCAGTTCCTCAGAGCTCCTGGGCTAGAGTCCTCAGTGAGTCCCCAAATAGAACTGAACTCACGGCTCTCACATTGTGCGTTTTTACTTCAGTTGACCCAGCAAACCCTTATGTTGGATACAAACAGAAACATAGGAATCTAGATGGACGTCAGATAGACAGACCACACAGACACGAAGTAAACTTTGAAGATATCAGTGGGATACATTCTAAGAACATGAAGGAAGAAAGGAGGGAGGGAGGGAGGGAGGAAGGAAAGAAGGAAGGAAGGAAGGAAGGAGGGGAGGAAGGAAGCTTGATGCGGTAGGTTTGTTGTCAGGAGTGGACGCTATTTGGTGAGAGTTGTAGGAAAGAACAACTGAGTGTCCCTATAAAACAAATTCTACTGCTGTCCTCTAGAAGGATTGGGAGCAGTGACACCCAAGGAGCTGTGAGCACACCTGGAATGCAGTTCTGGGTTTCTCCATAGGAAGCTCTTACTTTCTTACCAGCCATTCCCCCAACCAAAAGGAAACAGGGTTCCTTGGAAGTGGCTGGCTGTAGATGTGGGGCAAGGAAGGCACACTGTGAGTCCGGGGGTCATCTTATTGTTCCAGAAAGGACAGAAGTACACAAAAACCGATAGGGACATGGGAAAAAGACACAGGAACCTGCCTGCTGGGCTCTCATCGGCCGAAGTGGGGACGCTTGGAGCAGAGACGCTGAAAGATACCCACTTATGTATGTCCTCAGTGGGGGAAAGGCCGGCATCCTGGGCTTGCAGCCACTGCAGTCGCCCAGGCCCTGTCTTGGGTTCAGTGCTCTTCTGTCACCATCTTGAAAAAGAGGCTCCACATTTTCATTTTGGCCCTAGACCTCCACAGGTGATGGGCTTCTTTACCCAAGAATACCAGGCAGGGCTTCCCTGGTGGCGCAGTGATTGAGAGTCCGCCTGCCGATGCAGGGGGCGTGGGTTCGTGCCCCGGTCCGGGAAGAACCCACATGCCGCGGAGCGGCTGGGCCCGTGAGCGTCCGGAGCCTGTGCTCCGCAATGGGAGAGGCCACAACAGTGAGAGGCCCGCGTACCGCAAAAAAAAAAAAAAAAAAAAAAAAA
>NW_020173687.1:4413446-4417571 GCF_003031525.2 Neophocaena asiaeorientalis asiaeorientalis | reverse complement strand
TACCAGGCAGCAAGTGTAGAAGGGATGAGATAGCTGGAAAATAACCATGCTGCAACCAGTCCTTGATGCAGGCAGAGATCATTATTGGATTCGAAAGCCGTGGGGGAAAGGTTGTCAGGAAACAGAACATTCTCATAGTCTCAGAGTGTCACTCCATGCATTATAAAGAGGAAGCTGATTTCCATTCTATTCGGTATAAAGGGGGAAGTATACCTTTACCATGAAGAGATCTGGCCGACCCCGCTTAAACCAAGTTACCAGCCTTGGCCAATAAGGCGAGACAACCTAGGTTATGCGGTTCCTGATGGGGCCCAGTGGGATACACAATGTGCACTGTTGCCAAAAACATCTAACCCGAATCTAATCATAAGGAAACCATCAGAGGAGTCCAGACTGTGGGGACCTTCTGTGAGACGCGTCAATGTCAGAAAAGACAAAGGCAGGGATTGTTCTGGATTAGAGGAGACCAAAGAGCCTTGACAACCAAGCAGAACGCCTGATCCTTACTTGGATTCTGGATTTAAAAGGAAAAGGCCATGAAGGACATTTTGGGGACAAATTAAAGAAGTTTCAATGGGAACTGCATTAGATGATAGAATGGCTTCTGTGTTAAATTTCCATGGCTGTTGTCATCATGGGGGCTGGTGTCCCTGTTCCTAAGAGAGATGCACAGAGGCATTTAGGGTTAAGTGTGTGTAGCTAACTTTACATGATGCAGAGAAAAATACCTATATATACACCCATACACATCCATACACATATATATGAACCTAGGTGAAGGGCATATTCATTGTACTGGTTTTTCAGCTTTTCCATAAGTTCATGCATTTTTCAAAAAAGTGTTTAGGGAAATGTGGTTTTTATGGCAATCAGTTAATTTTCAATCCTTGAGGGAACATACGAATCTTCTAGTTGGCACGTCTGACGCAGTATTTACAAAATGTAACTGGGAGGCTCCCTGAGGTCCAGGCGTGGTGATGGAGGGCACACGCTGGACACAGGCAGCCTCCAGGGAGGTCATGCACGGGTCACCCACCACCTTTCTTGGATGGGGGCTCCCTTGCAGGCCAGCTGCTCCATGGAGGGAGGTGGCTGGAGCCGAGCCTTCCTCTGCATCCTCTGGGAACAAGAAGCAGCAGGTCCTTCTCAACCAGGAACAAGCCCTCCCTTGATTTCACGTTGGTCCTGACTGAGGCACGTCCACTGGCTTTCAGTGGCCCGCAAGGTCAAGTCCAAAGGCCAGGGCTCAGCATACATCTCACGCACACTTTATGTGCAGCCACGGGAGCCACGGTGGTTCCAGAATGGGCCCTGCCCGTTAGTAGTACTTTGGGTCTTCGCGTGAACGATTCCCTTGTCAGGGATCAGACTGGCTGGCACACCTGCCCTCAAGACCCAGCTCAAATATCTCATCCAAACTCAGTCTTCTCCCAGTGACTGAATTTCTTGGTTTACTGCTGTGTTTGTTCCTTCACCCCTGTACGCACACACACACACACTGCTGCACATCCCCAAAGCCTGACCTGGCCTGAAGCTCTTCAGAACTGGTACTCATATGTTTTGATTTTATGTAGGTAAACTCTGGCATGAAATTAACACAAAAATGCACATTTCATACACAGAGAGCCATCTTACGTGATATGACTTAAGTATTATGTTCTAGTGTGTAACCTGTACCAAAAAACTTCCTAATATGTCCTGGGAACTTTATTCTGATTTCTTCCAGAAGATTTTAGTCTTTTCCTCAACTCCTAAATTAAAAGTCTGAAGACCCAGTTGAGTTTGGAATGAGTTTCAAGTCATCAAAAACATGAGCTACTTCTTGGGTTGCATTAAAGAGCCTGGTAAGTTGTTTTAAATTCTCATTTTTTAAGAAGATGAAATTGAGGTGAATTTTTCATTGACAGTGAAATATATACTAAGCTTAGGATTAATACCTTCATAAAAATTTATCTAAACAAAGTGGGGCCTGTCTTATTTATGTTGAAGTCCGCAGAGGCTGCAGTGAAAAGGGGAAAGTACTTTCCTGGAATATAGTTATATCTGTCACAAGCGGCATCTTGAGGAAATTGGCAGGCGTTTGAAGTGGAATAATTCCTTAGTGTTCTGTTTAGTTTGGATTTCTTCGATTCAGGGATGGCTTAAAACCAGAATCAGGAATATCTGCTTCTAGCAAGCATCTACCATTTTCTCTTGCTTTGTGTACGTAAGTGTTCAATAAATGTTGGTTGCATTTAATCATCTTGTTCACCCTTTCTTGGGGCCATCGGGGTTATTCAGTCTATTATTAAATACGGAAGAATTCTAAAGGGAAAGATGGTCTACCAGCAGTTTCTCTGCCCCACTCCCGCCCCCCAACTCCCTGTACACAAACACTGCCAGATCTGGCTTTCTGAAATGCGGCTTAGATCCTCCCTCACTTTGCAAAAGTCTATGGATTGAATCAAAGACTCCCTGGTCCCCCTGACCCCGCTCCTTCCCTAGTCTCTGGCAACCCACTGCTCTTACACTCTGGTTTCAGAGCCCCGTGGACACGGGGGTCTGTGCCTCCCCCCATCCCCGTCCCGTCCCGTCCCATCCCAACCCGTTAGCCTGCGTAAGTCCTATTTCATCCATCAGGGCAGGGCTTAATGTCCCTCACCTTCCAGGAAGCCCTCCCCACCGCCCCCAAGTGCCCCACACGCCTGTCTGCAGCATTTTTGCAAACAGAAGAAAGAGTGATAGATCTTCATACATGCTCTTCGTACCCTTTACAAATGTGTGAAAACATTCAGCTGCTGTAAAATCTTTTGAGGAAAATAAGATCCAATTAGCGCTGACTTTTGTGTCGGGAAAGCTGAGGGTTTCGAAGGAATTCCTTTCACTCAGTCAGAAACTGAGGGCTGCTCTGTGCCAGGCCCTGAAGAAAGAGGCTCTAGTCCGTGGGATGCTTGGGGCCGTCTGCCCTGTGCCAGGGACAGACGTGGAGGAAGCAGACAGGCAAGATGGGAGTGTGGCTCGTGCGTGGGTGGCGCAAGTCACAAGTCAGGGAGTCAGGGACACGCTGGGAGGTCAGCGGCCGTGGCGCTTGGCTGCCACACTAGAGAGTTGGCTCTGCTGCTTTTTAAGGTTGGTTATGAAGAGAAAACTCTAAATATAAGAGGACTGGTGCATGGAACTAGCTGAGGGAGCAGAGAGGGGTGCCAACCAAAGGCCCTTGAGCAATCAGGATGTGGATGGGATGGAGTGACAGGTGTTTATCTTTAAATGACTCCTGGTAGAGCTTCCTCAACTGGGTCCCCACCCCCGGACCCTCGTACCTGAGCCGCAGTGGGAGCCGGGCACACTCACCATCCACCAGGTCCCCCCACCCTCTAGGGGCCCCTCCACTAGCCTTCCCTCCTCAGCGAGGGGTGGGCTCAGGGGTCTTGTAAACCACTGGCTGTCCCTCCTCTCTCCCTAAGCGCGGTGGGAGGCTGCAGGGACAGCTTCTCGCAAAGGGGTGGTCTGGGGAGGTGATGCCTGGGTTCATAACTGGCCATCCCAGAAGCAGCAACCTGAATGGACACCCAGTCCCCGGTGCCCTCGTTACATCCAGGACAGGCCTGGCAAATACTGGGGTCTGACAAAGGTTCAGGAACCCACTAAGGAGAAGGGGACTGTGTACACTGCCTAGCATGCCAGGGGGGCCTCGTGCGACTGGAAGCTGGCCCGAATCCAAGAATCACCCAGCCAGCCCAAACGCGACGGGGTGTGGCGAGGGCTCCGGGAGGGGTCCAGCCGGACCACCACTGCCGCGCAGAGAACCCTGGGAGGCCTGCCTCTCCTCGGGGCTGGGCTGGCTCAGGGCCCACCTAGACTGTGGTCTGGTGGACGGGCTGGGGTGGCCTTGAGGTCGGGCCTGCGTCTGCTCAGGACCTGCTGGAGCTCAGGTCCACTAGGGTCCGCTGGCAGCCTGCCGGGGCTGGGGGGCCCCTTCCCGGAAGTACCGTCTGGAGAGCTGTGTTTCCTCACTAGCACGGAAGGACCCACCTCGGGACCTGCCCCAGGGTCAGGGCCTGCCACGGTCTGAGGCCTGCCGGGGCTTGAGGCCTGCCGGGAATGGGGCCTGGTGGGGCCGGGCCTGGGCCTACTGCCTGCTGTGTG
>NW_020173687.1:4410936-4413272 GCF_003031525.2 Neophocaena asiaeorientalis asiaeorientalis | reverse complement strand
CCAGGCCGGCCGGCGAGGCCCGGGGCCGCCCGCCTCCCAGGAAGCAGAGGAGCGGGCTCCCGTCCAGCAGCCCCGCCCGGAGGCCGCGCGCGCCCCGCACCCACCCGGGCCGCAGGCTCATGGGCAGAGCTGGCCTGTCCTTCGACCAGGCGCGAAGGAACTGCCCTCGAGGGGCCGGGCCCCGGCAGCCTGCGCGGCCCTGACACCACCTTCCAGAACCCTTGTGGCGGTGCCGCCCGCCCCCCTCCAGGGGCACCTGGTTGCGTCCCACCCCAGTGCAGGTTTCCAGCGTTTGTAGCAGAGCAGCCTCCAGCCCGGCCGTTTAAGTCCCCACTGTTTAATCCCACGAGGGTGGACGCGTGCCAGCGTACGCACACAGCGCTTATCTAGTGAGATGTGACACTTCTTAATTAGGGATCCTGGGTGCCGCGGGGAGGCTGCAAACGTGCCCTTTTAGCAAGTGAGGCAGGCGTCTGCGCGCAGGGCTCTGGCCGGCGGCCCTGTAAAGGCTGGTGTCTGTCTTGTGTCTCCCCTTCTGATGCAGCTCTGGCAGGCTGCCCTAAGCACGCTCAACCCCAGCCCCACGGACAGCTGTCCCCTCTACCTGAACTACGCCACCGTGGCCGCCCTGCCCTCCAGGGTGAGCCGGCACAATAGTCCCTCGGCCGCGCATTTCGTCACCCGGCTCGTGCGGACCTGCCTGCCGCCGGGAACCCATCGGTGCATTCTGGTGAGTTCTTCTGAGGGGCTGGCCCCGCACGGGCCCCCGAGCTTCGGGTCGCTGCGTGCTGGCCTGTTGGCCGGGGCCTGTGGCTCAGCCCTCCGGACCGCAGAGCACTCCGGCCCACGGTATCCCCGGTGCGGATGATGCTGCCGCGACCGCACCGTGCAGCCCCGGCCTTACCGCTGCCGGGGATACCGAGGGTCCCGAGACGGAACGGTCTACCCCAGACCAGTTTGGGTGGCAGATCTGAGACTCAGACCCAGGCTTCCTGAGCCTGTGTCCGCTGTGCAGCGCTGCACGTCCTGCCTTCCTGTCTCGAGAGGCAGTTGACCCCATCTGGTGGCTGACGTTTTCTTCTCACATCGTGGGACAGTGATTCCGGGGAAGGCCCCTGGGGTGATGGCTTTGCTGGGGCATCTCCGTCCAGATTGTTTCCACAGTGGCCTCTGACCCAGCTCTGGGGCCCTAGCACTTCCTGATGGCGGCTCCCATGGGCTGGGCCCTGGGTCCCATCCCCCCGCCGCAACCCCGCTTCGCTCCCCTTCACCACAGCTCCACTCTCTGTGCTGCAGATGGTCTGTGAGCGGTCGGACGCCTTCGCCTCGGCCTGTGCCCTGGCCCGCGCTTTCCCACTCTTCACCCAACGCTCGGGGGCATCACGGCGCCCGGAGAAGAAGACCGTCACAGTGGAGTTTTTCCTGGTGGGACAAGACAACGGGCCAGTGGAAGTGTCCACTTTGCAAGTGGGTGTCTGGAAGTTCAGACCGGGGCCCCGTGCCGCACTCCCCACCGCCCCCCAGCTTGGGCAGAGCTCTCTTTCCCACTCCCTGGGAGGACGGGACAGGGCTGCTGGCATTCCCGAGAAGGCCCCCGGGGCCTGTCCAAAGCCGGGCAGCGGGCTCCCTCTCCCCAGGGTGGTCTCGTTCTCAGGGTTCGGTTCTATTCAGCCAGTGTTGATCAAGCGCCTACCCCGCGCCAGGCGCTTTCATGTTTTGAAACTAATAATCCTGCCCGTGTATGTATCACGTTACCCTTTATGGTGCGCTTTTACATATGTTATTTCATTTGATCCTCCTTCGTTTGATCCTTTTGAGGCACGGCGAGGCTGGAAGCGATTTCCAACCTAGAAGTCCTCGTGTGGGCCGAATGCCAGCTTTCCCTCCCGTGGTGACCCTCCCAGCCCAGTGGTGCTGTGGTCTCACCCTCCCCACCTGCAGCCCCCGCTCCAACCGCCAGACTCAGGTGGTCCTTTCCCCTCCCCTCCCTCACCCGGCGCTCTGTCTCCGGCCCCTCGAGCAGCCCCTCATCCGCTCTGTGCCCCCAGGTCTGTAACTGCTCCCCCTCCACCGGGATTCTTTCCCCCAGGAGGAGACCATGTGCCTCATCTCTGCCGTCCTGAGACAGCTCCTCTTTTCTCTTCCCTTCACCTCCCATGGTCCGATTGCTTTGCCTATCTTAACTCCCTTTCCCCCCTCAGCCCACCAGCATGGAGTTCGCCCACCCTCTTCCTGACATTGTTTTCCAAGGGCCACATCTGTCTGACTTGAGCACTGGTCGTCCCTCCTTGAAGGGCACCTGCCCAGCCGGGAGCCTGTGGCTTCTCTCCTCCCCG
>NW_020173687.1:4368155-4410859 GCF_003031525.2 Neophocaena asiaeorientalis asiaeorientalis | reverse complement strand
TGGGCGCCCCCCCGCCCCCCAACCGTGGGAGCATTCTGGCCTCACTCCCTCCTCTCTGGGTGGTTTCAGTGCCCCTGGGTTCCAGCCTGCAGTTGGACACCAATGATCGATCACTCCTTCCCTCCAGCTCCAGGGAGTTCCTTCTGAGGTCTGGGCTGGGGCTGGAGGCCTGAGCACCCTCTAGCCCCTCCAAGCCCCTCTCCTCCTGCCCTCAGCCACAGGGACTGGCTTCCTGCTGTCCCTCGGCCTCACCAAGCCCAGTCCTGCCCAGGGTCCCTCTCCAGGGCCCCTCCGGCTCTGGTTCTGCCTGGTCTCAGTCCGGCTTCTGCCCGCATCCCTTCCTCGGGGAGGCCTGGCCATCCTGGCTAGCCCGGCCTCTCCCACACTGCCAGACCCTCTTGCCAGCCGAGAGCCATCTGCACCGGACATTACGCATCTGAGTTTAGCCTCCGTGCCCTGCGCTGGGGTCGGAGTCCCCCAGCCCCCGGAGGGCAGGGTCCTGGTCCTGGGCGTAATGGTCCCCGCACCGGCTTTGTATGTGATGAGGGGTCTCCCTGGCCCCTACATCCCACCTACTTTGCCCACCTGCACCCCACTGTTCTCTGGGACCATGGCGGCAGCCTCCTAACTGGCCTCGCTGCCTCCAGACTCGCCCCTCTGGTTCCGCTTCCCACTGCCTCACAGCCAGGCAGGGGCCAGCGCCTTGTGCGTGCCTGTCAGGTGTCGGGCGCTGCTCCGAGCACACGTATGCACCACACTTAATTCTCACAACTGCCCGGTGAAGTGGGTTCTGTTAACTCTCCCCACTTTAGAGTTGAGCAGACTGAGCCTCACAGGTATTAAGGGACTTACCGGGCCACGCCGGCATGGGGTAGAGCCAGGCTTGGACCGCGGCCACCGTCCGTCAGCCCTCTTTCTCTTCTGTCTTGGACCGTGAGCACATGAGTCTCTGACACCCCGGCTGGCCTTTTCCTCCCCACGGGGACCGCTTAGACCCCGTGTCTGTGGCCTCTCCTACCCTCCTCCTCCGTGGCATCTGATGGAACGGTGTGTTGTGACTCTCTGCTGGACTCGGCGTCCCTTGGACATCTTTGAATTCAGAGTCTAGTGTGGAGCCTGGTACACAGTACGTGCCCCACAGACAGAGACCCTCACCCTCCTGGGGGAGAGCTACACGGCACATCTCGCATCTGAGCTGTCAAGTCTCTGCCTCTGAGGCTCCAGGGTTTAACTGCCTCGGGACAGCCTGAGAGGTGGCTGGGCTGCCGTTGTGGGCCCGGAGCCTGCCCTCCCGGTCCCTGCGGCGCTGGAAGAGGCGGTGAGGAACGGGGTGCCGTCCTCACCCCCGCCAGACCCACGCTGCGCCTCTCTCTTGATGTTGCCTCTTTCCTGCCCAGGGAAAGGCAGCCAGGCCCTGGAGGTGGGTGCTGGAGGGCCAGGTGGGGCAGGAGGGCAAGCCGAGCGTCAGGGCTGACGCTTGGGGCCCACCTTGCTTTCTAAACCTCATCTCCTGCTACGTGGACAGCCGAGGGGAGAGGGGGTGAGCATGACCTCTGCGTGCGCCGTGCCCTGTCTGCAGTGCCTCCCGTGGTGGCCGGTGGCAGGCTCCCGCTGCCCTTTGGGCACTGGGTCGGTGCCCAAGGCCGGTCTGTCTGTGTCCTTCCCTCCTGGCCCTGTGGCCAGAGCAGTGTCACATCAGACGACCAGGAAAAAGGGTGGGGGGCTGTGACACTCACATGGGGCCCACGTGAGAAAAACACCTCCCCAGCGGGCCCAGGGACCTTTTCTCCATTGGGAGGATCCAGAGAAGCTCCTGGAGGATATGGCCTTTGAGAAGTACCTCAAAGTGTAGCTGGGATCTTGGCAACAGAAGGGGAGTCGTTTGGTCTGCTCAGGCCACCATGACAACAGCCCACAGACGGGGGGCTTGAATAGCACATGTTTAGGACGTCCAGGATCACGGTGGGTCCTGTGAGGGCTCTCTTCCCGTCTTTCAGACCACCACCTTCTTGCTGTGTCCTCTTCTTTTTTTTTTTTTATAAATTTATTTGTTTTATTTATTTATTTATCGCCTCATTGGGTCTTCGTTGCTGCGCGCGGGGTTTCTCTAGTTGCCGTGAGTGGGGGCCGCTCTTCGTTGCGGTGCGTGGGCTTCTCGTTGCGGTGGCTTCTCTTGTTGTGGAGCACGGGCTCTAGGCCCGCATGCTTCAGCAGTTGTGGCTCGCGGGCTCTAGAGCACAGGCTCAGTAGTTGTGGCTCGCGGGCTCTAGAGCGCAGGCTCAGTAGTTGTGGCTCATGGGCTTAGTTGCTCCGCGGCACGTGGGATCTTCCCGGACCAGGGCTTGAAGCCATGTCCACTGCATTGGCAGGCGGGTTCTTAACCACTGCGCCACCAGGGAAGCACGCTATGTCCTCTTCTTAGGGGCAGTTATCCCATCATGGGGCCCCACCCTCCTGACCTCGTTGAAACCTGATCACCTCCTAAAACCCCCTAATACCACCCCATTGAGGGTCAGGGCTTCAGGACATTCAGTCCATAACAGAGGGCAACACCTCCTCCTGAGAAGGGGGTAGCGGGTTGGCAGAGGCCAGACATAATGTGTGTTCAGAGGCAGGCAGGAGGGCCACCTGCCACCCGGATGAGGGGCGTACGTAGCAGGAGATGAGGTTTAGAAAGCAAGGTGGGCCCCTTGTAGGCCGGGCAGGATGCCAGACTTGAAGGGTTCCTCTGTGATTCTGGAGCTGCGTTGGACTTTATGTAGACGGCTGGAGGGTCACGGACAAACTTTTGCGGCAGCCCTGCAACCTCTCCCGGGTGACATGTGCCTCTGACACCTCTGGGCCCCTGGCCATTGGATGAGGAGGGATGCCTTCCACCTGGTCCCAGGGCCCCAGTGACGGCCTTTTGTTTCTCCTAGTGTTTAACAAGCGCCACAGAAGGCGTGCGGCTGGCAGCCCGCATCGTGGACACGCCCTGCAATGAGATGAACACAGACACCTTCCTCGAGGTTCGTAGCCCTGGGGTCCTGCCAGGACTGGGATGGTGTCGGTAGACCCCAAGGAGAGTCAGGAAACCCAGGGCTGCGGGGGGATGGTCCACAGTCTCTGCACCTCGTCTGGGGAAGCCACGGGCTGCTGCGGGCAGAGTCCTGCCGTCCACCCAGAGCCGAGGGGCCCCCAGGCCTCAGCTGAGGGTGGAGGGAGGACAGAGCTTCCTCCCCAAGGCCCCTCAGCAGGACTCCAGCCATGGGCTGCAGGAAATCGCAGAGTTTGGAGGGGGAGCCGCCTCTCCTGGGTTTAATCATGCTCAGAGCCAACAGTCAAAGCCACGGCATCACCGCCCATCCCTCTCCCACCGTGAGGCATCTGCTCACCCCTGGCCCAGGCCCTGGCCTCACCCTGATTTAAGCCGTCTTCACGTGTTTGTGTGTTGTTGTTTTTTCCATGAACCCATCCAGGAGATTAAGAAAGTTGGAAAAGAACTGGGGATCGTCCCAACCGTTATCCGGGACGAGGAGCTGAAGACAAGAGGATTTGGAGGTGGGTGGGGGCTGGTCCTCGCAGATCCTGGCCTCAGGAGCAGCCCGGGGTACCTGGGTGGCAGGGGGGCACCAGGCTGCATGGTGTGTCGTCCCAAGCTTCGCTCTGAAGGAACCCAGCCCGTGTCCAGCCCCGAGGCCAGACCCCGGGAAGCAGACCATCTGTGGGGGAGAGAGGAGGCAGCGATTCAGATTCTGATTCAGATCCTGGAAGCCTCAGGATCCAAGGCCTCCCCCACCCACTCCCTCTGCAGCCTCCCACGTGCTGCCGTCCTGGCTCCCCGGCTCACCCAGCAGGGCCTCTCTGTTCCTCGAATACACAAGTTCACGTCTACATCAAGGCCTGCACTCGCGGCCCTTTCTGTCTGGGATGCTTTCCCCCGAGATAGTCTCACGACGGGGCCGTCTTACCCTGCACGTCTTGGCCACCTCCTCAGAGAGCCTTTCCTCACTGCCAGGCCCGTCCTCCCCCAACTCCCAGGCACTGAGGTGCGGTGACTAGGACAGGAGCTGGGAAGGTCACTGTCTTTGTTATCTGAGGCTGCAAAGCCAATTACCCCAGAGGGTAGCCGCCGAAAGCAACACGTGTCCCTTGTCTTGCAGTCCTGTAGGGGGGGAATCGGGCGTGGCTTGGCTGGGTCCGGCCCAGCGTCTCTCTCGAGGCCGCGGTCATCTGAAGGCCCCCCCTGGGGCTGGCCGTGTGCTCCCAGCAGGGCTCACTCACGGCCCTGCCAGCAGGCCTCCAGGCCCCACTGGCTGTTCCTTGTCTTGTGGGCCTGTCCTTGAGCAGCTTACAGCGTGGCAACTACTTCTCTCAGAGCAAGGTCTCTGAACAAGAGACAAGAGAGAGCAACATAGAGGCGAGGTCTTCTTCTGTCACCTAATCTTGGAAGTGGTCTTGTCATCTCTGCCACTCCCGGAGGCACTGAGACATGCCGTCCTGCCCACACTTCGGGGAGGGGATCCACACGATCGTGAATGCCCAGAGGCGGAGTCTGGGGGCACACGTTAGTGGAGGCAGAGGCCGTTCAGTCAGAAGGCTTCACGGAGGAGGTGGCGTTGGCAGCGGGTCTTGCAGGATGAGTGGCAGTTTGCCAGGCAGCTATTACGGCCATTGTGCAGTCCGATTACTGGGGGACTGTGAGGCATGGGCCGTGCCCACCGCAAGCCACAGTTTTCTTGAGAAGATAGGGCATAGGAACCAGCAGTGAGGCAGTGGTGGGAGCGAGGTTGGAAAGGGAGGTACCTCCTGAGTGCACAGAGAGGTCGGGGAAGGGAGGGCAAGCAGGGGCTGGAGCGGCCTTGCAGAATTACCCAGAACCCAGTTCATTCTGCAGTCCTGTTCACGTCTTTCTGGGAATGGTACAATATTTTTTTTCTCAGCGGGTTTGCTTGCCGCACAGTACTTCGTGCAGAATTCCTTTGCAGTCCCAGGGCAGTGAACTCATTTACCTTCCCCTTCCCCCACTTTTTTCAGCCCGCGCCTCACTGACGTGTCCTGTGCTTTCCCTAGGGATCTACGGTGTGGGCAAGGCCGCCCTCCACCCCCCAGCCCTAGCCGTCCTCAGCCACACCCCGGACGGAGCCACCCAGACCATCGCGTGGGTGGGCAAGGGCATCGTCTATGACACCGGGGGTCTCAGCATGAAGGGGAAGGTGAGGTGCGGGGCTGGGGCTCGGGCGGGGCCGGGTGGGAGGGCCCCTTCTCAGGCGTCGGAGGAAGGAGCAAGGTTCCTGGGCCTCGGAGTCGGGGCGTCCATGGGGGAGGCCGTGGGGCCCAGTCCCCCGAGAGGCAGACGATTTCACGCCCACACTTCAGACAGGAGGCAGGAAAAAGAAAATCTGGAGGAGAAGAAGGAAGGGGCCTGGGGAGACGCCCACCGTCTCCACGACCGTCTGAGGTCCTCCAAGAGGATGCTTAGTGGTGGTTCTCACGAGACCTTCGGAAAGCAGATGTCCTGGTTAAAGGGAGGGGAGTTTGGGCCCAGGAGCCAGGCACCTGGGAGCATTGCTGGGAGGCTGCAAGTCCCAGAGTCTCTCTTAAGGGCGGCCCCTTCTCACGCCCAGGGGCCTGCCCTGCACCAGGAGCAGGGGGAGAGGTGTCTTCATCTGCTCATCCCACGTGCAGGTGCTCCAGGCCTGGGCTGGGCTCCAGGGGGAAACTGGAAGAGGAGAGTCAGCCATCCCGGAGAGGGAGCTTTTAGACGGCTGAGCGCGAGCTAAGCTCGCGCAGGGAAGACATTGACGACTGGCAGCCCTCGTGGCTCTCAGACGCGTCCTCTTGGCCCAGATGGTGTTTTAAAATCCGAATTAGTTACCAGCATTTAAAAACAGGAAGAATTCTCACGGGACTGGGTCTCTTACCTTTTGTAACCTCAGGGGACCTGGCAGCGCTGGTCGTGCGTTGGCACCTGGGGGCGCCCTGCTGGAGCTAAGCGGCAGCTGCCCCTGTGGGTGCGCCTCCTTCCTCCGGCTGGCGGCCGGTCCCGCCACTCCCTGTCGCTCCTCTGACGTCACACCCCAGGGTCAGCTGCTGTTCAGGGTAGGGCTTGGGCTGCTCCTTTTTGCACTTCTGTATTTGGTACCTAGAGTAGATGATCTTTTTTTTTTCACATCCCTCCTCTTCTAAACAACAAAATTACTTTCAGGACTAATCGGGAAATGAAACAAATAATGTATGTTTAAAAAAAACCAAACACCAGTAGTGAATTCCCTTTTATTGAATTCCATACATATTATCACGCCAATAAAAAATTAAAAATGAATGTTATAGTACAAATAAAACAGTCATCCATTAACACTTTTAAACAGCATTAATGTGGGCTTACCTGGTGGTCCAGTGGTTAAGACTCCACCTTCCACTTCCGGGGACGTAGGTTTGATCCCTATTCAGGGAAGTTCCGCATGGTGTGAGGTGCGGCCAAAAAAAAAAAAGAAAATAGCATTAATGTCATTTTTGATAGGAAAAAACTGACGCCTCCACGTTATTCTCTCGTGGTGATGTATGCCAGCATCAGACACCGCCGTCAGGCCTTAGCTTCTGGGGATTTGTCAATGACTTTATCAGAATTGGTCATCTTCACGTCTTTGTGTTCACTAGACGGAGGTACCAGGTTGGTCAGTCTGTGTTCACTCACAGTTGATCCAAAACAACACAATTCACTTTAATTTTGAAGAGTTTCTATCCCATGAAGCAACTGATACACAAATACTCAGGGAAAGTCTCCAACAGTAGGGTCCCTCGGCAGAGACTGCTAAGAATCCCATTTCCCAAGAAACTCCCCAAATTGGTATAGCATCCATGTCTCCGGTCCTTGGAGATCAAGTCCAGCAGCTTTCAGACGTCTGTGGAGTAAAAACATTTTAAACACCACGACTCCAGTGGTTCCCCGAGACTGAGGGCAGCAAAGAGGCTCGCTGCTCCCTGGGGTTCACTCCGAGCGCACCATCCGAGGGCAGGAACTCGCCATCGCAGGCGCCGTGGACGCTGACCGGCCGGCCGCCTCCGGAGCCCGCCCGACTCAGAACCAGGGCACCTCGCGGAGTCTGCACCACCGGCAGTGATGAGTATCCGTGTAGGACAGTGTTGCTGGAGTCAGTGTTGTAGGAGTTAACACAGGTGGATTTGAAGCTTTTATTCATGTGATTAGGGCTCGCTTCAGCCAACAGCAGGAGGAATATTTTTCCACTGATGACAACAGGCAGACTGACTTCTAGTCGGTTTATTACCATTTTAAATTCTCTGCCGATGGCGAGCCCCTCTAGCTGCACCTGGTGCTGGCTCCCCGCCCACACCCTTGATGGGGGCTCTTGCCCTGAGTTCTGGGGGGCAGAATTTCAGGCTCATTTGGATGGTGGCTTGTTGGAGGGCGGGAGTGAGAAGCAGGGCTTCCTGGAAATTAGTCATTTTGCTGGTGGCACCCTCTCCCAGTTTTGCAGGAACAACCCCGGTTTTCAAGGCAAGTCAGGATCAGCGTGAATTAACAGGCCTCGAGTGTGTTAGACTCAGGACCCCTTCCAGTCTTACCAAGTGTTGATTCCAAAGAGATTTTGTTTATAAGGGTGATGTCTGCTAGTGTTTACCCTACTAGAAATTAAAACTGGGAAATTTTAAAGATATTTATTAATTCATTAAAAAATAACAGTATGACCCCATTGCATACCATTGTAAATAATACAGTTTTATGAAAAGAACTGTATTTTCCAAAACGAAAAAAAATTACCGAGAGGAGTGGCAGTGTTTTACATTTTTGCAGCTCTTTAATGTGTGCCTTAATAGAAGACAGCTGTGATCTGCGTTTAGTCTGTTGTGATCTGTTTTAGTTGAAATACAAAAAGAAAATCTGGCCTCAGTCCTTTTGTAGTTAGAAAAGGGAGAAGCATTTTAGTACCCTCTTCAGGTAACTCAGGACATTCTTCTTTGCTATTACACCAAAACTCAACAGGTGGGAGCTTCTGAAAGGTTAGTTATGATGTGGAATCTGAAACCATGTCTGTGAGCTTTGGTGTTCTGCTACGTTGAAATCTGCGGGGTCCGTCTTGAACTTTGAATGTATGATTTTATAATACCACACGTGATGTGGGTCATTTGGAAAATATTGTTCACAGAGTTATGTGGAACCTCCAGATTTGGACACATTTCATGATATAATATTTTTAAAAACCATATTCGTTAATATCACCATCTATCTCATGTAAAAAGGTGAGTGTTAGGAAGCCATCATGGAGGCAGATACAAGTTCCCAAAATTCTGATTTTTGCTTAGCAGCTCAAGTTTTACCACTGGCACCAAGCACTGCCTGGTGCCCTCCCGGAGGTGCGAGGTTCACGTTGATAGTCTTTGAGAAAATGTCTGCAGATACCTGAGTCTAGATCCCCAGCACGTGTCAGTGGTTCCTCCAAGTACAATGGTGTTTGCAAGAACAGAGAGGCTTGCTGAGCTCAGGACAGACTCAGTGCCCGCTCCCACTTGGGCTCCAGCTCGAGACTGAGGGCAGCAAAGAGGCTCGCTGCTCCCTGGGGTTCACTCCGAGCGCACCATCCGAGGGCAGGAACTCGCCATCGCAGGCGCCGTGGACGCTGACCGGCCGGCCGCCTCCGGAGCCCGCCCGACTCAGAACCAGGGCACCTCGCGGAGTCTGCACCACCGGCAGTGATGAGTATCCGTGTAGGACAGTGTTGCTGGAGTCAGTGTTGTAGGAGTTAACACAGGTGGATTTGAAGCTTTTATTCATGTGATTAGGGCTCGCTTCAGCCAACAGCAGGAGGAATATTTTTCCACTGATGACAACAGGCAGACTGACTTCTAGTCGGTTTATTACCATTTTAAATTCTCTGCCGATGGCGAGCCCCTCTAGCTGCACCTGGTGCTGGCTCCCCGCCCACACCCTTGATGGGGGCTCTTGCCCTGAGTTCTGGGGGGCAGAATTTCAGGCTCATTTGGATGGTGGCTTGTTGGAGGGCGGGAGTGAGAAGCAGGGCTTCCTGGAAATTAGTCATTTTGCTGGTGGCACCCTCTCCCAGTTTTGCAGGAACAACCCCGGTTTTCAAGGCAAGTCAGGATCAGCGTGAATTAACAGGCCTCGAGTGTGTTAGACTCAGGACCCCTTCCAGTCTTACCAAGTGTTGATTCCAAAGAGATTTTGTTTATAAGGGTGATGTCTGCTAGTGTTTACCCTACTAGAAATTAAAACTGGGAAATTTTAAAGATATTTATTAATTCATTAAAAAATAACAGTATGACCCCATTGCATACCATTGTAAATAATACAGTTTTATGAAAAGAACTGTATTTTCCAAAACGAAAAAAAATTACCGAGAGGAGTGGCAGTGTTTTACATTTTTGCAGCTCTTTAATGTGTGCCTTAATAGAAGACAGCTGTGATCTGCGTTTAGTCTGTTGTGATCTGTTTTAGTTGAAATACAAAAAGAAAATCTGGCCTCAGTCCTTTTGTAGTTAGAAAAGGGAGAAGCATTTTAGTACCCTCTTCAGGTAACTCAGGACATTCTTCTTTGCTATTACACCAAAACTCAACAGGTGGGAGCTTCTGAAAGGTTAGTTATGATGTGGAATCTGAAACCATGTCTGTGAGCTTTGGTGTTCTGCTACGTTGAAATCTGCGGGGTCCGTCTTGAACTTTGAATGTATGATTTTATAATACCACACGTGATGTGGGTCATTTGGAAAATATTGTTCACAGAGTTATGTGGAACCTCCAGATTTGGACACATTTCATTATATAATATTTTTAAAAACCATATTCGTTAATATCACCATCTATCGCATGTAAAAAGGTGAGTGTTAGGAAGCCATCATGGAGGCAGATACAAGTTCCCAAAATTCTGATTTTTGCTTAGCAGCTCAAGTTTTACCACTGGCACCAAGCACTGCCTGGTGCCCTCCCGGAGGTGCGAGGTTCACGTTGATAGTCTTTGCATGTAAAAAGGTGAGTGTTAGGAAGCCATCATGGAGGCAGATACAAGTTCCCAAAATTCTGATTTTTGCTTAGCAGCTCAAGTTTTACCACTGGCACCAAGCACTGCCTGGTGCCCTCCCGGAGGTGCGAGGTTCACGTTGATAGTCTTTGAGAAAATGTCTGCAGATACCTGAGTCTAGATCCCCAGCACGTGTCAGTGGTTCCTCCAAGTACAATGGTGTTTGCAAGAACAGAGAGGCTTGCTGAGCTCAGGACAGACTCAGTGCCCGCTCCCACTTGGGCTCCAGCCGACCCACCGTGATGACCGACTGCCGGGCGTCGGGGAGAGAGAGCACGGCCTTCCCGGCACCTTCCATCTCATCACAGACAGTGTTGGGAACGGCTGTTCTCCACGGCTGAGATCTTGAAAAGTTAATCATTTACTGCTTCAGCAAGAAGACTCGAGTGAAATGAGCAGTGCCTTATTTCCCGGAAGGCTGGGAAATGAATCCAGTGACCGCCAGTTCCCGTGGGGCCCCGGGCCACGGCTCCAGCCATCACTGCCCCTGCCCCATTGGCGCAAGTGTCAGCCTACCAGTGACCAAGGCGTTACCATGGAAATCGTTTCTCTTATAAAAACAGGAACGAGGGGTGGGGTCCGAGAAGCTGACACAGTCAGTTGAGCTGCATTTTTGGTGGGACATTTGTTCTGCCCGTGACAGGGGATCACGGGGTTTCAGTGACCATCTTGAGCCATTTTCTGTGTGGCCATTTTGCAAGGGGTTTGATTCTAGGTCTGAGGCCCTGTTTTTCCATTTAAACAATCTTGTGGTTTCTTGCAGATTAGGTCAAAGTAGATGGCTTATTTTCAATAGTACTAGCTGAGTCATTTTCACTCAATTGTAAAAGCAGCTCCGTTTATATCTAAAGATACTTTCCATTAAAACTCTAGGCTCACGTAATCCAATAAGGGTTCAGAAAAATCTCTTGGCACCTTTCAATCCCAAATCCTTACATCTGATGACCTGTTGTTAATTTAAAATACGAACCTGTCAGTTAGTGTTGGGAACCTATGGAATGTAAAAACGTGTAGCTGCTCTCAGCTCGCTTAAAGAAAATCACGTTGCCTCTGTGGCCGGAGGGCGCCTTTGTCTCCAGTGATCCTCCCATTAGACCCGTCACCCCAGAGACGCCAGGTGGGGTGGGTGGCAGGTATCCTCAGGGTGGGGGTGGGATTGGTGATGTCACAGTGACTGGTGACATTTGGGAAGAGCTCCCATTAACCCGGACGGGGCGGTCAAGGTAGGGGGACTTGGTCATGGCCTAGCCAGGAGCCAGGTCACAGCGAATCCGGCAGCTCTGGACATCTCCCCCTCCCCCTCCCCCCTCGCAGAGTTCCCTTCAGTAACTCCCAAAGCTCTGCTCGAGCCGGAGGCACCCCGGCATCTTTAGCCCTTGCTTCCCATTGCTTCTAGGGGACCCCAGGCGACCAGTGGCGTTTCCTGGGTTCTGTGGGCACCAGGTCCTGCACCTCCGGGGCCCTGATGTACGGGCTGCGGCGGGGGCCCTGGCGCTGGGGGGTCAGCATCCACTCACCTCTCTCTCGTCCCCCTGTGCCACCCACAGACCACCATGCCAGGGATGAAAAGGGACTGCGGGGGCGCCGCGGCCGTGCTGGGGGCCTTCAGAGCCGCCGTCAAGCAGGTGGGTGCGGCCCCATCCTCCCCTCGCGGCCCTTCTCCCCAGAGCGCCCCCCCGCGTCCTTCCTGAGCCTCTGCAGCCCCCTGGCCCCTTTCCCTCTGCACCCCAGCCCTGGGCCCCTCGGGCTCCTCCACCCGAGCATGTCACCTTCGCCTGCGCGTCTGGCTTCACGGGTCCCCGCTGAGTTCTGAGAGCCTCGCCCGTCCGGACCGAAACGGGAAGGGTGCCGTGGAGCAGACTGCCCACCCGGCCTGCCCGCCCTCACTCGGGGTCCGGTGCTCAGGGTCGGGGTCTGGGGAGGGCCGGGGTGCTGTTTGGAGGAAGGGGCCCGGGGTCAGCCCTGGAGTAGCCTGGGTGGCCACTTTGAGCACAGACGTCCAGGGTAGCCGGAGGGCCCCGCACTCCCCACCCAGGCACGCCAGGCCTCATGGAGCCCAACGATTGGAACCCGATTCCTGAGCCAGAGGAGCCCTGTTGAGGGGGCCAGCAGCAGTGGCTGCTCCCCGGCGTTTGGAGTTGTAGAGGGTGTTTATCCAGCAAAGGAGGGTGGGCGCACACCGGCTGTCCAGGGCCACTTACCTCTCAGTGTGGCTCCTTCGGGCGCTTCTGAGAAGCCCAGCCCTTCGTGTCACCAGATACAAGCTCTCCTTCCCCACAGACAGGGGCCACCTGGGCAGTGTGGCTCCCATGGGTGGACGTCCAGTGAAAAGATTTTGGCAAATAGTTTCTGCCCCCGAGAGGGGAGCAGGAAGTCCGGGAGGAAGGAGGGCTCGGCCTGCATCCCGACGGTGCCGGGGGTCCTCCCTAGGAGGGAGAGCTGCAGCCACGGCACCGACCCCCAAGGAGCAGCGCGTGCCCCCCACTCTGCGGAGCCAGGGGTGGGGTGGGGAGGGGGTCTTGGCCCTCGTCCCCTCGCCCTGCTCGGCACACGCAGGCCCGGCCTGGGGGCCACACCCAGCTCACCTGCCCACCTGGGGCCCTGCAGGCTGAGCCGGGCCCGCCCCCTCGGTGGATGAGCTCCACAGGGATGCGAGGGGAAAGGCCCAGCTGCGGGCGGCCGCTGCTTGTTGTCAGCTCGTGGGGAGTGTCTGGAGCGCTCACGTGGCCGCGCTGCCCGGAGTCTTTGCTGAGGGGCCCGGGTGACTGCCCGCGCAGGGTCTGTCCTGGCATCCGGACAAGCCGGCCGGGAGGCGCCCCAGCAGGTAGACCCGTCCTGTGTGCAGGGAGCTGCTTGGCAATTAACGCCGGTTCATCAGCTGGCGGCCGTGAGTGGTCTCGGGACCCTCTGGACCCTCCACCGCCAAGGGTGCTGCCGTGGGGTGCTGAGGGTCCCCACCCCACAGGGGCCGAAGCCTGGAGGCTCCGCTTGTAGCTGGTTTTGTAAGGAAAGGAGCGGGCCTCAATATGAGCCTCGAAACGCTTAACGACGGAGACGGATCGTAACCCACAGAATAGAATAAGTGTCCCCACGTCACACGGGCAGGCATAGTCGTCTGTTCACAGCAGAATCCCGGTTGCTTACTGTACCAGTGACAGAAATAGAAAACCACCATGTGGCAAACAGCAGTGTAGTAATTGTCTCAGGTGAGAACGACCAACAGATGCTAAAACCAGAGGTGAGCGTGGTGAGAATGGGAGCGAGGAGGTGAGTCCACGCAACGGCTTCTGTGGTGGGACACGGGGGCGGGGGTCACTGTGTCCCCGTGGACTCCACCGGGCAGGGACAGCACACATGACCTGAGGGTAGGCACAAGGAAACACCAGAGACAAAAGGCCAACCTCAGAAGCCCGCAGGTCGGCAGGTTTGTGTGGTGAGGGCCCGTGACCGCTGGCCACCCTGTGTGGGCGGGAGACAAGGGCTGAGCGAGGCCCCTGGGGAGCGGCCGGGCTGGGACTCAAACCCGGCCGCACAGCCCCGCTCCGGGCTTAACGCTGCATTGCACGGACTTTGGTGGCGGACCCCTGGTCTAGGGCCCGCCGCCAGGACCGCGGGGAGCGCCGGAGGCTGTGCTCGCCGCTCCCTGGACTCCTGTCTGCCTGTCTGTCTTGTCTGTCGCTGTCCTGGTGGGTCAGAGGGGAATTCCGGCCCATCCTTCCCCCACTGCCGGCACCCCCAGACTGTACCTGGAGCCTCCGCCCTTGTCCCTACAGGGTTTCAGAGACACCCTCCATGCCGTGTTCTGCTTGGCTGAGAACTCGGTGGGACCCAGCGCCACGAGGCCGGACGACATTCACCTGCTGTACTCAGGAAAGTAAGGCCGACCCCGCCCACCCACCTCACGGTGCCTGCCCCCCTCACGTTGTCTCTGTTGGTGGAACTCGTGGCCCTTCCCAAGACCCGGCAGGCAGCCCTGGCCACGCCCAGCTCACCCCGGCCAGGGCCAGACGCAGCGGGGAGGACGCCCTGTGTCAGGAGCCCCTGGGCAGCAGCCGCTTGGTCCCAGGGTGGCCGCGAGCGTGGCCGTGTCGCTGCGCGAGGTGTCGGGCACCCCGCAGGGGCTTGGGACCCACCCTGCCTTAGGGGGACAGGCCCTTGCCGACCTTTTGGCTTACTGTCCTTCGGGTGTCTGAAGCCTGCACCCCCAGACCCCCAGCTGGGGGGCCCTCCCTGCATCTCCTCCCTGAGATCAGCCCTTGGGCTACTTCTTCTCAGCTGCAGGAGGAGACACTCGAAAGTCACAGCAGGCAGCCTCTGGCAGAGCAGGTGGCCCAGGGTTCAGAATAGCGGAGTCCGCTCGCCCGCCCAGCCCTCCCACGGGCGCCTGTCCCCAGGGTGACCCCGAGAGGCGCCGCCTCCCCTCACTTGTTCTCCCATCTGACAGATGAGGAAACGGAGGCACGGGAGCGGGGGAGGGGCGGGCATCGCTCCGGACCCCCTTGCTCGTGGCCCTGGCGCTGCCTTTCTGTCGGGGACAGGAAGGAGGGGCTCTCAGTGGGGTCTCGGCTGCACCTAGGACCGTGGAAATCAACAACACGGACGCCGAGGGCAGGCTGGTGCTGGCAGATGGCGTGTCCTACGCGTGCAAGGACCTGGGCGCTGACATCATCCTGGACATCGCCACACTGACTGGAGCTCAGGTGGGGCCCTCAGCAGCGGCCCCCGAGGAGCCGGAGGCCACCTTGACTCTGAGAGGGGCGGGGTCTGCTGTCCCTTCATCTTCGTAAGGGGCCGGAGCTGGCCCACGGGGCTCCGTGGGGGTGCAGGCGCGCAGGGCCCGAGGACCACAGCGGGAACGTCAGGGCAGGACAGGGACCGTCCCCCAGGTGGCCGCGCTCAGGCCTCTCTCGCTGTCTTGCTGCCTCACTTTCTGTTGGCCCCTCTTCTGTCCTGGGTGTTCCCCGCCACCCCGACCTGGATACCCTCCCCGCCGGCTCTCTCCATCTCTCCCCACGTCCCCAGGGCATCGCCACGGGCAAGTACCACGCGGCAGTGCTCACCAACAGTGCCGAGTGGGAGGCGGCCTGCATGAAGGCCGGGCGGCAGTGCGGGGACCTGGTGCACCCACTCGTCTACTGCCCGGAGCTGCACTTCAGCGAGTTCACCTCGGCCGTGGCAGACATGAAGAACTCAGTGGCGGTAGGTGTGGAGCAGGGCGGAGCAGGGTCAGAGCGACCCCGAGAAGCAGCAGCAGGGCAGGGCAGGGTACCCCCCACGAGGCCCCAGATTCGGGCTCTGCCTCCGGCGCCCCCTCGCCCGGTGTGAAGGCAGAGCCCGTAGCCACGGGCACGGCCCTCGGGGTCACTGTCTGCTGCCCCCCGCGCGCTCGCTGCGGACGGTGGGGTGGAGCGGGTGCCGAAGGGTCACGGCCGTCCTCCTGCCCCAGGACCGGGACAACGGCCCCAGCTCCTGCGCCGGCCTTTTCATCGCCTCGCACATCGGCTTCGACTGGCCCGGGGTCTGGGTCCACCTGGACATCGCTGCGCCCGTGCACGCCGTGAGTCCAGGCCCCGGGGGTGCCCCCGCCTCCCCCCGTTAGGACTCGCTCGGCCGGCCGGCCGCTCTGCTCCCCTCCCCGGCCCGTCCTCACCCTCTCTTGCGTCCAGAGCCCCTCTCTGGCTCCAAAGCTGCAGGCTGAGCTCATCGGAAACATTGTGTGTGAGGGTCACACGGCCAGCTGTGGTCCCCCTGACCTCTGGCCTCCTCATCCCTGGGAACAGCGTGGCTGCTGCGTGGAGTCCGTCCCAGCCGACCCGTCCTCGGCAGGAGGCCCAGGGCCCTCGGTCTCGCCCTTTCCCACCCCAGGGAGACGGGCTGGGGGCAGGGAGCCCAGGGCTGTGTCCACCAGCCCGTTGCCCACCGGCCCGGAGTGTAGCGGGACAGAGAAGGGGGCCGTGGGGCATGCTGGGGGGCAGACGCCCTGGTCCGGGAGCCAGGAGTCCCCACCCACACCCCGGCCGCGGTTCGCCGAGCGGCTGTGGCCCGGCCGCACGTGTTTCCACTGCCCTCGCCCACAGGGTGAGCGGGCCACGGGCTTCGGTGTGGCTCTCCTGCTGGCACTCTTCGGCCGGGCCTCTGAGGACCCTCTGCTGAACCTGGTGTCCCCGCTAGGCTGTGAGGTGGACGTCCAGGAGGAGGATGCGGAGAGGGACTCCAAGAAGCGCAGGCTCGTGTGACGCGGCTGCCCCGCCCGGCGGCGCTGGGCTCTTTACCTCACTTTGCACTGATTAATTGTAAGCGATTGGAAGATTATACCTTCAGATGAACTTCGGTTTGTTTTGTTTTTCGTTGTCGTGGTGACGGAAAGGGCTCCTTCTTGCAAGGCTTAGGAGGCAGCCCAGGGTCTGGCGGGGGCCCCGGGGAGGGACGTGCGGGCAGCAGTGGGCTTGTTTCTGTTAGATTCGCCGTCAGCTTCTGCAGACCGCGCTCCCCGCTGGGGCCTCCGCACGACCCCGGGCCCCAGGATGCGTGCACGGCCCTGGCGCTCTGGGCCGCGCGGCCCTTGTGTCCACGGTGGGTGCCGTGGCCCAGTCTCCAGCCCGGGCCCTGCGCGTGGCACCCACATTACAGAGAGCCCCGGCCCGTGCTCCAGCCAGGGCTGCCGCTGCCTCCAGGCAGCCCTGCCCTTTGAAAGGATGGAGGTGACTTACTTCGGGGACCCAATTTTATGGAGCAAGCGGAAGCTCTACTCTGGCTCCTTAGAATTCACTGGGGGTGGAATTAAATATGGCTGAACCACGTCACATCTCGGCCTCCGTCTCACTCTCTCTCCAGCCTGTTTTAGAAAGCAACCCTGACGCCTGCCCGTGGGCCTGAGGCTCCGGGATGCCACCACCTTCCCCCAAACCAGCATCTGGCTTTGAGATGCAGCTTGTCAACCTCGTTTTTACAGATGAGCACCCTGGGGCCCTCGGGTCCAGGCCTGCACACAGCCTGGGCCATCTTGGACCTGAGGGTTCAGAGTGTAGACTCCTCGGGCTCTTAGGGCTTTCCCACGACCTGTGGTTTGCAGGGAAGGCTGTCCCGACCCCCCGAGCACATCACGAGGCAAGTGTTGTACGGGTTCCAGTGAAGGTCCCCCCCGGGCATGTTCCTAGGTGCTGAAGGGCCCAGTCTGGCCAGGTTTCAGGGAGACCCCTGACCCGGGCCCAGGGGAGGGGATCGGGGACTCGGGCCCCACCCGGCATGGAGGCGGCTGCCCACGCCGCCTCTGCTGGGGACAGGAGGGCGAGAACGTAGCTGCAGGACACTCGTCCCCAGGCTGAGCCCTGACAGTCAAGGTGACTCTTTCTGGGTTTGGTCCCAAGCACGTATTTAATGACTGCCTGCCGTGGGCACAGCCCCGTCTGGGAAAACCATGGCCCACGTGTTAAGTCGCAGTAGTAGTGGTCACAGGGCGCTCGGCGGGCCACGCTGTGAGCTCAGGGAGGCGCAGGGGCCGGAGGGGCCAGGAGCCTCCACGGGTCATTAGCGCGCTTAATGGTCTTGAAGTAGGCAGCTCGCTCCAGCTTCCCCCGAGAAGCGCTGGAGGAGCCAGAGATCACCGAGGTGGCCCAGCTCCTCCCCCAGGCAGCTGGCACTGTCCGCACCCCCGCAGAGGCTGCAGGTTGCAGGGTCAGGGAGCCGGGGAGGAACTGAGTCTCCCTTGTGCGGGTACAAAGGCGGCCTCAGGCCCGGGGACTCAGCTGGGGAGCAGCTGCAAGGGCTTGGCGTCAGGGGGACTCAGGGCTGAGGCAAAGACCCTGCTTCTCGAGGCCAAAGGGCCTGAGGACGTGACGGCTGCTTCCCATGGCCCCTCTGGAGCCCCGGCAACAGGGTGGTTGGGGGCCGGCGGGCGCCGGTGCGTCCACTTGATCGTGGTCTTGGGCGAGCGGTGCAGGAAGCTGAGCCTGGCCAGCAGCTTCTGCTCCGGCTGCAGCTCCAGCCCAGCTCGTGGACCGGGAAGACGGCAGCGCAGAGCCCGAGCACGCGGACCACGTCAGGCAGCTGGTCGTACGTGATGGACCGGGCGATGCCGGGGAAGTGCTCGTGGATGAACTTGGCCGCGACCATCACCACCGACACGTAGAGCCTGACGAGGCTGGGTGGGGGCAGCCGTCAGCGCCGCTGTCCCGGGAGAGGGGTCACGGCCCCCGACTCAGCCCAGCTGTATAGGGGCACGAGTGCTAGCCGCTCACGGCCCCCGAGGCCTCCTGGGGGTGGGTCTGGGGTTCCAGGAGGGCGGGGTGACGGGCACCCGTGGAGCGACACACGTTATTACCCTGCAGACAGGAATGAGGGACAGGACGGTGGGAATGTCCCTTTCTGCTAGTGGCTTGTGTGACAGACAGTAAACCACCGTCTTGGTATGTTTCTGAGGCCAAGGGAACAGGGGCTTGTGTCCCCCCCCCTCCCGGGGCAGTTCTGGGGAGCAGGGTGAGGAGGGACCGGAAGGTTCTGAAGAGCCCAGGGCACGAGGCAGGTTCTTAGAGCCGGGGGAGCCTTACCCGTATCCTGCCAGGAAGTCCAGGCTCCGGGGGCTGACTTGGTCGTGAAAGATGCCCAGCTCCATGTCCTGGCCGCAGCCCCGGGTCTGGTCACAGCCTGGCCGCCACTCCTGGACACCCCGCCACTCAGCCACCGGGCTGGCTGTGAGGGCCTCCGCCGGCCTCAGCTGCTGCAGCCGGACTGTGGCGTTGCGGACTTCTGCCAGGCGGTCCAAGGCCCAGGACCTGTGGGGTGGGCTGTGCAGGAGACACAGCATCAGGCCCTGGGGCGTCCGCAGGCTCGGGGAGACCCAGCGTCACCCAAGGTGACCGGCTCAGGGAGCTCGCCTCGGATGGGCCCGAGACGGACGTTCAGGGGAACGAAACCTCTAACGCTCTCCGGCTCTCCCCATACGCCATGCAGCCTGGCCCTGCACCCAAAATGCACCCCATTTTCCTGCCTTGTTCAGGGACCCCCCCCCCGGAGGCCCCTTCCCCAGCCGGCCCCTGGCAGTACCTCCCGATGGGCCGGTAGTTGTGGTCTCCCTGGAAGGCTCAACCTTGTCCCCTGGTGCACACTGATGCACCCCTAAGAGCTCTCGGGGCCCCCGGGAGCACATCCACGCGACCCCACCAGCCCCCTCCCCCAGTCCACGTTGGCTGGGTTGGCATCTGCTGCAGGACGCCCTGCCCAGAGCCTCTGTTCACACTGTTCCCTGGCAAATTGATGCTCAGCAGTTTGTTTATTTGTTTGTTCTTTAACAAAAGGTTGCTTTGGTTTGAGATTCAGCAAAAACACACGCCGCCTTCTGCTTCCTCTCCATTTGGGATTCAGTAAATTAGCTGTTCTCCAGTTGGCTTCGGGGCCTCGCCTCAAATGAGTCTCCAGCAAGATAATGCGTTTAAAAGCCCTTGGAAAAGTACCAGGCACCACGCACGTGAGAGACAGTGTCAGCCTGCGAGCGGCTCGCTCAGCCCTGCGCCCGAGCCAGGCGGGCTCGTGGGGCCTTAGGCCCCCGGGTAGGGCCCGGGGGCAGGGGGCTGCCTTGTGCCATCCTGCCCCGCCAACCCCCTGTCTGCCCCAGCAGCGCCATCTGAGGCCGGGGGCAGGGATGTGAGGGCGGGACGGGCCCTTATCAACTTCCAGCCGGTGGGCCTCTCTCTGGTCCTGTGAGCCTTGGGGATGAGTCCAGGGAGGATTCTTCGGTCAGGAAATCAAAGAGACAAGAATCCAGAGGCCCCGCTTCACAGTCACCTGCATTTAGCATAGTTCAAACACGAGGGGCCTCCGTCTGAAACCATGAGTTCCTATTGGCTGCGTGAGAAACTCTGCGGGGCTCAGACCCCCCCGCCCCCTCCCCGAGTCAGCTTAGAAAGTCTCCCCAACTCCGTGACCGTGGCCGCCCTTGAGATGCCTGACTGTCCCTTCCTTCTAATGGGTTGGCTGAGTTTCTGTGGCGTCCGCGAGCGTGTTTGGTCCAGCGTGGGGATGGCCTGAAGGCGGCTTCCTCGGCCGCGAGCGTGTTTGGTCCAGCGTGGGGATGGCCTGAAGGCGGCTTCCTCGGCCAGCGATCTTTATTAAGCGCCACCTGTATGCACCCGTGAGACACGCACTCCTCTCATGGGGTCCTTCCCAGCCTGCAGCCCTGGGGGGCCAGCTTCTAGCTGGGGAGCCAGAGCTGGCCTGTGGGAAGCCGGAGGTGGTCTGCCCCCGGCACCCAGGGGGCCCAAGCTGTAGGCGGCTCGCAGGCCGGAAGCGGCCCTCAAGCCCACCTCAGACACTCGCTTTCTTGTACCAACCATGGAGATGTCATTAGCAACTAATAGAATAGCATCTTGTAAGCAATTTGCCTCGTTCAGGGCACATTATCTCATTCCCGCCCCGGGGCACGGAAGCCAGTGTGTGTGCGCACGCGCGTGCGTGTGTCAGGCAGGCGGGAGATTCAAGCCCAGGGGGCCGGGCTCTTGCTGCATGATTTCCGCCTTCCGTCCAGAGCCCTCTGACCTTTGGCAGCCCTCGCGGTAGGCACCCGTCCATGGAAGAAGGAGGTGAGTCCACAGATGCTCAAGGCCGAGGCTGGCCAGACAGAAGCGGCCAGTTCACAGGGCCCGTCACTGGCCAAATGCCCCCGGAGCTCCGCGTGCGGCCCCGGGCTCTGGGCCTCAGTTTCCCCATCTGTCAAGTGGCCCTGGACCCTCTGGCCTCCTGTGATCTGAGAGGCCGGACGCTGAGTGTGCTGCTCACGGGCTCCGGGCCGGCAGAACTGGGTTCAAACCCCAGCCCTGCCTGTTTTGTGGCTTGAGAGCTGGAGCCGGTTAGCCGGTTACCTGTGTCCTAGGGACACCATGCGCCTGGGAAAGCGCTGCCTCAACAAGGAAAAGCCCGCACACTGCCGCCCCGCCCGTGCCCGGCGCGCAGAGGGGACACTTACACGGGCTCGCTCCTGGCGAGGCTGAGCCTTTGGACCAGCTGCCCCGTGTCTCCGCGTCTGTGTAACACCCCGTGTGTTTGCCGGATGCCTCCACGGTCCTGACCAGAGACACATTCCTGAGGGTGGAGGGAAAGGAGACACGATGCTGAGAAACAAACCAGCCAGGGGCATGGGGCAGCTTCCCTCCCACCTGGCTGCCAGGGCTCCCTGCTAAGATGGGCTGAATGACCCTTGTGTTCACCTGGGGCCCCTCAGTCCCCGAAGCCGGAGGAAAGGGTGACAAAGGATCCTGCCACTGGGGAGTCTGGGGTCTTCACCAGGCAGCATCCCCCCTCTGCCCTCTGCCCTCTGTGCGCCCTTCCTCCACCCGGGCCTCACTCAGCCCTGGAATTGCACCTGGGCCGGCGCACCTGAGCATCATTTAAGGCCTAAGAGGCCAGCGGGCATCAGGCTTGTGGTCCTTGTGCTCCCAGCACCCAGAGGCTGCTGTGAAGTTGCCCAAGGCGGGCGCTCAGCACAGGAGGACGGTGGACACGGCCAGCCTGTCCCGGCCCCTCACCGGCCCCCAAGCCTCGGTTTCCCCGTCTGAAGGTGGGGAGGGAAGGGGTGCTCCAGGTGGAGGTACAGCAGGTCTCCGAAATCAGGGTTTCCTGGTGTTATGACAACAGGATGTGCCTGGCCACCTTGCACGAGGAGAGTCGTCACGGCAGAGGGACCCCATTACACGTGGGAGCTGCCATCGTCTGCGCCCGAGCCAAGAAGACAGCACGGAAGGCAAACGCCCTGCACTCCCTCCTGCCAGCTGTCCTGGGAACCTGGAGAAGGTGCCGCGTGCAGGGCGGGGGCCCTCCATGCCTCTCTCTCCTGTCGAGGGCTCTTTTGTGTGTGTAGGCAAGTCGTCAGCCAGGGTTGCAAGGGCCTGGCAAAGCACAGACCCACCAGCCTGCTGGGGCCCCCCCGAGGAAGGCGCCGTTTCCTCCTGTGGATGGAAGACAAGGCAGCCCCATTTCCTCCCCAGCTCTGGCAAGGAAATGGGCTATAAATAAACAGCCCACAGACGACAGTTACAGCAGAGGGGACGGCCCGGCTCTAAGAGGGGGCCCTGGGGAGAGGGCTAGTTGGGGAAGTGCTATCTGAGCTGAGATTGCAAGGATGAGTGAGTATTAAATGATGCAGAAGATGGAAGAAATCATTTCCGGCAGAGGGAACCACGTGTGCAAAGGCCCTGTGGTGGGAAAGGCCGTGACAAGCTGGCGGAGCGGGAAGGAGGCCAGCGAGGCTGGAAGGGAGAGAGGGGTGTGGGGAAGAGGGTAGGGGGGAGTGTGATGGGCAGGCACAGCCTCGTGGGCCACGGGCGGGAGCGGAGTTTTTATTCGAAGAGCGAGGGGAGCCGTGGAGGTGTTTTGTGCAGGTGAGAGGCAGGTTGAATTGACACCTTCAAGAGAGCCCTCTGGCTGCAGGTCACCAGAAGCCTGCCCCCCGCCTCCCATGCGCAGAAGGGAACCCACGTCGACACCCAGTGTTGGCTGGGATCAACCGAGTTGCTGTGGAGGCCAGGTTTAAGGAGGGCCGGTGAGAGCCAGCATCCTAGGGGCTACGGTTCCCAGGTGTATGGCCCTAAAAGCTGATCGCCACCTCTGCAGTCGTGGACGTCACGTTCCTGTCCCCCCGCAGGGCACGAGTGGGACAGGTTTTGCGGCCCTGCCTGCACTGCCCCTGCCATTTCCCGGTCACATGACCTGGCCCCAGTGACCTAATCAGCTGCCCTTAAGCCATCAGTTAAAAACGTCCACCTTGAGAGGGTCCAAACGGTGTCAGTGGTCATGAAAGACCCATGGCGGGCAAGGCTAAACTCTTATCAAATAGGAAAGACAACAATTTGAAGAAACTGGAGAGTGACAACAGTAGAAAGTTGTTGGAGCCTTGGGGTGGCAGGAATTCCACCAGAAAGCCACAGTCTTACGGGTGGATGTGTTAGAGAGGAGCTCTGGGCTGCCCAGCAGGCGACGGCCATGGTGATGCAGTTGCGGGGTTGGGGGAGGGGGTGTTCTGCCGGGAAAGAAGCAAAAAACCAGTATTTAACACCTCCCGAGGGCTGGGTCTGACCTCCATTTCCAGCCAGGTTGGAGGGGTGGAACTGGAGTTACCTCCTGCCTTAAGCAAGTGAGAAAACCAGACAAACATATAGAATGCAATGCTTTTCAGACACTAGAAAACAGGCAGCATGAGAGGGTTATCCCAGAGAGAAAGGAAGCAAATGCGATGAGCTGCCTGCCCAGTTGCCCCAGCTGACGGCCCAGAGGCCTCTTGGCTGCATCACAGCCCGGAGGAACCCAATCAGAGCCCAGGGAGCCTCCTGAGCGACAGCGGGGGACAGAGCTGAGGATTTGGGAAGGACCCAGGCAGCTGGAGTTGCAGGGTGGAGACCTGGAAAGCAGAGAGCTGCCCAGAGGGAGGGAAATCCAGAGCTGGGCAGAGGGTTCCCTAAGCCTCCAGCTGAGCCCTGCTGAGCCCATGGCTGAGGGTATGGGGTGCCTGTGGGAACAGAGCTGCACAGGCCTCGGTCCCAGGGCCAGGGGCTTGGGGAGGTCAGCAGAGCTGAGACCTGAGACACCACCACTCAAGTCCATGCTGACCTCTGAGTGGGACGCATGTGGGCATTTGAAACCAGCACCACTGGAGCCTGGCAGCTGAATGGACAGGAGCCAGTGCCCACAGAAGGTAGACGGAGCTTGCAGCGTGAACCCAGCTGCTAAAACAGAACCAGGAGGATGGGGGAGGGAAGGGGGAGGAGGAAATGGAAAAAGGAGAAGGAAACCCACATTCTCCAGGGTGTTTTTAACAGGATCCAGTCTTCTCACATAACACAAACAAACAAGATGTCCAGGATAAAAATCCAGCATTACTCAGCACACCAAGAACGAGGAAAACTCTGACCAAATCTCTAGGGAAAGGGCAATCAAAAGATGACAGCCCTGAGATGACCCAGATGTTGGAATTATCAGACGAGGACTTAGAAGCAGCTGTTCTAATTATCCTCCATGAGGTAAAGCCGTACGGTCTTGAAATGAATGGAAAAAACAAGTTTTGGCAAAGAGAGACAAACTATAACAAAGAATCACTAAATGTGATGTGGTATTCCTGGATTGAATTTTGGAACCAAAAAAAAGAGAAAAGACATAAGTGTAAAAACCGGTGAAATCCGAATACAGTCTGGAGTTTAGCTAAGAATAATGTTATCTTACTTGTGACAAACATACCATAATTTATGGCAATGAAAGAGGTTAACATTAGGGAAAACAGGGTGAGGGGTATTTGGAAAGACTATTATCTTTACAACCTCCTGCAAATGTAGAATTTTATTAAAGAAAAAGTTTACTTAAAAAGAAATAAAAACTTTAGAACTGAGAGGCAAAGTATAAGATATAAACATTTCACCAAATAGGCTAATAGCAGAATGAAGATGACAGAGGAAAGAGTCAGTACACTTGAACACAGATCATTGGAAATGATCTAATCTGAAGAACTGAAAGGATTTTTAAAAATGAGGGCCTCAGGATTTGTTAGTCAATATTGTAAGATCTAACAAGTCATTGAAATTCCTAAAAGAGGGAGAGATGAGGGCAGAAAAAAAAATTTTTAACTACTTTATGGAGATATGACTGACAGAAAACTTACAGATAGCTAATGCAGTAAATTACAGATTTATAGTTATAAGTTATAATAAAAGATTTACATTACAAATGACAGGTAATTGTGTTTGGAGCCCGGGACACCATCATCACTATCAAATCACTATTGATGCATTAACCTTATCCATCACCTCTGAAAGTTTCCTCCCGCCCCTTCATTTTTCTTCTCCTTTTGTGGTTAAGAGCCCTTAACATAAGATCTACCCTCTAAGCAATTTTTAAAAGTACACAATTTAAAGTATTTTTCAAAGTATACAATACAGTATTGTTAATCGTAGGCCCTGTGTTTTACAGTAGATCTCCAGAACTTATTTGTTTTGAATGGCCCAAACATCCACCGTTTCCACCAGAATGCAAACAAAAAAAAAATTTTTTTTGAAAGAATAATGGCTAAACCTTCCCAAATATGTCAAAAGACATAAATTTTACAGGTTCAAGAGGCTTCAAGAACTCCAAACAGGATAAACTCAAACAAAACCACACCCAGGCACATCAGAATCAAGTGACTGAAAGCCAAAGATAAAGAAAAAGATTGAAAGCAGACAGAGAAAAATGATGCATTACATGGAGGTGAGCAATGCCTGGAAACGGTTCATCAGAAACAATGGTGATCAAAAGACAGGGAAACAAGACAGCATGCTTGGAAATTCGCAACAAAAGGCCCGTCAACTCAGAATTCTAAATCCAGCAAAAATATTTTTTAAGAATGAAGGCAAAATAGAGGCCTAGTCAGAAAAAATGGAAAGTATTCATCACCAGCAGACCTGCTTGAAAAGAAATATGAAAGAATGTTCTCCAGACAAAAGGGAAATGATACCAGAATAAAACTTGGAACATCAGGAATGGAGGAAGCACAACAGAAAAGATAACTACCTGGGCAAATATAATGGACTCTGCTTCACGTCTCTTGAGCACTTTAAAATCCGTATAACTTTAAAAAGCAAACAGGGTGACATTGTTGGGGAGATTCAATGTATGTAGATGTAAGATACTTGACAATTGTAACAGCAGGTGAGGGTATAGCATAGAGATGGTAAAGATAACTATATGATTATAAGGTTTCTATATTTTACATACAGTACACAAAGTATTAGCACTAAATAGATGGTGAAAAGTTGGAGAGAGATATATTATCCCTAAAGCAACAACTAAAAAGTAACATAGAGATAGAGTCAAAAATTCAATGGACAAAATAAATAGAATGCTAAAAAAGAAAAATTCAAATAATTGAAAAGAAGGCAGAAAAGGGAACAGAGGGAAAAATGAGGAAGATAGAAAAAATAATAAAATGGTAGACCTAAATTCAACTATAGCAATAGTTGCCTTAAATCTGAATGGTCTAAATACGGCAATTAAAAACAGATATTACCACATTGGACTGGGGGGGATAAAAGACCCAATTAGATTATGTCTCTAAGAAATGCATCTTAAAATTAACTGTAGAGGGAGCAGCAAACTGGCTCACAGGACAAATCCAGCACATGAACTGTTTTAGAGAATGGTTTTTACGATTGCTACGGGTTGTGAGGAACAGGAGATGGAGACCTTACGCGGTCACAGAGCCTGAGATTTGCGCACTGGCCCTTTACAGAAAAAGTTTGCTGGCTGCTCATAATGACAGATTGAAAGCACAAGACACAGTTAACACGAATCAGAGTAAAGCAGAAGTGGCTATATTAACGTCGGACAAAGAAGACTTCAGGGCTTCCCTGGTGGCGCAGTGGTTGAGAGTCCGCCTGCCGATGCAGGGGACACGGGTTCGTGCCCTGGTCCGGGAAGATCCCACATGCCGCGGAGCGGCTGGGCCCGTGAGCCATGGCCGCTGAGCCTGCGCGTCCGGAGCCTGTGCTCCGCAACGGGAGAAGCCACAGCAGTGAGAGGCCCGCGTATCACACACACACAAAAAAAGAAGACTTCAGTACAAAAAAAAAACTACCAGGTATAAACAGGGCCATTACATAAGGAGAGAAGAACTTACCAAGAAGATATAACAATCCCAAATATGGCTGCCCCAATGACAGAGGACCAAACTACACAAGACAAAAACTGAGTGAACTGAAAGAAGAAATAGGCAAATCCACAGTTATGTTTGGAGACCTCATCACTGCTTTCTCAGTAATCAACAGAATAGATAGACAGAAAATCAGCAAGGATATGGAAGATCTGAACAACACTATCAACTTGACCTAGTTGACATTTACAGACCTCTCCAGCCAATGGTAACAGAATACTTATTCTTTTCAAGTGTAAAAGTCCGGACTTCCCTGGTGGCCCAGGGGTTAAGAATCCGCCTGCCAACGCAGGGGACATGGATTTGAGCCCTGGTCTGGGAAGATCCCACATGCCACGGAGCAACTGAGCCCGTACACCACAACCACTGAGCCTGCGCTCTAGAGCCTGCAAGCCACAGCTACTGAGCCCATATGCCGCAACTACTGAAGCCCACGCACCTAGAGCCTGTGCTCCACAACAAGAGAAGCCACCGCAATGAGAAGCCTGCCCACCGCAGTGAAGAGTAGCCCCCGCTCTCCACAACTAGAGAAAGCCTGAGCACAGCTATGAAGACCCAACGCAGCCAAAATATAAATAACTAAATTAATTTTTTAAAAAAAGATAAAAAAGTGTAAGTGGAACATTCACTAAAATAACTTATATTCTGAGTCATTAAAAAATTAAACTTAAAGGAATTAAAATTATACAGTGTATATTCTCTGACCATAATGGACTTAAACTAGAAATTGATAACAGGTATCTGGAAATTAAACAACACACCTCTAAATAACCCATGGATCAAAGAGGAAGTATCAAGTAAATAATCTACAATTCCACTTTAGAAACAGAAAAAGAGCAAATTAAACCCAAAGAAAGCAGAAGGAATGAAATAACAAAGCAGCAATTGGTATAATTGAAAATAGAAAAATAGAGAAAATAAAGGAAACCAAAAATTAGTTATTTGAAAAATCAATACATTTGATAACTCTCTAAGCAGACTGAGCAACATAAAAAGAGAAGAGACACAAATTATAAATTTCAGAAAGGAAAGATGGAATATCATGACAGATGCTACAGATATTAAAAGGGTGATAAGGTGGTCTCTCTATGCCATAAATTCATTTGGAAGACTGAATACTATTAAGATGTCAATACTACCTTAAGCAATCTACAGGTTCCATGGAATCACTATAAAAACCTCAATAACATTTTTTGCAGAAATAGAAAAACCCATTCTAAAATTCATATAGAATCTCTTGGGACCCCAAATAGCCAAAACAACCTTGAAAAGGGGGGAAAAGCCTGAAGACTCATACTTTCTGATTTCAGAACTTACTACAAAGCTATAGTAATCTAAACAATGTGGTACTGGCACAAAGACAGACATATAGACCAATGGAATGGAATAGCCTAGAAATAAACTCTTGCAAATATGGTCAAATTACTTTTGACAAGGGTGTCAAGACTATTCAATGGGGAAAGGACAGTCTTTCAATAAATTGTGCTGGGAAAAATGGATACTCACATGCAAAGGAATGAAGTTGGATCCTTATCTAACACCATGTATACAAACTAACTCAATATGTATCAAAGACCTAAAGTAAGACCTAAACTTATAAAGTTCTTAGAGGAAAACATTGGGTAAAAGCTTCATGATACTAGATTTGGCAGTGATTTCTTGGATATGACACCAGAGACACATGCAACAGAAGTAAAAATAGATTAAATGAATTTCATGAAAGTTTTAAAATTTGTGCATCAGGGGCTTCCCTGGTGGCGCAGTGGTTGAGAGTCCGCCTGCCGGTGCAGGGGACACGGGTTCGTGCCCCGGTCCGGGAAGATCCCACATGCCACGGAGCGGCTGGGCCCGTGAGCCGTGGCCGCTGAGCCTGCGCGTCCGGAGCCTGTGCTCCGCAACGGGAGAGGCCACAACAGTGAGAGGCCCGCGTACCAAAAAAAAATAATAATAAAAATAATTTGTGCATCAGAAGACACTATCCACAGAATAGAAAAGCAACTCATAGAATGGGAGAAAACATTTGCAAATTGTATAACTGATAAGGGATTAATATCCAGAATACAGAGAGAATTCCTAAAACTTGGCAACAACAACCAAAAAACCCCAAACAACTTGATGAAAAAATGGGCAAAGCACTTGAACAGACATTTCTCCAAAGAAGATATATGAATGGCTATAAGTACATGAAAAGATGCTCAACATCAAGAATTTTTTAGGAAATGCAATCAAGACTACAATGAACTAACTATAATGGGTACCTAATACCCATTAGTGTGGCTAGTCTCAAAAAACCAGAAGGTGATACTGTTGAAACTTTTGTGCATTGTTGGTGGGAATGTAAAATGGTACCACCTCTGTGCAAAACAGTATGGTGGCTCCTAAAAAATGTTTAAATAGAATCACCATATGAACCAGCAATTCCACTTCTAGGTTTACACACAAAAGAATTGAAAACAGTGTCTCAGAGATACTGGTATAACCATGTTCATAGCAGCATCATTCACAAAATGTGGAGACAACCCACGTGTCCATCAATGGATGAACAGAT
This sequence comes from Neophocaena asiaeorientalis asiaeorientalis, assembly GCF_003031525.2. Taxonomy (NCBI): domain Eukaryota; kingdom Metazoa; phylum Chordata; class Mammalia; order Artiodactyla; family Phocoenidae; genus Neophocaena; species Neophocaena asiaeorientalis. Next base: position 4,381,617 of record NW_020173687.1, on the reverse strand, counting down.
AAGCAAAATATGGTCTATACATACAATGGACTGTTATTCAGCTTTCAAAAGGAAGGAGGATGTCCCTGGTGGCGCAGTGATTAAGAATCCGCCTGCCAACGCAGGGAACACGGGTTCGAGCCCTGGTCCGGGAAGATCCCACATGCCGCGGAGCAACTAAGCCCGTGCGCCACAACTACTGAGCCTGCCCTCTAGAGCCCACGAGCCACAACTGCTGAGCCTGAGAACCACAACTACTGAAGCCCCCACACCTAGAGCCCGTGCTCCTCAACAAGAGAAGCCACTGCAATGAGAAGCCCGCGCACTGGAACAAAGAGTAGCCCCTGCTCGCTGCAACTAGAGAAAGCCCGCGCACAGCAACGAAGACCCAACACAGCCATAGATAAATAAGTAAATTTAAATAAATAAATAAAAATTTAAAAGATAAAAAATAAAAAGGAAGGAAATTCTGATACATGTTGCAACATGGATGAATCTTGAGGACATTATGCTAAATAAAATAATCTAGTCACAAAAATACTGTATGATTCCACTTATATATGAGGCTTTTAGAGTACTCCAAGTCATGGATACAGAAAGTAGAATGATGATTGCTAGGTACGGAGGAAAGGGAAGAATGGGGAGTTAATGCTTAAGGGGGACAGAGTTTCAGTTTTACAAGATGGAAAGCGTTCTGGAGATGGATGGTGGTGACGGCAGTGCATTATGAAGTTAATACCACTGAAAATAGCTGAAATGATTAGATGGTAAATTTTATGTCTATTTTACCACAATGAAAAATTGGGGGGAAAAGTAATGCATATTATAATCCCTGGAACAGACATTAAAAACGATGTGTAAAGATGCATATTTGAAAAGATAACAAGGAATTAAAATGGAATATTAAAAATACAGAAACATTTCTGTTAACCCAAGAGAAGGCAAAAAACAGAAAAGCAAAACAAAACAAAACAAAAAAAAGAGAGATTAAAAACAAATAGCAAAAGGGACTTCCCTGGTTCTCCAGTGGTTAAGACTCTGCAATTCCAATGAAGGGGACACAGGTTCAATCCCTGGTCAGGGAACTAAGATCCCACATGCCATGTGGCACGACCCCAAAAAAAAAAAAAAAAACCATGAGAAATGGTAGGCTTAAACTTGACCTTATCAATCACTGTGTTAAAATGTAAAGGGACCAAACACTCTAATTAAAAGGTAATATTGTCCAATTAGATTTTAAAATCCAAGATCTAACTGCATGTGATCTACATGAAATAATTAAAACACAAAGACAAGGATTAAAAGTAAAAGGATGGGGCTTCCCTGGTGGCTCAGTGGTTGAGAGTCCGCCTGCCGATGCAGGGGACGCGGGTTCGTGCCCCGGTCCGGGAAGATCCCATGTGCCGCGAGCGGCTGGGCCCGTGAGCCATGGCCGCTGAGCCTGCGCGTCCAGAGCCTGCGCTCCGCAACGGGAGAGGCCACAGCAGTGAGAGGCCCGCGTACTGCAAAAAAAAAAAAAAGTAAAAGGATGGGAAAAATTTGCTATGCAAACAGTAAACACAAGTTAGACTACAAGAAAAATATTGCCAGAGATAAAAAGGAACATTTCATAATGATAATGAAAACATTTCACAATCCATCAGGAAAGCATGACAACCATAAATGTATATGCATCTTAATACTGAAGTTTCAAAATGCATGACGCAAAAACTTGATAGAATCAAAGGGATAGAAAATTCCATAATCATAGATGGATTTTAACACTCTCTGAAACTGATAGTAAAACTGGACCCCCCAAATTAATAAACATGTAAAAGATTCCAACGTTATTATCAACCATCTTTCCTCATTGACATTTATAGAACACCATACCCAGCAACTACAGAATATACATTCTTTCATGTAAATATGTAATATGTATCAAGATAGACCATATGCTGGGTCAAAAAATGTCTCAGTAAATTTCAAAAGATTGAAAACTTACAGAGGTTGTTTTTTTTTTTCCCTATGAACACAATGGAATTAAATTAGAAATCAAAAAAGACATATAGTAAAGCTCCCAGATATTTGTAAATTAAGCAACACATGTTTAAATAACACATGGCTCAAAGATGAGATCACAAAGAAAAAATTTAAATATGTCAAACTGAATGACAAGGAAAATTCAACAAATCAAAATCTGTCAGATGCAATTGAAGCAGTGCCTACAGGGATATTTATAGATTTTAATTTGTTTTGGAAAAGACAGAAAGGTTTAAAAATCGATGATATAATTTACCTTGTAAAAAGCTGGAAAAAGAAGAGCAAATTAAGCCCGAGTATGAGAATAAAGGAGATAATAAAGATAAAAGCAGAAACCAATGAAATAACGAGCAACACCTAAGACAGTGGTCCCTGAGCACCATACTCTATACCCCATGTCTTATGAGGTCTTTCCACTATCATTCATGGGCTTACAAATTATTCCTGGCCAGTTTCAGCTCCAGGTAATATTCCTCCTGTTGCTTTCCAGTGTGTTTTTTCTTTCCACCTTGATAGTTTCCTTGCACATGTATAATGATCAACACTCAGCTACAGACTCAGAGGAACCCTCTACAGATGTCCAATGTTTTCTCTGTGTTCAGCTTTCTCTCCTCCCTACTCTGACTTGCAAATTCTCACCACTGTGGCCTTCCTAGACACCCCAACTCTGCTCAACTCATGGGGACCATTAGATTCTGTTTGCAGTCCCACTCCCTGTGCTGTGGCCTTGAAACTCTTTCCAGCCATGCACACACACACACACACACACACACACACACACACACACACACACAAAGAGGAAAAAGGAAATGAAAAACAAACGGTACATATTAAAACATGCAACAAGATACTTCAGGCTCAACCATGTCGATGATCATGGTAAATGCAAATAGTCTAGATGCACCAGTTAAAAGGAAGAGATTGTAACATTGGATATAAAAATAATAACCAAATCTATGCTGTCTGTAAGAAACCCACTTCAAAACTTATAAAAGGATGGAAAAAGATACATTAGTAACACTAACCAGAAGAAAGCTGGAGCTGCTATGTTAAACAAGTCAAAGTGGGTTTAAGACCAAGGACTACTACAAGGATAAAGAGGACCATTTCATAATGATAAAAGGGACAATTCATCAAGAAGAGCTAATCCTACTAGATATTTATACACCAAGTAATAGAGCTTCAAAATACATGAAGCAAAAACTGACAGATTTCAAAGGAGAAACAGACACATCCAGAGTTACTTTGATACTTTCTTTGATACTTTCTCTCAATAGTTGATACAATAGATAGATGGAAAATCAGTAAAGATAGAGAAGACAATAATACTATCAAAAACAATGGCAGAACGTAATTCTTATCAAGGACACGTGAAACATTCATCAAGATGGATCATATTATGGGCCATAAAACAACTCTTAATCAATTTTAAAAGACTGAAATTCTACAGATAATATTCTCTCACCACAGTGGAATTAAATTAGAAATCAGTATCAGAATAGCTGGAAAATTACAAATATCTGAAACGAAAGCGCACACTTTTAAATAATCCGTGGCTTGAAGAAGAATTCACAATAGAAATGAGAAAGTATTTGAACTGAGTAAAAATTAGAGCATAACTTAAAATGTGTGGGATGTGGTTAATGCGTAGAGGGAAATTTCAAGCATTAAATGCTTATATTAGAAAAGCAGGAAAAAACTCAAATGACCTACAGTTCTACCATAAAAAACAAAGCAAAACAAAAACGGTAAAATCAGCTCAAAGTACAAGAGAAAACTGAAAACCAATATAGTAAAATCAGTAAAAGCAAAGGCTTGTTGAAAATACCAATAAAATTGATAAACTTCTGGTCAGATTTAGCGGGGGGCAAAATGAAAAAAGATATAAATTACCAATAGCAGAATTAGAGGCCATCATTAAAGAGCCTAAGTGAATGTTATGAACAACGTTTTGTCAATAAATTCAACTGAGATAAAAGGGACAAATGCCTTAAAAGACACAATCTATAAAAGCTCACTCAAGATGAAATATATAACATGAATAGCTCTATAAACATCAAAGAAATTGGATTTGAATTGGAAAACTTTCTTGCAAAGACAACTTCGGGCCCAAATGGCTTTGCTGGTGAATGCTACCGAACACTTAAGGAAGAAATAATACCAATTCTGCGTAAACTTCCAGAAAATAGGACAGTTCATTCCGAATTCATTACTCTGAGACCAAAACCAGACAAACACATTACAGGAACAGAAAGCTATAGCACAGTATCCCTCATAAAGATAGATGCAAACTTCCTTAACAGAATGCTTTCCAATTGAATCCAATTATATCTATATGTGTAATACCTCATGATGAAGTGGGGTTTATCCTGGGAACTCAGGTTAGTGTAACGTTGGAAAATAAATGAATGTAATTCCTATCTATAGACCACAGAAAAAAAGCATATGATCATCTCAACGGGTGCAGGAGAGGCCTTTGACAAAATTCAATATCCATTCACAATAAGAACTCCAAAAAACTAGGAATAGAAGGGATATTAACCCATTAATAAACACTTCAAAAATCTTTAGCTAACATCATAATTTATGGGTAAGGACGGGATGCTTTCTTCTTAAAATTAAGAACAAGGCAAGGATGTCCAACTCACCACTCTTACTCATAGCACTGGAAGTTCCAGCTACTTTAATAAGGCAAGAAAAAGGGAATTCCCTAGCTGTCCAGTGGTTAGGATTCCGCATTTTCACTGCCAAGGGCCTGGGTTCAATCCCTGGTGGGGGAACTAAGATCCTGCAAGCCAAGCCGTGTGACCAAAAAAAAAAAAAAAAAAAGGCAAGTAAAAGAAAAGGCATGCAGAAAGAATGAAATAAAACTGTCTCTGTTTGCACATGACATGACTGTCCATGTATAAAATCCGAAGGCACCTTCAAATAAAACAACCCCTCCTAGCAGTAAGAAATGAGTTTAGCAATCTTGCAAGATGTAAGATCAACAAGAAAAATCGACCACATCTGTATGTGCCAGCAATGAACGTGTGGAACCAAAATTTAAAACACAGTGCTGGGGCTTCCCTGGTGGCGCAGTGGTTGAGAGTCCGCCTGCCGATGCAGGGGACACGGGTTCGTGCCCCGGTCCGGGAGGATCCCACTTGCCGCAGAGCGGCTGGGCCCGTGAGCCATGGCCGCTGAGCCTGCATGTCCAGAGCCTGTGCTCCGCAACGGGAGAGGCCACAACAGTGAGAGGCCTGCGTACTGCAAAAAAAAAAAAAAAAATTGGAGCAGTGGTTGCAGAAGGCATGGACTACAAGGGCCTTGAGAGAACTTTCTGAGACAACAGAGATGTTATCTGTTGACTGGGATGGTGATGACATGGGTATTTGCATTACTCAAAACTCAGCAAAAATTGTACTCTTATCTGTGAATTTATTGTATGTAAGTTTTGCCTCAAAAAAGTTACCATGAAGGCACATTGCTGTTCAGCCTTCAACTAGCATCGTTGCACCATTGTACCCCATAAAGTTCCAAATTCCTTCCTCAAAACACCTACAACAAAACGCAAAATAGACTATAAAGCAAAAGATAATAAGTAAAAAGTCCGTTAACATAATGTCAAAATATTGGGGGGACAAGTAATATATTGGTTGTCCCTCAGAAAGTCCATTTTAAAAACATTTTCTTTCTAAGCATATAATTAAAAATTAAACAGATGGTTTTTGTTTTATTCTAGTATTCTGTATCACAAAATAAAAGCAAAACACACTGACGGATTTTTTTTTTTAACCAAGCAAACCTCATCTGTATTGTTAGAAGTCAGGGTGGTGGCTTCCCTTGAGAGGGGGGTAGCGACCAAGGGAACCACGAGGCAGCCTTCGGGGGGGGTAAGGTTCTGTTTCTTGAGCTGGGTGCTGGTTGCACATGTGTGTTCAGGCTGTGACTGACAGTTCGTCAAATTGCACTTCTCGTGTATGCACGTGTATATATGTGTGTCTATATGCGTCCACTTTTCTCAATGTTTCTCAATTGTACGTCTATAAAATTAAAACAAAACCAAATTCATCTTAAAAAGTTAACCATAGTGAAAGATTGGTGAACAAGGAGTAAATTCAAAGTACAAATTGTTTTTTGAAAGAGAGAAGTGAGAGAGAGAGGAAGGGAGGAAGGATGGACACAGTGCCTGACACGTGGGTCGTCGTTTGGGTTCATCTCTGTGTGCTCGTGGCATGGATTTGCCTCTTCCCCACGCCAGGTCTATTGCATTTTAACAATTGGAGCGTTATGAAGTGTTGATATCTGGTCGGGATATGGGAGAAGGAAACGCATGGTGCCCGGTGGCCCCCCTGGGCTCGGGAAACGCTCACGGGATGGAGGGCGTATTTCTGGGTCAGCCGGTCATAGTCTGCATCCGAGAAGGCGACCAGATTCCATGAGCTGCTGAGCGCTCGTGGAGAACAGGGTCTGGGAGGAAGGAGGACAGTGGGGTAGGTGGGCTTCAGAAAACTGGCCGAGCTGAGCCCAAAGAACCTCTGTTCTCTCTGGGGTGATGAGCGTTGGAAGTAAACACACAAGCTGCAATGAGCTAAAATGCCAAGGGGCCAGAATTGAGGAAGAGACTCAGATCTCTTCTCTTTTGAAACTGGCAGGAGGAGGAAATGGGAAGGGTACGTGTGGGGGAAAGAACAGGAACGAAGGCTCAGAGGCCGGTCTAAGCTCTGAACCCACACCTAGGACCACAGCTTGGAGAACAAGCGTTTCGGTCTGGGAAGCAGGTGCCGGCACCTCCCCCCTCCCCTCCAGCCACCTTGTAGCTGTTGATGGCGATCTTGCCCGACACATCCAGGGGCTGGTTGGTCACCCCACCCACTGTCTTCAACAGGGCCATGAAAACCAGGGGGAACCACACGAGGAAGACCAAAGCGAACATGGCGATGCACCCAACCCTGTACTTCATGGCTTTCTTCTGCTGCCGCCCAGGCGGCCGGGGGTATTTCTGCAGAAGAGGGGCAGCTGGTCAGGGCCAGGCAGATACAGGCTCAGTAGGGGACAGGTTGGTGAGTGACCCCCCCCCAAAGTTGGGGGAAGATGGTCAATTCAGGGAATGTCTAGTGGTCCAAAGTGCTGGGGTCAGAGAGAGTTGGACCCAAGTGCCGACCCCTCGTTCTTCCCAGCCGTGTGATCTTGAACCCAAAGCCATGCTGAGCTGCCTGCCTCTCTGTAAAATGGGAAAAAATGGTACCTGCTTCTTCAGGGGGGTTGAGCATCCGTGAGATGATGGTGGGAGAACTTAACATAAAGTCTGCCATTTTATGGAGGATTTACTACAAACTCCTGAGCCCCGAGTGAAGCAGGGCCTGGGCCACGCCATGAGGTGAGCACCTGGCCCACTGGGTAGGGCAGGAACCTCACTGCTCCCGGGGGGACGGGGTTGAGACCAGGAAAGCTGCCACCTCCAAGCCTCCCGAGAGGCAGGAGCTGCTGCGTGCCCACCTTCTCGGACTCCTGGCAGGACTTCATGATGAAGATGTTGGCATACACGTCCTCCAGGCATATCCAGTTGGACAGGTTGAGGGCAGTGTCAGTCCACACCCAGTCTATGACAACCCTCAGCCCCAGCAGGAAAGGTACCAGGCGGAACCTGGGAGCAGAGAGGACCACTGCGAGGCTGGAGGGCACTGGTCCACCCACGGGTCCAGCCCATCCATCCATCCAACCTGTCCGTGCGACTGCATCTCGTCCTTGCCCTTCCCCCACCCCGTCCATCCTTCCAGTGCCATCCACTGTCTCATGCATCTTATCCTGTCTCTTCCCATCTCATCCCGCCCCATCCCAGCCACCCCGTGTATCCTCCATCCTTTCAGCAAGCAATCTCACACTCCGCCAGGCCCCATGCTAAGTATCTAGGCTATGCGGGTTAACAAGAGCTACAGAGCATCCTGGTTGGCGGACACCGACACTACGTAGCTAAACGTTTCTAGATCGTGGTAAGTGCTACAGAGGGAATAAGCAAAGCGAGTGGCAGAGACGCTCCAGCTGGGCAGCTGGGGAGGGTCTTTATGCCGGGACCTAAAGGGTGAACAGAGGCAACTCTGTGGAAGGGGGTGGGATGAGGATTCCCAGGACACAGCCCCCCCAGAGGTTAGAAAGAGCTGGACACAGTCTGGGAACAGAGTGGCCGCAGGGGCCCACGGAGGGGAAGGATGCAAAGTGAGGTAGGAGACGCGGGCGGGATCGGGCCACGGGGTCTCATGCGCTGCAATGAGGAGAGAGTGTGCAGGGAAGATGTGCAAACACAGCCGGTTCCCTCTTGCCCTGGTTCAGCCTACACAGGGGTCCCAGGACCCCCTCGGACGTGGTCCCATCAGAGGGACTCCGTCCCTCCAGACATGGGCCCAGAATTTGTCCTGGATGGGCCCTGCAAGCCCCAGTGGGCCCCTGCCAGGTACATCTGAAGCTCCGTTCTCTACTCACCCTTTGGTTGATGAGGTTGAAGTGCTTGGTCAGGAAATTTCCGAGGATCTGGTTTGGGTAGCCGCACCTGATCTGGTAGGCGGACGGGCCAAAGTAGATGCATTTCACCAGGTACCAGATCCGAGCCACATGGTTGAGATTAAACCTCCTGCAAACGCCCAGAGAACGGGAGCATCTCAGTCACACCTGGGCCTCCACAGCCCCGCCCAGGAATAGGAGGGGGCTCAGGAACCCAGTGCACTGAGCCCATCAAAGCCAGGAGGAAAACTGGGGTTATTATTTCAAGCATAATTGTTAGCTGGGGAAGAAAGGAGGAAAAAAGTAACACTATTATTCCTCAAATGATTTGATTTGCAGGTGGCCTCTGGGGACACCTGGGCTCCCTTTACTTTCCTGAAAAAGGCAAGTTTTTATTCTCCACTCACCTACTCCTGACAGAGGAGCCAGGGCCGCAGCTGCAGGTGTCAGAACCTCGCCCCTCTCGGGCTGTCTGCGGCTCGGCTGCTGACTTATTCTTAAGATAATCCTTAAATCTTCTTCGTTGGGCCGAAAGGAGAGCATCTAATCAGAAGGGCCTCGGGAAGCTCTTGACGTGCTTCTTGGCAGAACGGGGAGAAATGAGCCCCCAGCAAGTTTGCTGCAAACGTCTCTTCTGGAGACAAGTTTCGAGCCAGGCCCTGGGGTCCAGGGGAGGTTTGATGTCTCTGCTGCTCTAAATCTGGGCTTGGAGCCCAGGCCTGGGGTGGCAGGTCAATGCCACCTTGCGTCCCCCGCCGTTTCTCAGCTGGAACCCGGCCATCTCCTAGTCTCCCTGGCGGGCCCGGCATTGGCCTTTTTCGTAGTGAGGGAACGAAAGTACAGCTGGGCTGAGCCAGGGGAGTCCCTGGGGGAGGTTTACAAGGCCTGATAAATATTTCTCGAGCTTATTTACAAAGCTGCTCGGGGATACATCAGCGGTTCAGTCCTCTGCTTCTCACTCCATCAGAACTGCAAGATGCTCCCCGTGCAGGTGGATCTTTGCGTTTTTTCTTTCTTTTTTTTTTGGTTTTTTTTTGCGGTACGCGGGCCTCTCACTGTCGTGGCCTCTCCCGTTGCGGAGCACGGGCTCCGGACGCGCAGGCTCAGTGGCCATGGCTCACGGGCCCAGCTGCTCCGCGGCATGTGGGATCTTCCCGGACTGGGGCACAAACCCGTGTCCTCTGCATCGGCAGGCGGACTCTCAACCACTGCGCCACCAGGGAAGCCCTGCCTTTTTTCTTTTGGCCGGGGGCGTGGGGGGGTGGTGGGGAGGGAGAAAGGAGGGCCGGCAAGGCAGTCAGGGTACCTCTTGGTGACACCAGGCAGGATGAAGAAGGGCCAGAAGTGGGTGCGGAGGACTCCGAGGACCTGGAAGGCACACTTCCCCAGCAAGGCCTTCCGCGGGTAGAGGGCCCGGTCCCCCAGCATCGTGCCAAACTGGATGAGCCCCATCGGCAGGAAGGCCTTGGGCACCGTCTCCTCCAAGAGCAACTCCACCAGGTCAGCGGCTGAGTCTTTCTACTGGAGCCAGAAAGGCGGCTTAGGAAGCAGCTGGCGGAGGGATGTGTGGCCGAGAGCGCCTCCCTCCCCTGTCCCCGCCATCCTCACGCTTCAGGCGCTTTAGGAGGCATCTCCCTTCTTAGCCTGGATCTCGGGGGCCCCTCTTCCCCTCACTCTGTGTGCCAGCCTCCAAGTCCTCTATTACAGAGGCTTCGTGCTACTACATCACTCCCTGCACCTGGGTCCCTCCCTCGGCCCCTGAAAACCCTGGGCTCCACTGCTCTTCTCTCTCTCATTCCTGTCTTGCCCTTAAAGGCCTGTTCTGATGCTGCTGGACTCCAGAAACCCTCCTGACCTTCCCTCCCCGTCCCCTCCCATCCCCAAGCAGAGCGGGTTCATTACGAGCCCCAGGACCCCATCTGGCCTCATGGAGGCTGGATGCCCTCCAGCTTGGACTGTGGTTTGCTGCTCCCAGATACGTGTCCTGTTTCCTCAGTTGAAAGCTCAGTTCCTTGAGAGCTGGGGCTGCCCTTCACAATTCCATGAGCCCCAAGACACAGAGCAGAACTCACCCCCCAAAATCTGAAGTTGGAGGGGACTCTGTCTGCTCCCACTGTCACCACCCCCCTCCCCTTGGAGCACGGAGCACAGGCCACAGCTGAGGGAGCTACGGGGTAGGCTTGTCCTCCCTCCAGCCCCACTCTGGCTGGCAAGCGGCCCCAGTTCTTGGAGTGAGGGTCTGGGGCTTGATGGATTCTCAGCACGCAAGGTGGGCGGTGGAGTGGGACGGGGGCAGAAGCTCTGGACAGAGAAGCATGCCGCCAGCTCGGAGGAGACCCTATGCCCGCACTGCAGCCCCTGCCCCACTTGTATCTGGCTTTCACCTTAATTAGTAGGGGCTTTTCAGAGAAGCAATAAAACAGCGACATAGCAACTTGGACGGGGCATGGAAAGCGAGAGCCATTTCAGTAATGAAGTTGGTGGAATTGCTATTCTAAATAGAGGGACAGAAACGGGGTGGGGAGCGAGACAGACCACCCTCTGCTATTAAGAAAGCCTGTCGTCTGCCTGGTTATTAAGGAACTGACGACCACACCCACCCCCAACTCCGGAGGGACACTGCAGCCCCAGGAACCCAGACGTCTGGGTGGAGGCTCCCAGGAAAGCCAAGTGCTGAGCTGGGCAGCCTGGAAGGCTGTGCGGGCCCGGGGTCGCGGGCTCACCCCAAAGGCCCAGTAGCCAAAGAGGACAACGGCCAAGTTGAGCATCTCCACCAGGAAGGCAAGGGTGTACACGTTGTGCACCCGGCTGGCTGGCGGCCGGTAGAGGTTGGAGAAGAGCCAGTGGATGGAGTGGTAGATCTGGAGGGTCCTGCGGGAGAGAGGGTGATGCCGAGGGCTGCCCTCCTGGTTGACCACATCTCAACCAGTGCCGGCCAGAAGGCTCTGGGAGGAGGTCGCAGCTGACAGATGCAGAGGCTGAGGACCACACACAGGTTCATTCTCCTAACACCTGTATTCTCAAAGGGCACAGGGGAGGCTGCCCTGGTGTGCAGGGACCGACCCCCGAGTGACCACCATGCTGCGGTCTCTTGATGTCTTCATCTCCACCCCCTTGAGGGCTGGTTGCTTGAGGTCCAACCTAATCACTAACCCAACCATAAGCTCTCGAGGGTCTCAACCAAAGGCCAGTGAGACGCAGAGTGGAGAAGAGCTCGGTGTGGTGGACCCTCTCCCTGCCAAGTTCTCTCCGTGTGACACGAGGCAAGTAGCTCTGTTGCCAAGCTTCAGGCTCCTCACCAGCCAAACGGGGCTGATGAGCCCTGGCCTGACTATGCCACAGGGTAGCTGCAAGGGTAAAGTGTTGGAGTCAATGTGAAACAGCTCTGAGGATGAGACAGTACAGCGGCCATGTTTGATTGTTTGTGATATACAGGGAATCCTACAGGTGAGCAACAGGAGGGCAGGCAGGTGGCTGTGGGTGGATGGATGGATGGATGGATGGGTGGGTGGATGGATGGATGGGTGGATGGATGGATGGATGGGTGGGTGGATGGGTGGGTGGATGGATGGATGGGTGGGTGGATGGATGGATGGATGGGTGGGTGGATGGATGGATGGATGGATGGGTGGATGGATGGATGGGTGGATGGATGGATGGATGGATGGATGGGTGGATGGATGGATGGATGGGTGGGTGGATGGGTGGGTGGATGGATGGGTGGGTGGATGGATGGATGGGTGGATGGATGGATGGATGGATGGGTGGATGGATGGATGGATGGGTGGGTGGATGGATGGATGGGAAGAAGGAAGGAAGAGTGTTTGGATCCAGAGTCAATAGATTGACAGAAGAAGGAAAGATGGAAAGACGGAAAGATGGGTACATGCAAAGATGGTTAAGTGGATGGATTATTGGAAAGACAGAAGGAGAGACCAAAGTATGAACTGAGAAATGCCTGGACAAAAGCAAGGATGGACACACGCTCCGCTACAGTCCTACAGACAGACCAGCGAGAGGGAAAGGTCACAGTAGACACAAGTCTGGGATCTGGCTCCTACATGGTGTTTTCCTGTGGCCCAGGAAGATGTGGGTCCTGGTCTTCACCCAGAAGCACACGGCTCCCCAATAACCATGAGGCCATGTTTTTCATGCCAGATCTACCGGCAGTGAGGTTCTTGTCTGTGAGGAGGGGGGAAGGATGGGAGCCCTCTGGACTCGCGGTCCCAATGCTCCAGAAAGAGTTCCTGGATCACCTTCTAAGGCCCAGCTTCTGGGCTTCCCGCAGCGGTGGCTCCAACAAGCTTCTGCTGGGCCGCTTTTGTCTGAATGGCAGCTTCCTGAGGAGGCTCCATCTCTTCATGCACCCTAGGTCTTGGGGACCCCCTGGCAAGACATAATGACACAGGCCTTCCCCTTGACCTTTTCCTCCAGAAGCTGTTTTGGCTGGGGCCACCCTGCCCCCACCCTCAGGCTGGGAGGGTGCCACGTGGTTGCCGCCAGCATCTGGGCCCGGGCCAGGGGCTCCCGCTGTTGCCTCCCCGATACCAAGGGCCCCGGTCTGGACCCCAGGCTGCAGAGAGGAAGGCCTCGCGGGCTGAGGAAGCCGATGGGGAGGCCTGGGCACTGGGCAAGGACAAGGGGACCGCAGACCCTCTCCCAGCCCAGGGATTTGGGGACCCCAATGGCCTACACTTTCCCAGGCTCTGCAGCTGGGTTGAGACCAATGAGGACTCCTCCTTGGGCCAGACCTTGGGGGGCTTGGGGCCCAGGGCAAGTGGGGTGCAGCCTACCTCTACACCCCATGCCCCACCAATGCCTCCAGAAGGCCCAGCAGGGGGCTGGCAGTGGCAATGGCAGCTCCTGGGAGGAGGGGTCCAGCTGGCCTGTCTCTGGAGGTGCCCATCGCCTGGAGCCTCTCTGCTGCCTTTTCTTCTCTCCCTCCTACTCTTCTCCCCCTTGCAATGGCCTGGTCCCACGG